>NC_142596.1:12795200-13098381 GCF_965207765.1 Zootoca vivipara
CACCTGTGGATTCTTGAGAGCAGTCCTCAAATGTTTTGGGGACTCTGTCCTTGAGGCTCTTAAATTAATGTCAGAAGCATGTGCACACCAACATGCTGGACCCTTCTCACTGGTGGCTGGTGCACATGAAGATATGGGGGTACAGAAGGCATGGGAGGCCAACAGTAGGTGGAGCTAGAACAAATGACAGGCAGAATCAACTAATTCTAATTTCATCCCCATCCTCCTCCCACCTGAGTGCTACAAGTACTGATACTAAGGAGGGTGAAGCTGGCAGCCAGGGGTACCCCCCTGGAACTGTAATAAGTAAGAATGCAGGCAGGTGAGGGCTGGTTGAGATCAGTACCCCCATCAGCCCAAATGGACCATCCTTTGCTGAACTCGCTTGCATCAGTCAAGACTTAAGACATTGATGTGAACCAATATATTGGAGCATCTCCCCCAGACAAACCACAAACCACAATCCAAGAACAAATCTGGGCTAGGGCATATGGTTTGTCTGCAAAACAAGCCATGAGGCAGGGTTCAACATACTGCATGGCAGCCAGAAGAACAGGGGAGAGGCAGAGCAGATGAATTTTTTCGCTGTGGGTATCTGCACACTCGTGCATCCATGCTCATCTTAGCATTGCATCCCTAACCACCCTTTCTGCGTTTTAATTAACATTCCAGTTGCATTTAAATGGGGAAGTTATCCCAACAAAAACTGAAATCCCATTGATTTGTATAAAGCAAACTGTATAAACCAGATTATGTTTATATCAGTTCAGTTCTAGTTGTAGGTGCAACTGCAACTGTGTAGAACAAATCATAGCTGCACATGAATGAGATTGTATAAATTGCTTCATCTCTCTCCCCCCCTCTTTTTCCACTCTAGTTTCAACATTTAACATCTGAAGAAGGTAAGTACTGTCCACCTTTAATGATGGATGAGCCACTGTTTCCAGCATTTTAAGCATGCATGCATGTGTGTTTCTCAAAGTCAGCCTAATGAAAAGGTTTCCACTGTGGCGATGTGCTAATGCTCTGCGATCAGTATGGCATACAAGTGGCACTTCTTCTTCTACATTGGCCAGAGATGTTAAATGAAGAGAAACTCCGTCTGACAAGGTGCATACAAAGCTGCCTGGTCTGAGTGCCTGTACAAAGTCAGGCATCCTTTTGCAGCCCAGTATCATCTATTCTGACTAGCAGCAGCTTTTTCAGGCACTGCTGCTGGCATTCCCCATCCATACTGAATGGCACCCAGCAACATCTGGCGGGCCACAGGTCCCCCACCTCTGAGGGAGTGTGTGCGCTATATAGTAATAGAGGACACACCTGTAGAATGTCCAGTAATACAGTTCCCCACCCCCAATCTGTCTGAATGCAGCCTTCTTGGTGACTGCTCTTGGACTCTGAAACTCCTTGCCCAGGGAGGCCCAGCTAACCCCATCTCTAATGACCTTCCATTGTAGGTGACATCCTTATTTAGAAGGGCAAAATAAAGATCAATAAACTGACTTGTAAATATATTGGCAGTGGTTTTTTTAATCAAAAATCAAATGCAAAAGACCACGAGTTGCTTTTATTAACGTTTTACGAGACTCATTTTTGTGTTATTTATTTAATATTATATTGCTGTCTTACTGCATTTTCTTATACTTTATTGTACTCACGTTATTGACAACAGCTGCCTTGCTCGCCATTGGTAGAAAGGCAGGGTGCAAATTTTAACAGAGGAAGAGTTGCAAGTCTACCTCCGTGTGAACCAATGGTGGCCTCCGCTTTCCCCTGGTGTGCAAAGAACTCCCACGAATGATCTCTGTAGTGCTTGGTTATGTGAACACTCCCAGGAAGTGTCAATGTTAGCAATGCACCATTAATGCTGCCTGGTGGTGACGCCCATTCCATCGGAATCAAGAAAGACTGTTAAGGTGTTGGACAGGTGTGGAAGCAGTGATGGATCGGATAGGGGCTATGGAACCCAGTCTGAATGCTGATAAGATAGAAGTACTGTGGATTGTGTACAATCTTTTCCGGGAAGGGTTGCATTCCCTCTGATAGAACTGGTTCATAGGCTGGGAGTGATGATGATGATGATTCCTTCTTCAGATAAGTGTGTGCATGCACACGAAAGCTCATACCAAAATAAAAACTTAGTTGGTCTTTAAGGTGCTACTGAAGGAATTTTTTTATTTTACTTCGACCCAGACCAACACGGCTACCTACCTGTAACCAGATGATGATGATGATGATGATGATGATGATGATGATTTATACCCGCCCATCTGGCTGGGTTTCCCCAGTACTGTGCTCTGTGACTAGGAGAGCTTATGCCCAACTTAGCCTGATTCGTCAGCTACAGCCTTTCGTAGACCAGCTTTTAAAAATGTTTTCGGTAGTGATTATTGCCTCCTTTGGGAGGAAGGGCAGGAAACAAATTAAAACCACATAGAGATTTTATTACAATAAAGAGATACCGGTATCTATTTAAAAAATATTATAATTATCACTGGTGCTCTGTTATCAGAAAAGAAACATATATACACAGTGGAAAAGGTCAAAATGTAGTCAGTCATGGATTGTTCTTGTTGATCCATCCCCCCCCCAAAAAAAATATCTAAGTGCCCTTAAGTTAAATATATTTTGTCGATGGCATCAGTTCTTTAAACTGGAACAGTCACAAGTCCTTGGTTGTGCTCGGGATTTAAAAGATCCAGAGATCAAGCAGGAAGTGACCGGCTGGAGCTTAGATCCTTAACAAGAGAGGTGTTTTATCTTTCTTTCTTTTTTATAACAAAAGGACGAGCGCCTAACCTCTGAAGCTAGATCACATGGATGGAGCCTTTGCAGAGGTCTATGAGAATAGCAGAGCACCTTTGGGAAAGAACGTTTTTTAGGCTTAGAATTTTTTTAAAGAAGAAGAAGAAGAAGAGAGAGAAAGAGAAGAAAAAGAGAAAAGTAGATTGCCTTCTCATACTGCTGTAATGTAATATTTTAATTATAGTTTTCAGTGCACTTCAGAGAGTGCCCCTACAGGACTGCTAATTAACCAAGTTGTTCAGCTTTCAAATAGTATCAATCAAAGGATTGCTGGAAATGTCTGGATCTCATTTTCGGAGATTAGAGCATAAAAGAAGGAACACTTTGCTCCATTGTTACTCAACTTAAGAGGTCATATATAATGGGCACCACTTGTGTTATTAAAATCTCAGGTGACGTCAGGGTGATGTGCCTGCTCTGGAAAGAGTTTAGGCATAGTGCTTTAAAAAAAAAAGCATGAAAAATATCCTATTCCTTTTTAAGACTCTTTCAAAATTTGTGCTGAAGGCTGAAGTGAATTGTTCAGCCGTGGGCCTCCAATACATTTCAAAACTAATTTTGCATGCCCAATACCAGGTAGTGGTCATCACTCAAATATGAGTTGGGCATATATCTTTCATGTGATGAAATGAAGGGGATAATTTATATTGTGAATATTAAATAAATTGTAATATATTTAAATATACCACTCTTAGTATTTTTTAAAAATATATATATGCTGGAAATAAAATCACAAGCCTATTCATATTTGTGTACCAACTACTAGTATATCAGCAGTTATAATTAACATATCCCATAAAATACTACTTGCAGCTAGGTATGAATGAATCTTTCAATTTTGCTTCCTCTCAACTTATTGTTTTCTCAGTCTTGTCATTTCCACATCAGTTGGCAATTTATTTATTTATCAGAGCATGTGAAGCAGGTGACCAGGGTAGGCCTGGGTGATATATCAACATATCACCCAGGATCGGTATGAGGAGCAGACCGAGATGTCGAATTCACTCAACGACAGGGTGGATAAAAATCCATGATTTTTAATCGGATTTCTTTGATTTAAATTCATTTTTTTAAAAAATCAGATTTTTAAAATAAATTGGATTTTTAAAATAAAATGTTTTTGAGGAAAAAATATTCTAAGGATAGTTTAAGTTACATTATAGTCCAAAAGCTATTTATTAGGAAATAAGGATTTGTTTTAAGTTTTTCATGTGTGCTAAAACTCAGTCTAAGTTTTCAGAGGGGGGGGGAGAAAAGCTGTCCAAATATTAACATTTAACTTATTAAACCTCACAATAATTTCATAATCATCTGTCTATGTATTTCTAATAATATAACCAAATCAGTAATTTTCAATATAACTGTAAAAACTACTCTGGAAATGTATTGTTCCAAAAATGAAACCTTCATCTGGTTGTAAATATTAAGATTATACCAGCAAGAATGAGTCTTTCTGTAAAAAAAAGATTTAAATTAAGTCTTACCGACTAGTGATTTAAATCAAGTCTTACTGTCTAGTGATTTGAATCGTGATTTAAATCAATTTAAATCACATCCACCCTACTCAGCGATATATCGCTGGTGAAACTGCCCCCGCTCCTGAGTCCCTCTGCTAGTGAAATTCTTCCAGCGAGCATTGCTAGCAGAGGGACTCAGGAGTGGTGGCAGTTTCACTAGTGATATGTCGCTGAGTAAAACTGCTATCCCACTCTGCCCTCATGCTGTGCAGAGGGAGAAAAAGGCTGCATTGGTGAGGCACTAGTACCGCTTTTCCTCCCTCTGCTTCTTTAAACTGCTCGGCTGAGGAGTGTGTGGTGGCCGCTCCCATCAGCCGAGCGGTTAAAGCAGGGGTCGGCAAGGTTTACCTCACCTGGGCCGGTTCACTCCAGCGGAGATCCCTCTGTGGGCCTGATACTGCATTTCCGGCACCTGCGTCTGTGGCAGACGCGATTGCCGGTGCTGCGGAAGCATGTCCCTGCACTGCGCCGGTTTAGCGCAGCACGCGGGGACTCGCCGAGCAGGCGGCTCGGTTTGGGGCAGGCTCGTTAAACGACCCCCGTGGGCCGCTTGTGGCCCATGAGCCTTAGGTTGCCGACCCCTGGGTTAAAGGATTCCCCAGCCCAGCGTTGGCTCCCACGCAAGCACGGGGAGCACCAGGGATCTCAGCTGGGGATCAGGAGCCCTCCCGCCCCACAGCTGAGCCGCACAAGCAAGCTGCCTTGTCCCAGCCCGCTAGGTGCTGGGGTGAAATTGCCACAGGTCCCATGTTGAGAGCTGCAGCAATTTCACCCGCCGCCTCGCAGGCTGAGGCCAACGCAGCTTGTTTTTTTCAACATTGTGGTAAATCGCCAGACCTTGATGTTTGGCTGGTGATATACTGCAATGTTGAAAAGCTTCTATCGCCCAGCCCTAGACCAGGGTTATAATGTTGATGGCGCTGATTTATCCCTCACACCTGTGGATTTGGACCACAGTCTGTAAAGGTTGAAGCAATTCTGGTATAAACACATTCCAGGTACAGATGAGCATAATCCGAGTTCCCTTATTGCCCTCCTGTGTCCCTTCAGTTAAAATAACAAGTGACTTGTGAGCATTAAGCAAATTCTGAATCCCAGTTATTTGTAAGGCCGTCTTAAGCCTATCTGGCCGTCTTAAGCCTATCTGGCGCCGTGGTGCAGGGATCCCTCGGGCGCCCCCCCACCCTTCCCTCCCGTCCGCCGCCTCAATGGAGCGCAACAGGAGGTCCCCGCTGTGCTATTGACAGAGCTCCGTCGGCGGAGCATGAGGCTCTTAATCTCGGGGTCGCGGGTTCGAGCCCCATGCAGAGCAAAAGATTCCTGCATTGCAGGGGGTTGGACTAGATGACCCGCTGCCTGAGGAGAAGTCAACTCACTCAACCTTCGATACTGCGGGGAGCTGCTGGAGCCTCTTCGTCAGGGTCATCTCCTCTTCTTGCAGAATCAGCGATACTCCTGCCTAGAGTGGCAGCAGTCTCGCTGGTTCTGCAACTCACTGTTACTGCCGTCGCTTTAGGCGCCTCGCATGGAGCTCCTGGCTGCCGCGCTCAGCCGGAACCAGCCGTTCGGCGCCCCTTCGGCGCCTCGGTGGCTGAGCGCCTGGGCGCCTCACGCCACCCAGCCCAGGCCTAGAGACGGCCCTGAGAGGTTTTGTACTAGTAGCAAATATTTAAATGTTGGGACCTATGCCTACACCTAAAAGCTCATTACAGTATTTCAAACTATTCCCACCTTTAATGTGTATTTTGGAAATTTCTTCATTTCTTCTTTAAACAATGTAATAACAAAAAATGTGACTGCTGGCATTGCAATGCTCTTGAGTAATTTGTGATTCTTTAGGTTAAAAAGAAATCCTTTCAATTCTTCAGTAGTGTGTTTATCTTGCTAAGCCACGTAGCGGTAAAGCTTTGTGGATTAATGCCTTTGAATCTGGAAAGTTGCTTCTGATTAGACATTCTCTTGGCTGCCGCCGCCATTTCTTTACTTCTTCTACACAATAACAAACATGATTAGTTCCAATATATCATGCTCTCCTTAACCTGCTTGTAATTGGGAGAATCTACTGTACATATCCTTAAAGTCAAACTCACTCCGAAGATTGACAAGTAATTACAAGAGAAGCGGTCTCATCTCTGGTAATTACAGTTGTCACCATCAATCCAATTAACCAGGATAACTAACTCAATGGACTGTAGTCATCAAAGCTTTGTTGCTAAATCCAGATTGCTTTGTAAGGGGTTTTGTTGTAGAGGGAGGGTATTCTTTGAGATTTTTCAGTTTCCCAAAATAGTTTAAAGTGAGAGGATAATGGAAGTTTTGAAGAGAAATCACATTCCCCCCCGCCTCCACAATGATGTGCTCTTTTTTTTTGTCTTCTCATTCTGTCTCTCTGACTAGCCCTCCTCTCTAGTTGCCATTGGTTGATCTTCTCTGACAACACAGAGAATCTAGGCAGTCTTGGGTCAGGGAAGTGAGATCTCAGAATTCAAATTACACAGTCCACGGGGAGTTATAAATTAAGTCACAGAAGCATTGTCCCTACTCTGTGGGTTGTATCCAGTGTTACTCCTGCTCAGAGGAGATCTGTTCCAATTAATGGACACAACTAACTCAGGTCTTTTAATTTCTATGGGTCTACTCTGAGTACACAGTTGTTGGGAACCAGGTCCTGAGAGCAGACATGTAAAGAATTAATTCACCTGTCGGCCACACAACTTGTCAAATGCAATCCATGGCCATATCCCACGGATGATGGATCTGTCTTGCCAGAAATCTTTCATTTCTTTGCATCCTTCAGAAAACATTCCAATTTCATTTCATTTGAAGGAGAAGCCTTCCTCTTGCTTTCAGTCCGGTCTAATCTGCTGTCCTGCAATCTTCCATGTTTACCCAAGGCAATGACAAAGCTGGCCCAGTTGACAGGCATTCCCATCCCCCTCTTTCCCCCAACCCGTCTCTATCTGCTACTCATCGATTTCCTGTTATATTTTTAGCTATGTTCATTGTAAATAGAGTGTGCCATAATGGCATTGGGGGGGGGAGGGGGCTGTCTAGGCCTACTGTGTACATCATAGCACACTTCATACAAGCACTATTGTATATATACCAAGCTGGAAAGGAGTGCAACTCCTTTTGCATCAACTCACTAGCCCTGTTTGGGAATTCAAAGAAGGCAGCATTAATCGTTCTATGAAGGAGAGTGGAACCCCAGACACTAATTCTGCTAATGCTGCCCTATCCCCCAGGTTGCCCCCTCCAAATGCTGCCCACAGGTCAGTGGAGGCTGGTCTGTTATAGCAAATGTGACAGTACCCTACCAACCTCAGCCAATCCCTACCTGCCGTGCCAATCTTCTAACTTACAACCAGTCCAGGGAGTTAAAAAGCATTGCCTGTCAACTTCCTTCATTGTTAGTGCTTATACTTATCAAACCTTTATTAGGCATTTTGCAAATAAAAGCATAAAAGAGAAAATAACATATAAAAGCCTTGAAATATATATAAAAAGGCAGCAGTTGGCTACATATAGAGAATCAGTGGTTTTCCTTGTTAACCTGCTCCTTGGAGGACTGCTACCAAAAACTCAGCTACCGCCGCCGTTACCCTTTGGTCAACATCAGATAGGCAGAATCCCACACATTAACCTTGCTGGGGTTCCAGACCACCCAAAAGAGGGGACAGCATGCATTGTTAGTGTTAGTGTTATTTATATACTGCCCCGTGCCCACAGGTCTCAGGGCGGTTCACAAAATAAAATCAGACTATAAAACCACAAAATACATAATCAAAATAAAAATAACAACCCAATAACGCACCCACACACCCACACTTTAAAAGGGCGTAGGGGTCAGTCAAATCAACCAAAGGCCTGGTTTAAAAGGAACGTTTTTGCCTGGTGCCTAAAGGTGTATAATGAAGCCAGCAGGTGAACTTCCCTGGGGATAGCATTCCACAGCCAGGGAGTCGCTGCAGAGAAGGTCCGTTCTCGTGTTGCCACCCTCTGGACCTCTCAATGAGGAGGCACACGAAGGAAGGCCTCAGAAGATGATCTCAGGGTCCAGGGTAGGTTCATACGGAAAGAGGCGGTCCTTGAGGTTTGGCGGTCCTGCGCCATTTAAGTCAAAACCAGCACTTTGATTTGGGCCCGGAAACTAATTGGTAGCCAATGCAGTTTGACCAGGATTGTTGTGCTCAAACCGCTTTGCTCGCGCGAGCAACCTGGCCGCTGAATTCTGCACTAGCTGATGTTTCCAAACCGTTTTCTGAGGCAACCCTACATATAATGCATTGCAGTAAACTAACCTTGAGGTTACCAGAGCATAGACAACAGTAGTCATGCTATCCCTGTCCAGATAGGGGTGTAGCTGGGCCACCAGCTGAAGCTGGTGCAAGGCACTCTGGGGAACTGAGTCCACCTGGGTCTTGAGCAACAGCAAAGGATCCAGGAGTACCCCCAAGCTACGAACCTGCTCCTTCAGAGGAAGCATAACCCCATCAAGAGCAAGAGACCTCGCACCCAATCTGCTTTTTGAAACTAGAAGGGACGTTAAAAGCTATAGCGGGGCACGTGATGGGTGCCATTTGTGTTGATGCGTGTGTTCTTTGTGGGACAAGGAATGAAAAGAAGACCTGTTGAGGGTACATGAGCGTCCACACAGGTAGACTGCTTTGTCTGTTAATGTCGAATTTGAAAGCTCATGATGCATGTTGTAAGATACTGTAAATGCTCAAGTTTCACAAAGGCCTCACTTTGGGGGAGCAACCAATAGGGGGCACCCTCGGAACCCTTGTCATCATGAAGACATGACATTGCAGCATACGTCTTTGTGCACCGGTGTGCGTTTTGCAACAAGTATCCTCCAGCTCAGGGCCCCGAACCCAAAGGAAACATTACCCTTTCTGGGAGCCCAAGAAAAAAATGCTCTATTAAAGAATGGGTGTTCTGCCATGAAAGCTATGGCACTTCCTCAAATAATTGGGGGAAGCTGTCCTTTCATCTTTTGTTACTTTGCTATGCCTTTATGAAGTGCAGCACCATAGGTATCTTTCGGCATTCCCTCCTCTGTGTTGATATAGCTATAAATAAGGAATAGTACAGCAGCGGAGGCTTGAAAATGCAAGGCCTCGTTCCAGCTCTCTCTCTCTCTCTACTTTTTTTGAGTTCCTTCGGCAATATAACCCGTGCACAGTAGATAAAAGCCCTGGAGTCACTCTGCTCTCTTATTGACCTCATTGGTAGCGAAATTTATTGCAGCAAATCCCCTATAAAAATGGCTCCAATCATTTCGAGACTTTACAGGGGGGAAATATTGCTACTAAATTGTTTTTTGTTTTTGTTTGTTTCTTTCCTTCAGCCTCAGCATCACTCTACTCTAGCTCCCCCGGCTGAGTCTAATCCATGCCTGTCTCAGCTGTTAAGGCAGGATTATGGTGCCACCTTGTCAGGTTTCTGCCTCTACTTCTGTTTGCATGGCTGCCACGGAAAATATAGCAGAGCTGGTCAGTACGGTGATACTGTGCTACATGTAATGGCAGACAAAGTGTGTAGTGCCCTAGAATCATAAGAAGCCGACTTACACTATGTAGGACCCTTGGTCCACCTAGTTCAGTACTGTCTACATGAACTGGCAGCAGCTTTCCAGGATTGCAGATGGGGGTCTGTCCCAGTCCTGCCTGGAGGTGATGTTGGTTGAAACTGGGAAGCTCTGCATACAAAGCAAATGCTTTGTGAGTCTTCAGGGAAGCCTATCCCTTTCATGGTAGCAGCCAAGAAGCAGGTCAATGAGAAGAGTTCTTACCAAATGCTTTATTCAATATTCACAGTGAGAGATGTAGGAATGCAGTCTGTCTTAGATAATGGCATCGCTCTGAGTAAAGTCCCCCCCCCCCCGCTATTCTACACCATCCCTGCGCTGGCTGATCTGAGCTTTCTGCCTCTGAGCTTTCTGTTCTCCTACTCTCAATGCACGCCGGGTCCTGAGTGGGTGGGGTCAGGAATGCTTTCCAAAGACACTGAGTCTGCCAGCTGTCTCTCCCCTGGTGCTTCTTCTTCCTGCTGCTCCTCTCCCAATATTTCCCAGCTTCTCCCCTTTGCAGCCTCTGAACTACTGTTGCAAATCACTGTTGCAAATCTATACTGTCCTCCTCTTCTCGGGAAGATTCAGGACAGGGGGGGGGGGGTCCCAAATATTCCTCCTCAGTCCAGCCCCTGACGTGCTTTAACATTGAGCTACACCCCCTTCCCAAATAGGAAGCTTCCTTATACGGAGTCAGAGCCATTGCTTCATCTAGTTTGATATTGTCTACACTGGCTGGTAGCACTTCTCAAGCTTTTGAGACAGGGTCTCTCCAAGTCCTACCTGGAGATGCTCAACATTCTGTAAGCACTGAGTATTTTCAGTCATCACTGGATGGTTTTAGAGCCCCCCCCCTATCTTCAAAGAGAAGAGACTGGCAGGCTCAGAGTTTTCTCCCCAACCTGCTGGTACCACCTTCTTGTGTGTGGTGGTGGGAACCATGCATATATATGTGTGTGCAGATGTGGGAACCATGCATATATATGCGTGTGCAGATGTGGCACTTTGCCCTGTGTCCTTTTCGGCTAGTGGCCGGGCTCCATAATGGATCCTGGCTGCAAAATGAGGTGTGACTGTACACACACACACACACACACACACACAGAGGGATATATATATATATATATATATATATATATATATATATATATATATATATATATCCCTCTGTGTGTGTGTGTGTGTGTGTGTGTACAGTCACACCTCATTTTGCAGCCAGGATCCATTATGGAGCCCGGCCACTAGCCGAAAAGGACACAGGGCAAAGTGCCACATCTGCACACGCATGCAGAGCAGTTTGCGCTTCTGCGCATGTGTGAGCGGCAAACCTAGAAGTAACCCGTTCTGGTACTTCCGGGTTTGCCGCAGACGTTTGCCGGAATGGACACTAGACAAGGTGGACATTCACAGAGGTCTCTCTCTCTCTCTCTCTCTCTCTCTCTCTCTCTCTCTCTCTCTCTCTCTCTCTCTCTCATCTCTCTCTTCTCTCTCTCTCTCTCTCTCTGTGTGTGTTCATCACTTTTTACAATATGTCTTAAAGTCATTTGCACAAAATTAAAATGCTGAACAACTGAAGCATTTCCAATCCCAAACACAGCATAAAATAAATGTTGCTGTTGATGATCATAGAATAATAGAATCATAGAGTTGGAAAGGAGACTGAGGATCATTAATTCCAACTCCTTGCGATGCAGGAATATGCAGCTGTCCCAGATGGGGATCGAACCTGCAACCTTGGCGTTATCAGCACCACGCTCTAACCAACAGCACCACAGGATATATCCTGCCCCCACTCCCAAGGATTTCAGAAGGTCTCAGGTTCAATCCTCAGCACCTCTGTCACTGCCAGTCAGTGTAGATCAGACTGAGCTAGATGGACCAATTCTCTGATTTGACAGCTTCCTATATTCCTATGCTCCTAAGTTATAGCAGCTGCCCTGTAGGAAGGAAATATGGCTCCAGCTCCTGACCTTATGGGGCTGGTTGTTCTGTTTTGGGTTTCTTTGAGCAGGTGCTTCTTGGTGTATCTTTCAGTTCATAGGTGCTCTTAGCCACTTTGTTGTTGCTTCTAGTCAAAAAGCAGGATGTAAATCTTCTACAGTAAATCAAATAAACAAAACATAATGAACTCTATAGCAATAGAATCTCTGCAGATGCCGAAATGACCTTTGCTTACTTATTTATTTTAAAACAAAATGGGAAAAATTCTTTCCAGGAGCACCTTAGAGACCAACTGAGTTTGTCATTGGTATGAGCTTTCGTGTGCATGCGTGTATCTGAAGAAGTGTGCATGCACACGAAAGCTCGTACCAATGACAAACTTAGTTGGTCTCTAAAGTGCTACTGGAAGGAATTTTTCCATTTTATTTCAACGACAGCAGACCAACATGGCTACCTACCTGTAACTAAGTTTATTTATTTTATTCACTTGTTGCATTTATATCCCACTTTTTTGCTAAATTATTAGTAGTAGTAGTAGTAGTAGTAGTAGTAGTAGTAGTAGTATACCGTCCTATACCCACAAGTCTCAGGGAGGTTACAACATAAAATCACAAAATACATAGTAAAAAGGGGCTCACGGTGATGTACATGGGTCTCCCACTCCTCAGTTAGTCCACACAACAACCCTGTGAGGTGGCTTGAACTAACTGAGAGACAGGTCCAAGGTCACCCAGTAAGCAGAGGTGCTAGCTTCTCCAGAGGATCGGGTGGGCTGAACATTGGTGGGGCCTGGCCCCCTCATTAAAAAATATATGGGGGACTGAAACTGCCTCAGCCCCCCCCCCCCAGGAGTAGGCACCTCTGCCACTGAGCTTCCTAGCTGAGTGGGGATTTGAACGCTGGTGTTCCATGTCCTAGTCTCATGCTCTTAACCAGAATATCATATTGGCTCTCTTATACAAAGGCACAGGTTTCACTTACACGCACCCCTGAATGTTGATGGTTCAGTTCAGAATCAATCACTGGGTGACCACCTGTCCACCTTGTTTTTTTAATTTTTTTAAATGTTCCAAGTTGGTAATAGTCAGATAAATTTGCCAGGTGTTTTTTTACACCTGCCAAATGGCTGGGGAGTGATTTTGTTCACATAAAGAATGAAGGAGCTCGGGGAAGCGTGTTTTGGTGCAGGTGGGAGGGGGGCGAGGACATCCAGAAAGGATGCAGCTGTCCTTGTTGAAATCCCGCCTGTTAGCAGCCCCAACCATCATTGCCGCAAAGTGGCAAAGATTCCCTACCTCCTCCCCTTCCCCCTCCAGACAGCAGATGGCCCACAAAGGAACCATATGGGAAGCTTTGATAGTGGATAAATTTACCTATCCGAAGACAGACAAACACATGGCCCATTTTGGAATATGAGCTCCTTTATTCACAAGACTGTAAATTGAATGAGTCCAAACAACCAATATCCTTGGCATCCTTCACGCCTTACCAGAGGGATTGAGTTACTTTATGTACTATATTTCCTCACAGTTGTGTTTATAGTGCCAATGAAGGGGGAAGACCCTTGGACGTCATCACTATGGAACCATATGTACTATCATGCCTGATACAAAAATATTCCCATCTGTAGCATGATGGTACTCTAGGCTCACCGTAAAATCGAGGGGAGTGGGGTGTATAAGAAGAAAATGCAGACCATTGACTGATCGGCAATGCACAATGCATCTAGGTTTTTCTTTTCCTCAATTTGGACTGATGCTGGTTTGGGGGAAAAACTTATCAACGCACAGTCTTTCCTGAGAAATGACAGAACAGATATGGCTTACATTGTGTCTACACTGCTTCCCAAAACCAGTGGGAGTGAAGAAACATGTCCACACCATGGGTAGGCAAGCTAAGGCCTGGGGGCAGGATCCGGCCCAATTGCCTTCTCAATCCAGCCCGCAGACAGTCCGGGAATCAGCGTGTTTTTACATGAGTAGAATGTGTGATTTTTTTAATTAAAAAAATGCATCTCTGGGTTATTTGTGGGGCATAGGAATTCTTTTTTCTTTTCTTTTCAAAATATAGTCCGGCCCCCCACAAGGTCTGAGGGACAGTGGACTGGCCCCCTGCTGAAAAAGTTTGCTGACCCCTGGTCTACGCAGCCTTATATAGGTGAGGCAAGCAGAAATATTCGGATTTCCCCCTCCAAAATATGAGACTTAGTACGCAAGTAGCTCAAGGGAGGCTGGAATAATTTTGCATTTTATTTACCCCAAAAAAGCACCCCTTTTAACTCCCTTGCAACAAATTGCAGTATAAAAATTTCGAGATCCATGGTTCTTTAGGTGTGAAACAGGATGCCCAAAGAGAGTCAAGGACAGATATAATAGAGACACAAGCTTCTCCCTCCCCTAATTCTCACAACTAGTTAACCCATTCCCATGGCATCAATCTGATGGCATGTAAACTTCCCTCCTATTGATAGGTACAGCTTGATGGGGGAAAACATAGTTAGAGAATGACTGTGAAGCAAAAGCTCCAAGCAGTGTTATGTGATGCCTGTGATCACATTTTGAATAACTGCAGCTTGGACGATTGTACAAGTCAAGTACCACTCTGTGATTTCTTTCTCTCTTTATTAATGAAGATAAAAAATAATTGCTTGCTTTTTCTACTTTAACAGCACAGAAAGCCACTTGCAGGCAAAGAGGCAGGTTAAAAAGAATGGGAGTATTCAACTCTAATATTAAAAGCAGGGATCAGCGACCTTTTTCAGCAGGGGGCCAGTCCACTGTCCCTCAGACCTTGCGGGGGCGGACTATAAGCCATTCCCTCGACTCTCCCCTCCCTTTTCCACAGCACCGGACAAGCCCAGGTGGCTGCTTACCTGTGTCTTGCGAGTGGCAGGGGCTGGCAGTGGCGGAGGGACGGTGAGTGGCGCACAAAAGGGCTCCGGAGAGGGGCTGCTTAAAATGGTGGCCACTTGAGCGCTGCTGCTGCTGCTGCTGGTACCAACAAAGCCCAGCCCCCTTCCTCCTCTAGGCAGGGCGGGGAGAAGCCAGGAGGAGGGAGGGAGGGAGGAGGCGCCACCTCCGCCATGTGAAGGAGAGGGAGGGAGAGAGAAAGAGCACACATGCTGGCGATCCACACGGTGATTCCCAGACTGTCCGCTGGCCGGATCCAGAAGGCAATTGGGCCTGATCCAGCCCATGGGCCTTAGTTTGCCAACCCATTATTAAAAGCATATGCAAAACTGTTTAATTAAAACATCATATCTGCATAAGGCAGAAGCCACATGGCATTAGTATATTGGAAAGGCAAAATGCCACCAGTATCTCAGAGGATGGGGAGGTTGATGATGATGATGATGATGATGATGATAATAATACATTTGTATAGTCCTTAGCAGATCACATGTATTATCTCCCTCAGCATTTCGAAAAGGGGGCCATGTAATAAAAACAGGGGGGGGGGCTAATTTGAATAGTAGAGTGCTTGGTATCTGGTGGGTGGGGCTTGTGTGTTTTGCTGTGGAATCAGCCCCAGCTAAGAGGGACCAACTGCCTCTTCTTGTTTCTTGCCTCAGAGTTGCCTCATGTTGTTGTCTTTAGTTTCTCTCATTATGTCATTTTGCTACAGTATTAGGAAAGCTTGGTCTACATTCACACAAGCCACGTTTTATTTCTCAGAGAAAAAGAAACTGCTGAAGAATGGTGGAATATCCTAAACTTGGATATTCCCAATTTGCCAGGAGGATTGATTGTGTTAATCATCATCCCCAACTCCGTAACAGGCCATTAGCATGTCCCCAGTACTAAGATAGTCTTGGGGCCCTATATACCTGAAGGAGCATTTCCACCCCAATCATTCAGTCCAAACACTGAGGTCCAGCTCCGAGGACCTTCTGGCAATTTCCTCACGGAGAGAAGCCAAGTTACAGGGAACCAGGCAGAGGGCCTTCTTGGTAGTGGCGCCTTCCCTGTGGAATGCCCTCCCATCAAATGTCAAGGAGATAAAGAACTGTACAACTTTTAGAAGACATCTGAAGGCAGCCCTGTTCAGGGAAGTTTTTAATGTTTGATGTTTTATCATGTTTTTAATATTCTGTTGGGAGCTGCCCAGAGTGGCTGGGGAAACCCAGTCAGATGGATGGCATATAAATAATAGAATTATCATTATCATCGCCACCGCCACCCACAGTGATTCTGTGGAGCAGTCTGTCCCTTTTGAGATTTCTAACTTGCTGGGCTCAGGGCTTTCTTTGCTGTACAGATCAATGCCACCTCTGGTAAATCCTTACACAGAGATAACTATATCTCCCTGGTTCTCTCCATTCTGCCAGGTTTCTGTTATGCCCACTATATCGATGCCGTCCTACGAAACCAAACACTCCATTTCACCCATCTTTGCTTGGAACCTTTTAGCCTTGGCGTATAAACACTTGTGTGCTCTCTCTGTTTCCATGTGCCTTTGGCACTTGCATTTTGATAGCACGGTCTATTAGCTAGCACACTTCACCAGTTCTCCAGGAAAAGCCATTCTCTATCTCTAAAGAAGGTAGGGCATCTATCTGATAGTGAGGCTGGCAAGCAGGCCCCAAACTAAGTGACTATTAGCCTCTCCACCCTGCAATTTCCCCCTATCTGCCCCCCTCATTCCCATGACAGGCACAAAGTGGAAAGTGGTGTCCTTATCAAAAAGTGGAGAATCGGATCTGGTGAAAATTCTATTATTTTTGTTCCTCCACCCCCTTAATTTTAGGCATAGGACTGGATGGGAAAATAATATAACACTGGTGTGTTCCTTTGCTGTTCTGATATTCTTTTGATAGTCTTGCATAATGTGAATAAAGACCCTTCCTCTAGATTTTTCCCCCCTCTCATTTCTTCGGTTCTGTAAAATGCAGTCCATAAGCACTCCTTCTGGAGATCTGGAGGCAGAGAGAGGCGATGAAGAAAATTCACCACATGTGCTAATCTTGAAAAGGTCACAGACTAATTTGGCTGAACTTCATAAAACTAAACCGTGTTCACCCTAAGTAGTCTAGGAGGACTATGGTGTGACTGGAGGTGAAAACCCTTGCAAGGCTAATGGCTGGTTTATAGCTAGACAAGCTCACTCGAAATCTGGGGTTGATTCAGTAATCCTCCCCACAGCTGCTTCGTTAATTGGGATGGTCTTTTAATAAGACTTGGTCTGGGGAAGCTTCTTGAGTTACAAAACTCACCAGCTGAAGCTCTGCCTTGGAGGTGGATCAACCCTAAACACAAGCCCTCTAAACATTTGGCAAAGGAAAATAAGACACACTAAGGCTGCAGTTCTGTGCACACTGACTGGTAATCTGAAAATCCCCCTGAGATCAGCAGCGCATAGCCCCAAATGCGCCTGCATAACATCAGACTGGGACAAAGAGCTCATCAGCAAACAAGGAGAGTGAAGCATTGCTCACATGCTGCACCAAACAAAGGTGCAAGCTGTCTCTACATATGTGTTTGTGCGAAAGAATGCACACTTGGTGATATGTGTAGCTCTGCAATTGTGTACACAGATACCCAAGACTGTATGTTCATTGAATGCTGTGCATGAATAACAGCATGAATGTGTACACAGATTGCACACTTGTTGAATGTAATGTGTGGACCATGGAGATCTGCATTAATTATTCAGGGGGAGCAAGTTTCTATTATTATTATTATTATTATTATTATTATTATTATTATTATTATTATTTACTTATACCATGCTCATCTGACTGGGTCTCCCTAACCACTCTGGGCAGCTCCCAACCGAATATTAAAAACAATAAAAACTTCCCTAAACAGGGCTGCCTTCAGATGTCTTCTAAAAGTCAGATAGTTGTTTATTTCCTTGACATCTGTTGGAAGGGCATTCCACAGGGTGGGCACCACCACCGAGAAGGCCCCCTGCCTGTAACTTGGCTTCTCGCAGTGAGGGAACCGCCAGAAGGCCCTCGGAGCTGGACCTCAGTGTCTGGGCTGAACGATGGGGGTGGAGATGCTCCTTCAGGTATACTGAAGGAGGGGGAAGCAGGCTAATTTTTCACACACAAAATTTGAGGGAAAATAGTGCTTGTATCTGTGAAGAACATAAGAATAGGCTGCAGGATCAGGCCAATAGAATAATAGAGTTGGAAGGATCATCTAGTCCAGGCATAGGCAACCTCAGCTCTCCAGATGTTTTGGAACTACAACTCCCATGATCCCTGACCACTGGTCCTGTTAGCTAGGGATCATGGGAGTTGTAGTTCCAAAACATCTGGAGAGCCAAGGTTGCCTATGCCTGATCTAGTCCAATATCCTGCAATGCATGAACATGCAGCTGTCCCATGTGGGGATCAAATCTGCAACCTTGATGTTATCAGCAGCATGCTCTAACCAACAGAGCTATCCAGACTTCAGCAATAGCCCATCTTGTCCTCACAGTGGCCAACCAGATGCCTCTGGGAAATACACAAGCAAGGACCTGAGCATAAAAGCACTCTTCCTGCAGTTTCTAGCAACGGACATTCACAAGCACAGCTGCCTCTGGCCGTGGAGGCAGAGTAGAGCCTCAGAGCTAGCAGTCATGAATTTGTCTAGTTCCTCTTTACATCCACACTATATGGTGGCCTTCACTGCCTCCTCTGCAAGCAAGTTCCATAGACTATGAGTGCCTTTGTAGAACTCAGCAGGGAGCAGGATGGGGACAAAACTGGAATTAATTGGTTCTGCCTGTGGTTGGCTCTATCCACTCCCAGTGGATACTAGCCACAAAATGAGCAACGGCGTTCACAGCCTGAACCTTGGAAATAAAAGGAAAGATGGAATTTCGAGCAGGATAATCTCACAGAAAAATGAAGGAACGGAGTGGAGAGAATGTCTTGCCCCAGCTTTGCAGAGAAGTGCCACAGGCTGTATTTCTTAACAGTTCATTCATCTGATGAAGTGAGGTCTAGGCCACGAAAGCTTCTGCCACAATAAATCTGTTAGTCTTTAAGGTGCCACAAGGCTCTCTGTGATGTTTTATTGCTGCGCATACTCTCACTAACCGCTGAAAGACAAATCTTCCAAGGATTCCAAAACCTGATACATAACATTAGATTCTTGGGGGGATCCCATTTCCCTAAAGTGGCCTACTTTACAGGGGGAAGTCCTCTGTTTTAATGAATCCTCTATATCAGGGATGGGGAACCTGCAACCTTCTGAATGCTTTTGGACTCCAACTCCCATCAACCATAGCCAGCAAAGTCATAGAATCATAGAATTGCAGAGCTGGAAGGGACCCCAGGGGTCATTTAGTCCAACCCCCTGCAATACAGGAATCTCAACTAAAGCATCCAAAGAAGGAGAGACCACCACCTCTTGTGGGAGTCCGTTCCACTGTCAAACAGCTCTTACTGTCAGAAAGTTCTTCCTAATGTTTAGTCTGAATCTCCTTTCTTGTAACTTGAAGCCATTGGTTTGAATCCTACCCTCCAGAGCAGGAGAAAACAAGCTTGTTCCCTTTTTCATGTGACAGCCCTTGTGGTATTTGAAGATGCTTCATAAGGCTTGGTTTCCTGACCCTTGATGATCTTGGTTGCCCTCCTCTGCACATGTTGCAGCTTGTCAATATCCTTCTTAAATTGTGGTGCCCAGGATTGGACATGGTATTCCAGGTGTGGTCGGACCATGTCAGTTGTCAGGGATGGTGCAACATCTGGAGGGACATGTGCTCCCTGTTAGAAGGACTGCCTGGTCCAAGTCCGGCTTAATGATAAAAGCACTGTAAGACAGAAGACAGAAGAGCCATGCTGGATCAGGTCAAAGGCTCTTCTAGTCCAGCATTCTGTTCAAACATTAGCCAACCAGATACCTAATGGAAGCCGGCAAGCAGATTCCAGAAAAGCTTCTGCATGCGCAGCTACAGGCAACTCCCCATTCATGTACAATTGGCATGCGTGTGACTGCTGGTGTACGTGCCATTTTGGGCACCCCAAGGGTGCAGGGTGGGGTGGAACGGGGTGGGCTTACATGCATCCCATTGATGCACACAGTGCCTTGGAACTCAACCCCCACGTAAATGGGGAGTTGCCTGTATAGGCAACAAAGACCCCTTCATTACAGACATTCACACCATATGCACAAACTTGAGCGGAGATGTTCACAGTGTCATTGTGCTCACTGTGGCCCTGATCCTTACTCCCTTGTTTTTCAACACAGGCATGAGGGGCAGCCAATAGGCTCCACAGCACTGTTTGTATTTTTTAGCACCTGAATATCTGAGGCACCCCCAAATCCTCCAGAGTTCCCGACTTTAGAGAGATTCTGCTTCAAGTTTGCAAGGTTCCATATCTGTCCAAAGCAGCCCCGCTTTGGTTCCTGATTTGTGATTGATCTGCATCTTTTGCATACCCCTAACAAATGCAATTGGTAAGTAATCTGCTGAATGGAGCACATCACTATTGGGGGGGGCGGAAATAGGCACAGGTGGAGGAGGTATGGAAAACCCACCTTCTTCAAGAAGGAGCCTGTCCCAGTGCATGTTACAGTAATGCTCATATCAAAGGGAACATCAAGACCTTTTGCATTCTTAAATGATGTCTTCAGCGGCTTGTGCTAAAGGGAAGCATTGCAGGAACTCCCAGAAGGCCCACCCAGGTGAGGATTCTTGAAGGCAGAAGCCCTGGGTCATGCTCAGGTCACAGCAGCTTTCTTTCACCCTTCATGTGTGATATATAAACTTCAATTATGCTCTTTCCCAACTCAACCATTTGTTCATGTCTATATGCCCTGGTCAAGAGATGTGACTCCGAAAATTCCCAATATGTGGGAAATACCTGTGGCCCTCCAAACGTTGTTGGACTTCCAAGTGCCATCAACTCCAGCCAGCATGGCCAATGGTCAGGAGTGATGGGATGTGGAGTCCAACAACTGCTGCAGGGCTACAGCTTAGGAGCATTGAAAGCCGGTGGCTCAGGAAACCTGAGTTGCCCACCCATCTTTAGAGCCCAAAATGAATGCAATCTGGATTATCTGATGAAACCCTTGTCTTCTCCTCTTGGTGTATCCTTCAGTTAAGATCTTTAAGAGAACCTCCACTCCAGAAATTTTATTTAGAGTAGGGAAAGGCTTTGTTGGGGGCCGGGCAGGTTATTGCACTCATACCCTGCAAATGGAATTCCCACATACACCGGGTTGGCCACAAGGAACGGAATGCCTATATGGGGCCTTTGCTCCATTCCAGCAGGACCCTTGTTATGATCTTATGGTTGCTGCTTCTGTTTTGTGACGTTCCTCCTCCCTCAGAACCATGGCCCCAGTCTAACTTCCTCTTCTCTGCAGGTATTTTTTAAGACAACTTTATTTCATTTTTGAGACACAATCGCTGATCTCCCAGTGTGTCAACTCACTGCACCTTATTTTTCCTTTCAAGTAGGATACAGAATATGGCATGGTCAGGAAACGTTAAGCCTGGGGCCCATAATACATACTCTGCAAGTGTCCCAGAAAAACAGGTACACCCTGTGTTTCCTGTGAGAGTATGGTGGCCTTTTTATGATCACATGGAATTGAAACTGAGATCTCTCCCCAAAAAAGCGCTTTTTCAGGGCTGCAATCGTGCATGGTGCTCCAAAACACCTTGTTTTTGGTGCCGTGAGAGCACAGCCCCGAAAAATGCACATCCATTGGGCTCTATGATCTTGCATGGGTCATGTGACTCACATGGGAGCACAGACATGAAGACACATCCTGGTTTTGATATGATCCTTCCAAGCCGCTCTGCCTGTCCCTCAGGACTCTCCCCAGGCCACCCTCTCCTTCACCTCACCCACCTTTCCCAGGCCACAACCCTCACTGTGGACCTACTTTGCCCCCTCCAGCATTTTGACTTGATTTCAAGGTTGTCTGTTACTCAGATCCCTGGGATTTTGGAGTTTTAGGGTCCCAGAAGCCAAAGAGCAAGCATTTTTACCCGAAACCCTCACATATTCAATTGACATTTTAACCAAGAAAGAAAGTCCAAAAGGTACCATACTTTTCCGTCTATAAGATATATTTTGGGGGACTCAAATTTCAGAAAATGGTGGGGAGGAGGATTCCCCAGAGTTGTTGAGCTTTTCTTGGGGGGGGGGATTACCCAGGGTTGTTGAGCTTTTTTAAGGAGCGATTGCCGAAAATCACTCAACCACACGTGTTGCTAAATCCGCCTCTGTCCCCGAGCTGGCAGAAGCTGCCAATCGCCCACCAAATTGCTGCAGCGTCGGCCAGTCAACAACACCCATTAATGTAGCAAACAATAGCACGAACAATAGCTGCTAGCAGCCGCAGCAGCAACCAAACAAATGTCCAACCTATCCACTACCCATGTATAAGACAACCCCCATTTTGGGGAAGGATTTCTCAAGGAAAAAACCATAGTCTTATACATGGAAAAGTACGGTAACTATTCCCATTTGCTATGGCCCTGAGATACAACTGCCATGTTTTTGGCATATATGATATATATGAATTAACACATGACATCACCTTACACTGAGTCAGTCTGCTGATCCACCTCTACTAGTATTGTTTACTCTGATTGGCAGCAGTACTGTAGGGTCTAGGACAGGGATGGAGAACCTCAAGGCCAGAGGTCAAATTCTACCCTCCAGGTGTCTTTGGAAATCTCTCCTTGCCAAAACCCTCACCAGCCCTGCTCTGCACCCTCCTTGAGAGTTTGGCCAGAATATGTGCTTGAACCCTGACTATGTAAAAAGTAACCCATTGTAAGAAGGTGAAATTCTTATTTGTTGTTCTCCCAACCTTTGCCTCAGGCTTTGCCTGCCACTAGCATAGATTCGAGTGATTTGCCATTTTGACCTAAATTGCTTACATGCAGTATTTGAACTGCTGGCAGATAAGGCACGGCCCTCTTTCCTTCCAGGTGAATTTCCATCATGAACTCGGAGAAACACCTGAGATAACAGATCTTGGATGACTAGACTCCGTCCACCAAATCTTGGCCTTCATCCAATTCTCTTGTGTAATACAACATCAGGCACCAGACAAACTATCAGCAAAACTTATTGACTCTACTAATGTGGTTTCCTTTCCTCTCCATTTATTCGCGAGGAGTTTATTACTTGTTTTGATTCATTCATTATTCACAATTAGTGGAGGCATAGTTTCGGCAAATAAACCTTGGATTTTACAGGGATGTCCCAGTTTTTTCCTCTTTTTTCGCCTCTCAAAATATTGGTGGTTTGGACTGAACCTAAGAGGAGTCCTACTGGGCTAGACCAAAGGCCCATCTGGAAAGCCAGTGTGGTGTAGTGGTTAGAGTGTCAATCTAGGAGTTGGGAAACCAGGGTTCAAACCCCACTTAGCCATGAAGCTCAGTGGCTGACCTTGTGCCAGTCACTGCCTCTCAGCCTAACATACCTCACAGGGTTGTTATGGGGATTAAAGGAGGGGGGGGGACATGTACACCACCTTGAGCTCCTTGGAGAAAAAGGTGGGATAGAAATTCAACAAATAAATACAATAATAATCTAACATCCTACCCCATCTCCCACAACCACATAGGTGGCATGAGCCCCTTGTTTTTCCTTAACAAATGGTACTTTGAAGCATTCTCCCTCTGAGACAAGCCATTATGACTTGCAGCTAGGGATGTTGGAGATTTCCGACAGAAACAGAAGTGGGAGTTGCCGGCTTTCACCTATTTGTTCCATGTTCAGAATGGAAATCAGTTCAGCAAGCACCAATCACTATTTGCTGGTTGAGGGAGGGTCCCCGATTGATGTGTAATTGATGGTGTTTTGTTTTTCACTTAAATTCCCTTGCCCTGAAAAGAATGCCGTTGAAATAGTTACAAAAGTGATTATGTTGAATTCATAACTCACATAAATAATTAGCATAAATGACACTAGCAAGGTGAATAGGATTTGGCAGAAACTGAACTGCAGCAGAATGGAAACAGCGCTGGTTGAGACAAAGACAAATAGGAACAGAAATTGCTCCCTTCTTCTGTCACTGTTTGTAGCCATTGATGGAGCTTCCTACTTGAATTTGTCTAATCCTGTAATATAGTGGTGGCCAATGTGGTGACCTCCATGTGTCATTGGACTACAATTCCCATCACCCCTGACCACTGTTCATGCTGCCACCACAATGTCTTATGACACCCAATTCCATAAATGCATTGCATACTGTGTGATGTCCTTCCTGTTGTCTGCACTAAACTTCCTGTCTGTTTCATTGGATGGCTGAGGGAGGAAACCCTCAGTGAGGTTGAAAATGAGGTTAGGTTTGGAGCGTTGCAGATTATTTAAAGTAACTGGCTCACAAAGAACTAAAATAAATGAATCTTTAGTGTTCAGCAATAGGGCTACAGTAGCATGGGAGCACCCAGCAAAACTTTATTTATCTTAATTTTACTTTCCTTATGGAAAACTGATATTTGGATAATCTGTGTTTCTCCCGTGTTGAGTTTTTTTTAAAAAAAAATTGTTCTTGTCTAAAAACCCTGCATCTTTTCTTCAAACCCCCCCCTTTTTTTTTGAACTATACAATTTTCTGTGAGTCAGCCAAGAGTAATCTGCTGTTACAATCACAGCTCTTGGGTAATGGATATTTTCCAGTCATAGATTATAAGCACTTTAAAGAACATAAGCCCAGGAAAAAAAATGGCATTAAAATGGCTTTCTCGTGAGCGATGGCTGCAGAGAAACAGTAACGGTTGGGTGCCGGCAGTGAAAATGAAGCAAGGGCCTCATTGGGGAAAGGGCTTGATCCTGAGATGGTGGGTGCATGTGAGGAACAGGAAGACGGCATTGTTATTACTATTCATGCCCTTGAGTTCTTTCCTGCCCTGCAGAAGCGAAAAAGTATGTCAGTCATGCATTGCGGGGTGATGGAGTTTGACAAGGGTGGTTATGACTTGTTTTAGCAAATACTCTTTAACCCTCACTTGCAATCCATTCTTTTTTTTATTTTTTAAAAAGTTCACAATAAATTCACTTTGGGCTTGTGCCACTTGACTATTTTTAAATGAGAAGATGTTCGGAGCTAACTTGTTTTGTGGCATTTTACCATTTATTGAATGATGGTGATTTTTGCTGGCCTTGCAAACACGAAGCAAACTTGCCCACCGGCCCAGTCTCAGATATTAGGTCACTCTACTGATCAGGAGAGCCCTAATCTACTCAATATGGCACACCGGGTAAATTGAGTCCTGCCTCCAAAGTGTTCTTTTGGAGATACTTATTCTATTTACAGTAGTATTTGCTGATGCTGCAGTTATAAGGCTACATGTAATGTGATTCGAAGACACTTTCAGAGACTCAACGCTTCACTTGGAAAAGGATGGTTCTTTAAATGGACGTAAGGCAGAGGGAGAGGCAAACATATATGGAATTTAGTCACCCTCTAGATATATTTCACAATATTGTACCCTTGAATGTTATTTTTGATGCAGTGGTAGCATCAAATGCCTGTTCACCTGTCTTATTACCATTTGGATTATGATGTTTCTTTTGAAATATATATATTGGTATTTAGCCTTCTGCCCAAGTGTGCAAATCTGGCAATGCTTCCATTCTCCAAATTTCTCCAAAATATCAACACCAAAACTCATCTGTATTTTAGTATACATGTATCCTAATAGCATACAATTTTGCCTGATATAATGCCTTTTTTCGCATTTATGTACATTTTTATGCACACCCTCTGCTAATATAGAAAACGTTGGAGGACAAGGCTACTAATGACTGCCAGCAATGGTGGCTGTTTTCTTGCTCCACTGTCGGAGGCAATATGCCTCAGTACTAGTTGCAGGAACTGCAGGAGAAGGTCCTTCTTGCAGGCTTCCCATGGGCCACTGTGAGGGCAGGAGGCTGGACCAGATGGACCACTGGTCTGATCATGGAATCATAGAATTGAGGGTAATCTACTACAACCCCCTGCCGGCTCTTCTTGGTGTTCATTTGCGTACATGTTTTTGGTTGGAGAACTGCACAGCAAAATTTGGAGAAGTGCAAATTTTCAAGGATACTAGGTTGGTCCGTTGTTCTGCCTAGCCTTCATGATTTGCACTGACTTGCAGGGTTCCTTCCAAGCCCTTCTGTTTAGAGGTCCTTTAACTGGAAATGCTGGTAATTGAGCCTGAGACTGTTGGCAAAGCGCAAACTCTGCCACTGAGCAATGGGTCTTCCCTTTGAAAGGGTCAACCACTGGTGGAGGGAAGGGGGCAGCAGAATAACAAAAGTCCTTATTTATTTAGATGGTGTGCTCTCGCGTTATGCAGTCATTTGAATACGCTTGATTGGAGGCTGCCAATACCTTCTTTTCTTTTCTTTCTTTTTTAACCACACTGCATTAATTTCTTAAAGTCAGCGCATTAAAAATGCAGGCACGGGCACCAGCTTTGATAGCAAATGCTGTGATTCATGGATGCGGCTTTTGCTATCAAACAGTGTTTGACAATAATCACATGATAATGAAATGTATAATTAATAATAAAAGTGCCAACATCTGTTAGTCTGTTATTACAGACTCATTCTGAGTGCGCTATTTTAAAGATGTCACCATTGACTTAATTTATATTAAAATGCCTTAAATACAGCCTGCTTTCTTTAGCTTCTAATTTAGGGTGGAACATGTCAGGCTTTGGAAGTTGTTTTGCACATCTCTCCTCCCCTCTTTCTCTCCCCCCCCCCTTCCTTTGGTGCTGCTTCCTTTGTCTCTTTTGAAATTTCACAAATGAATGCAATCCTGCCAGAGCAACTCAAAAGTCACATTGGCAGATGGGTCCAACATTTGACTGGACTCCAAGTCAGCGGACTGGACACCCGATTCTCCACTAGTGACCGTCTTCTCTGTCGACAGCCGTCTGTCTCTGCATACCCACCTGTCCTCTAGCAGGTCTATTGATTGGACATGCTTTCTTCCTTGCCAAAAGAAGACTCCTCTTAGAGGCCAGAACTGCTCCCAGTGGAACCATGAATTTCTTTGAATGTAAACACTAGTTTACGCAGCCCTACAATACACATCCAGAAGCCGATGTCTCAATAAAACCGGCTTTACAGCTTGGAAGTTGGATTTCCTGAAAGCCTTTGGCTGGCGAACCAGATGTCTTTGCTACATTTAAGACATTCGGTGGCACTTAACAAGAGAATTATAGGACACCAGGGATAATCTGTTGTGCACTGAACAAACGAAAGGGGCTGCGGCTTTTTGGAGACATTCCCATACATGCTCTGTCATGCCATCTGTGGGGAAAATTCTACATATGGGGCTCTGTTTGGAGAAGGCAGCAAAGCAACCAACAAAGCCAGGCCGCCTCTTTTTAGATGCAAATAGAAGCCATTTTCTGGCCCTCTGGAAAACCATCCTGAGGCTCATGGTTGACCAACTGAGGGCTACTCAGCCCCACAATGGCACAGTGACCCTTTGGAACATTTGACTTTTGAGATCTCCACTTGACAATGAACAGCAACGGAATCATTTTGACAGCTTTGCTCTGGGCAGGAAATGTTTTGTCTCTCAAGGCTAACAGCCACAGGAAGAGGTTTTGTTTAAAATTAAAAGGCAGTGCAGGACTGAGCCGGCTTTGAGGGGGACCTAGGTGTGCCCCCTGCTCTATTGATAGGTCCTTCTGCAGTGGCAGGCAATGTCAGTGCTCTAAATAACACCCCATAACTGCATCTTGCTGTCATTTTCATTTCCCGTAATGCTGCAAGGCAATGTTATCTGAGGGCATTGTGGAAAATCAAAATGGCGGTCAAACCCATTGCCAGGTGCTGGTTGCGGCTCTGGTCCAGGAAGGAAATGGTTAAGCAGGGCATAGTGCAGTTGTCGACAGAAGGTCCCATCAAGTTGTTGGGGCTCTAGCAATGGCCCAAGGATGCCCAATGTTGAACCAGCCCTTGTAATGGCTGAGCTAGTCCTGTTCTCAGATGCATCCCATGAGATGAAGACCTACGTGTCATGAATTTATGGGACCTCCTGCCTCCAGCTCTGTCCCAGACACTTCCAGCACCTCAGAAGAAGCAATGCCAAGTCCATCTGCAGCAAAGGACCCAGAAGGACCTGTGGACAATGCTCTTGCCTTACTTGCAGAAACAGAGGGGGGAGGTTGAAGTTATGTTGGCATCATAAAGTGTAGGTGCAGGCAGTAACCTGTTGATGAAGCATGCATATCAAGGTCTGCCATGGGCCAGAAATCAGCTTTGCCTGCTGAACAGCAGCCTGGAGGGGGAGAAGTGATTCCACCTGCAGCTGATCAGCCTTCAAGGGCACAGAGGAGAAGGTGGTGATGAGAACCAGCTGGCTTCAGCCTTCTGAAGCAGAGCTTCCAGCAGGAGTCAGATGCTGGTAACAACGCTTCTAGTTCCTACTCTTACCTTGCTGCTTTCTGCTTGTCTTGACCCTTGACCCCATGATCATCGGATTCCCTGGACTGTCTGACCACATAGATTGTTGTCCGCCTGACCCTAGGACTGGACCTGACTTTGGATGTTGACTCTACCCCCAGGCAAGTACACCTCAGATACTCTTCTGGTTGGCTAGTCTCCCACTCCACTGAGCTCTGCATGTTGTTGCTCGGTAATGAGACTATGCCAAGGTCCAAAAGAACCAGGCTCCTAGGGAGTAAGGACCCTCTCAGAAACAGGGGACCTCAAAGGTTGGGGTTACCAGTCTGGGCAGGGTCTGGGTGACCAGGCTACCTAAAGTCCCAATTGAAACTGCTTAGATCCTTAGCTCTGTAATGAGCCCCCCAAGCTACCTTCCATGTAGTTTGGGGCCTTTGGAGGCTGATACAAATAGGAACATTTTCTTTGGGAGGATGGAATGCTCAGCTAAGGCAGCACCCAGTCTTAGCCCTGTGAGATTAGCAGGCAGGCAGATGCTTATCTCTAGTCTTAGTGCTGTGGGACTACATGACTAAGATCACAGGTAAGCCTGCACTGACTTGACAGGTGGTTGGCTCTGCCCAAATATCAAAAATAGCCTGCAAAGGGTGGGCCAGTTCTGGATTCAACCCCCCAGCTGGATCAAGTTCTCCACCCCGATTCCGGGTTCATGTTTGCCATGTGGGCTATTCTAAACAGACAAGTCCCCAATTTTTACAAGAATGCTCTCTTCACATTTCAACAAAAGGACTATGTATTTTGTCCTTGAGTCCAAATGTAAAATGGCCTTAAGCTATAAAGAACAAGCCAGCTTGTTATAATGATGGTGTAATTGGACCAGGGTAACCCCCATTCCAGTCACACAGAGAATTAAAATTGAAACAACTACCTTGAGCTCATTGGGGAGGGGGAACAGAATTAGGGACGGGGAAGAAATGTAATTCAGGTTGCAATTAAAGGTAAACCGACCTAATTTGTATTTTCCAAGATGCCGGATGAACCAAAACACAAGCATCCTTGGAAATTTGCACTTAGCCAAATTTTGCAGTTCTCCAACCAAGTAACATGTTGACGGGGTGTAAGTTTGCATAAAAATGCATGCATTAGTGAAAATATCATTCGAATGCATTATATTAGGGAAGGTGCCCTTTGAAAATTGTGTACAATAGGCAAACTTGCATACAAAAATGTGTATATTGAGTGAAATTTGCATTTAAATGCTGATGGATTTTCATAAGGACTTTCTTTAAAAATCACAAACTGATGTGGAACTGTGGAGAACTGAACAAAATTGGGGCAGAGGGGTGGGGAGAGAGAATGAGAAAAACTGAAATTGACAGATATGCCTCTCCCTAGGCAATGATGCAAACAGTGACACAGAAATGTGTACTGAAATGATGGCTGTGAATGCAATTTTTTTTATCAGTCGATTTGTACAGCTAATGAACTAAAATTAGATCCCTGTAGTGTTTCAAGCACCTCTTATGCAAGTACCAGACAGCGGTTAGGGGGCGCTATCATTATCTATAACCTCCACTGGGCGACATTCATTCATGCTGGCAAAAGAGATCTGTGGAGCACTTTCTACCTGACATGCCATTTATTCTTCTTATATTAGTACACAGCTAAACTCTGTGATTATAGCTCTCCTAATATTTTGTGTATAGAGGGCACTTTACAAGGTATTGGATTTTAACTACAAAGATATATGCTTCCATAAGTGCAGGCTATTAAAACAATTTAATAGCATGTCAACAAGCACTGATTTGTACATAAAAAAGCAGGATTGTTTTGTTTTTAATTCATCGAGCCAATTCTGCTACGCACCATCGAGAGCTATTGAGAATCGCTTTGTGCTAACAGGATTACATGACTAGGGCTGTGAGTTGCTTCCATCTTAATTCTCCCAAAGGCCGCCCGCAGGTTAAAGAGAGACTGACTGAGTGACATTCGCTGAATGGAAGGAATGAGGCGGCTCTGTGGCCGGTTTGGCACTGGCAATATTTGACGTCCCCTCCCCTCCATGTAGTGCGGAGGCTGAGCTAATGGGTGTGTTCCCATTCATGGAGGTGGGCAAGGCTAGTGGGGGGGGGCAAATGAATAATACACAATAAATAATTCATCCAACCCAGTTGGACATGCTTTCCGTCTTTCCCTGAAGATCTGGGAGTCCGTTGCAGTTTTCCAAATGAATTTATTACTTGCCATTAATTAAAAGCAATCGTTTTCAGCCCTTTCAGACTCGGGGACTGCTTCTCAATACAATCAGCAGCACTGGACTCCCCCTCCCCCCCTTTTTTTCTTATTCTGAATATTCCCAGAATAATTTCTGCTTTTCTCTACCTTCCTCTAAGTGTGACCAGACAAAATGGAGAGCATCAGCTCCTGTACTTTTTGTTGTTGCACAGGAGACAGCATGTTGGTATGTAGAGCTTTTCAGCGTAGCGTGAAAGCACTGTAATTGCAGAAAGTTCCCTTTCTACACAACCAGGGGCATCATCTAGGGCTGAGCCCCTCCCCCAAAAAAATTCTCGGGTGGTGGTGGTGGTGGGACAGGACCCCTCAATATTCAGTGGCAACCAGTTGCACATGCTGATGTCACACGCCCAACCCATGCAGAATGCGTGAGTGACATCAGAACGTAAGGCAGCACTGGCCCCCTCAATTGCAGTGGCAAGCTAGCGTGCTTGTACACAGCTAAAAGTGCAATCCTATACAGGTATACTTTAAAGAAAGCCCCATTTACTACTTATTTATTTATTGTTGTTTTATTTATGCTTATGCACCAACAAAATGCAAAAAAAAAAGTATTTACGTCATTTGTTACAAATTACACCATTAACCAAAAAGGATAAATTTATACAATTGACAATAAATCTTCTTGTAATTCATTGGCTTCCCGTCTTCTCCATACTTCATTTCTAATTTACTAAATTTTTTCATAAACCTATCTATTCATTTTACAGTAAAATGTTATTTCTCCTGTATCTTTATTTCTTACTTGGTACAACTACAGAGGTTATTCAAAAGCAGCCACCTAGTTCAGACTTCCACAGTTGTTTTTAAGATATGTTTTAAGAGGTTCCCATTTTGTAATAAATACTTGTTTGGATTTATCTTTCATTCTTTCAGTTAATTTGGCTAATTCTGCATATTTGACTAATTTCTGTAGTCATTCTGACCTCGAAGGGGTTTTATCACTTTTCTAATTACTCACTATTAAAATTCTCGTGGCAACGGTACCATATAGAAAGATATCTTTCACCTTCAGAGGAATATCCGATCCTGTGATTCCCAGTAAGAAGGCCCCTGGGTTTTTTTTTTGTTAAAGAGGCCCCTAACAATAGGGGTGGTTCTAAATAGACATCATCCCACAATAGGGAGTTCTAAATAGACACCATCCCATAATGGTTAAAAAATTTTTTTGCATAACTGCAATTACTTCAGTGACTTTACTCCCAGGCAAATGGGTGTGTATGTTTGCTGCTCCTGTTGGTTAATTGTATATGTACAGTGGTGCCTCTAGTTACAAATTTAATTCATTCCGGAAGTCCATTCTGTTCTTAACCTGCTCCCCAATTAAGGTTCCTCCCACTTCCCTCTAGTCACTTCCATCTTCTCATCTGCTAGCCACCTGATCTCTCAACCATTGAGCCTTTTGCGCAGCCACCTTATCTGATCTCCTAGCCTTGGAACTGAGAGACTGCACATCTTCCAGTGAGAGAGAGTCGGCTAGCTCACACACTTCCCATTATTATTATTCTTGCTGTTCACTTCCCAGTTCTGCCCAACTATTGTCTTCTGAGCTGTGCCCCTCAGCAAACCATTGTTCCAAATCAACACTACTCCACTGATCCTGTGGAGTTTCAGGATCGTGGCCATGAGCAAGGGGGGAGGGGGGCTCCCACCATTCCTCATCAGAGTTATACTCCTCAAACTGGTCTCTGACATCACCCTACTCTGGTACCGTCTCTCATTTGTCAACACCCTGCTTAAGTTGTGGTGCCCAGAGCTAGGAGTGGGAGGGGAAATTCTATTTTGTTTGCATTTTAATAAGAAACTACCTATTTGCACTTTCCAAAACAGTATGTAATAGACATAATAAATTAATATGTGAACCAAAGCACAGCTATCCTTTGAAATTTGCATTTCTCCAAATTTTATGATTCTGTTCTCGACTCAAAATGTGTATATTAGTGAAACTGGCATGGAAAAGAGCAAAATATGGGGGGTGTTGATTGAAAAATCTGTTTATTAGTAATTTGTTATTTAGTCATTTAGTTGTGTCCAACTCTTCGTGACCCTATGGACCAGAGCACACCAGGCACTCCTGTCTTCCACTGCCTCTCGCAGTTTGGTCAGACTCATGTTGGTAGCTTTGAGAACACTGTCCAACCACCTCGTCCTCTGTCGTCCCCTTCTCCTAGTGCCCTCCATCTTTCCCAACATCAGGGTCTTTTCCAGGAAGTCTTCTCTTCTCATGAGGCGGCCAAACTATTGGAGCCTCAGCTTCAGGATCTGTCCTTCCTGTGAGCACCCAGGGCTGATTTCCTTCAGAATGGATAGCTTTGATCTTCTTGCAGTCCATGGGACTCTCAAGAGTCTCCTCCAGCACCATAATTCAAAATTATTAGTCATAACTGCATACAAAGCTGTTTATTGAGAGAATTCCATACAAAAATGCTGAGAGGTTTTCATGAGGTTTTTTCAGGGGGGAATTGGAAACTGCTGCAAAAATCTTAGCTTTAAGATTTAAAAAAATGAGAAACATAGAAAACTGAAATTGACAAATTTGCCCATCCCTTCTCTGAACTGAATACTAATATGCAGACTGATCACCACAAGACAGAGTGGAATGATGACTGTTTGAGGGTACTGGCAGGCTCTTCCTTAGTGTTCACAGGAAGAAGTGGTAAATTTATTATCAGAGTCATCTCAGCTCTTCAAAATGAGGTTACTTCCTAACCTCGGCCGTAGGTTCCCAAGAAAGGACTCAGAAAGGTTTCTTCTGGGACAGCATTCACATGTGTCCCTTAGTAGAGGTGATCCATTGTCTTCCAGGGTACCGAGAAGACAGCCAGCATAGTTTATCCCAGACAATGCAAAGTGATTTTCAGTGCTCTCCTGTGCAGGATCAAAGTGTATAATCTTACCATCTTGAAAATGCAAGAAATAATCTGTGTAAATTGCTTTGCCTCATTGAAGAGCTACATTAATAATTATGATATCCTTGCTGAAACTTACACCCGTCCACCAGGTTAGAGCTAATATAATTAAATTTAGGGGAGTGCTGAAGCAATATTCCAGGCACTCTGGACCCCAACAGCCACACAGCAAGCACCTGGTGTTTAGAAGCATAATAAAAACTTCTTCAGGTCTCTCATCGTTTGCCAGCAGTTATGTCTGTACATTCTGATGCAATAAAACATGCCTGTGCACCCAGCAAAACAAGCAAGGTGTATTTCTTGTGTGTTAGAAGTTGGTCTAATTGCAGGAGATAGAGGGAGGGAGGACACTGGTTGGGGAAATCCTCATGCAGCATGACTGGGTCATTTTTAAAGAGCAAGGGAAACTTCAGTTGCCACCTGATAATTTCTGGAATGTGCACGAGTGCTTTGCAAGAGTGGAGTATTGCTTGGGTATTCTCTCTCTCTCCATCAGGAGAACTTTTAAATCCTTGGTCAACAACTCATTTGCTTTCAGTGCTTTGTCGATTAATAGAATAGGGTCAGAACGCAGAGCAAAAGAATCGTATCCACATCATTTGAGAATGTGCTCAACAGATATTGTAGAACTTCACAGGCATATTTTTTTACACACACACACACACACACACACCACCTGTGAAATTATATGTAATTCATTGGGCACATAAAGGAATCATCCCAAAATAATGTGGGTGCCTTATACTCTGTATGTCTTAAGAAGCTATATTATTATTATTTATTTATTTATTTATTTATTTATTTATTTATTTATTTATTATTTGATTTGTACCCCGCCCATCCGGTTGGGTTTCCCCAGCCATTCTGGGTAGCTTCCAACAAAGATTAAAATACATTAAAATGTCACACATTAAAAACTTCCCTGAACAGGGCTGCCTTCAGATGTCTTCTAAATGTCAGGTAGTTATTCATCTCTTTGACACCTGATGGGAGGGCATTCCACAGGGTGGGCGCCACTACCGAGAAGGCCCTCTGCCTGGTTCCCTGTAGCTTTGCTTCTCGCAGTGAGGGAACCACCAAAAGGCCCTCGATGCCGGACCTCAGTGTCTGGGCAGAACGATGGGGGTGGAGACGCTCCTTCAGTTATACTGGACCGAGGCCATTAAGGGCTTTAAAGGTCAGCATCAACACTTTGAATTGTGCTTGGAAACGTACTGGGAGCCAATAAAGGTCTTTATGGTTATATGGTCTCAGCGGCCACTCCTAGTCACCAGTCTAGCTGCCACATTCTGGATTAGTTATACTTTCTGGGTCACCTTCAAAGGTAGCCCCACGTAGAGCGCATTGCAGTAGTCTAAGCGGGAGATAACTAGAGCATGCACCACTCTGGCGAGACAGTCCACACAACTTGTTTGATGCACTCAAGAAAACATTGTAGCTTGATAATCAGCATAATGGGGGTGGCTATTGGGTTGTTGTTGTTTTTATTTTGTGGTTTTATATCTTGATTTTATTCTGTGAACCGCCCTGAGACCCCCGGGTATAGGGCAGTATATAAATTCAATAAGTCGTCGTCATCTCAGGCCACATGGCTCAACTCTTTTAGCCCCTGGCAAGTCTTTCAATAGTGGTTTCTATCAACAAGCTTAACTCTGTCCAAGCCATTGGTTGCACCTGCAACACATGAAGTCCAGGGATAATCAAACTGTAGAGAAGGGAACGGGATTACATCTAGTGAGCTGGTTTTCTGTGCATTGATCAGGTTCTCCACAAGGAACCTGCTGCCTTCTCCAATTTAAATTATCTCCAGGTTTCATATCATCTACAAAGGTGTGAAGGTACTCAATGGCAGAGTTTTGGATTTAATGGTTTTATAGCCCCCCCCTTAATGAGAGTGCCAGAGCAGTGAGGGGGTGGCCCAAGATCCCTCAGCCCACCCTTCATTGGTCTTATACACCCCATGAGACCCTGAAGATGGGGCCCGATATGCTGAGATCACTGCCACTCTTGCCCTGGGGGCAGAATGTTTTCAAAATTGAAATAGTTGGTAGCTGCCTCAGCTGCCACAGCATCTATTTGCTTCCTCTCATATCACTGCCTGCTGCTGTGTGTTATTTTGAGGGTCATTTGACACAGCAAGGTACTAAGGAGCATGGTAAATGACGATCATTTTGAAAAAGTGTGGCTCCCATGTCTTTCATGAACAGGAATTTGCAGGCCATTACCCTTCCAGCATCTTATGCGCCGTAGGTCATACCCATGCCATACATTTAAAGCACACAACTTCCTCAAAAGATAGTGGGAACTGTAGTTTACACACACACACACACACACACACACACACACACACACACACACAGCTGCAGTTCCCAGCACCCTTAAAAAACAACTGTTCCCATGATTCTTTGGGGGGGAACCATATGCTTTAAATGTATAAAGGTAAAAGGTAAATAACTCCTGGACAGTTAAGTCCAGTCAAAGGCGACTATGGGGTTGTGGCTCTCATCTCACTTTCAGGCCAAGGGAGCCAGTGTTTTTCCACAGACGGCTTTCCAGGTCATGTGGCCAGCAGGACTAAACTGCTTCTGGCGCAACAGAACACCATGACAAATGCCAGAGCATACAGAAATGCAGTTTACCTTCCTGCCGGAGTGGTACCTATTTATTTATTTACTTGCACTGGCATGCTTTTGAACTGCTAGGTTGGCAGAAGCTGGGGCAGAGCAACGGGATTCGCGGGGATTCGAACTGCCAACCTTCCGATCGGCAAACCCAAGAGGCTCAGTGGTTTAGACCACAGCGCCACCCACGTCCCCTTTTAAGTGTATGGTGTGGATGTGACCTCACTGGTGGGAGCTGGTACATGGTGTCAAAGTTACAGGGTTGCAAAGTTTCTCTGTTAAGGAAGTCAAGAGTATTAGTAGTAATTTGAGGCACAAATTTATTTCTGTGTATTTGTGAAAATTGTGGCTTTCTATGATTTGCTTTCATTGGACCGTTGAGTATTTCCTGTTTGAAATAATGGAATACATTTACAAAGAAGAATAGATGTGGCTGTTTTAAACATGGTGGGGTGGGGTGGGGTGTGGGGAGGTTTCAGCTGGAACTCAGTTCCGGGACCTCTCAGGTGGGCGCCATTCCCATTCTAAGAGAACAAGAGAGATGTTCATGGTGAATTCCAGTACCCCTTTTTCTAGAAAAATAGCACTGGTGGGGCATATAGTTGTTGTTGTTGTTGTTGTTTATGATTTATATCCCACCCACCTGGCTGGGTTTTCCCAGCCACTCTGGGCGGCTTCCAAAAAATATTAAAATACAGTAGTCCGTCAAACATTAAAAGCTTCCCTAAACAGGGCTGCCTTCAGATGTCTTCTAAGAGTCTGGTAGTTGTTTTGAGCAAGCTCAAATAGCTCTGAGTTCATATTAAAAAAAATGAAAATATGGCTGTGGTGACTTAAAAATTAAAAACCAGAGAGCAAATTATTATTCTTGTTTGTGAAAGAAAGGGGGGGGGAAGGTTCACGTGTTAGGAGTGGGAAAGTTTTTAGAAGTCTGAGTTTTAATTGCAAACTTATATGATTTAGAGAAAGCCTTTTCCACAAGATGATAGATAGATGATAGATAGATAGATAGATAGATAGATAGATAGATAGATAGATAGATAGATTTATAGATTTATGCTGGCCAGTTATGTACAGCTGGCGGATTCTGCTTGGTTTCTTCATAGGAAGTTTAAAAAACAAGGTGTGCAAACAGGAAGAACTGTGGGGGTGGTTACCTGCTGAACGCTGTGAATTGGTGAGCTCAGTGGGGCTGCCATTTCATGTGGTCTCCCTATTTGTTGGCCCGAAAGGTAATGAGGGCAAATGGCGAGGAGGTCTCCACAGAGCGCCAGAGCTGTTGCTAAATTAATCATGTATTACTCAGAGCTAATTTAGAAGAAATAAAAGTGTGACAAAAGGGCATGCTCAATTCTGCCTCAATATGCCCTGTGGTAAAATAATAATAATAGTAATAACAGTCAGGTGATGGAATGGCTTTCTCAACAACTCACTGCTATTCAGACTCTGGAAAGCAAAGCTGGTTGCCAGACAAGACGAATTACTTACCGGTATAATGAACCAGAATAGAGGCCAGATACGTTTCCATCTAGAGCAAGGATGGGGAACATGGGAAGCTGCCTTATATTCAGTCAGACTGTTGCCCCATCTAGCTCTGTATTGTGTACACCGACTGGCATCAGCTCTCCAGAGACGGGGGGGGGGGACATTCCCCGCCTTACCAGAAGATGATGGGGAACCTCTGGTCCTTCAAATACTGTGGAATTTTGGTTCCCATCAGCTCCAGAGAGCATAGCCAATGACCAAAGACTATGACAGTTGTAGGCCAGGAATATCTGGAGAGATAAAGGATCCCACCCCTGTTCTAGAAAATAGAATGGGTGCAGTTATTTGGCGCTGGCATTCTAAATATCCACTGTAAGTAAAAGACGCACAAAGTTTTGCTCACAGAGCTTTAAGGAATGAAATATAAGAACTCAGCCTTACATAAATGGGGTGGAGAACTGAATTGAGCTGGTGGACAAATTCATGAATAATAATAATAATAATAATAATAATAATAATAATAATAATTTATTTATGCCCCACCCATCTGGCTGGGTTTCCCCAGCCATTCTGGGTGGCTTCCAACAGAAAAATGAAATAAAATAATCTATTAAACATTAAAAGCCTCCCTAAACAGGGCTGAAGGATAAGGCTATCAATAGCTACTAGCTGAGATGTTTATATCCTACCGCACCTCCACTGCCAGAGGCAATCTACCTCTGAATACCATTTGCCGAAGATCTCAAGTGGAGAGAGTCCTCCTGAATTCAGGTCTTCAGCGTGGTTTTCCCTGCCGTGAGAACAGATTGCTGGACTAGATGAGCCTTTTGCCTAATCTAGCCGGGCTGTTCTTAGGCTCTTATATTCTGTCTCCAGATACTGAACTCTGCATAGCTCTAGCCGACCCACTTTCCCAATGTGCTAATTTGGTTCACTTGAACTTGGTTCCACTTGGCTGGATTTGGCATCTGAAAGAAAGCTACCTAGAGCCCAGGGTCTCTCTTTTTTTCCTTGTGATGAGTCTTTATTTCCCCCTCCCCCCCCTTTTAAATCATTTTTTATTTGGTTTTACAAAAACAAAGTTATAAAAATCCAAATATACAGTGGTGCCTCGCTAGACGAATTTAATTCGTTCCACGGGTCTTTTCTTATAACGAAAAAATTCGTCTAGCGAATCCCATAGGAATGCATTGAATTTTTTTAATTTTTTTTTTTTGCCCATAGGAACGCATTAATTGAATTTCAATGCATTCCTATGGGAAACCACAATTCGCTAGACGAATTTTTCATAAAACGCATTCGTCTAGCGAGGCAACCTCCGCTCGAAAAATCCTTTCGTTAAGCGGAAATTTCGTTATGCAGGGCATTCGTTAAGCGAGGCAACACTGTATAGAGAGATTCCTCCCAGTCTCGGGACTTCCCCCCACGGCTTCCATGGGGGTCCTATTTTGAACATTAAAACTGCATATTCTTCCATACTCTAACTTTTATATCAATCCATTTTATCCATGGCAATTGTTACACTACAAGTGTGATCAAAATCCTGCCCATGTTTCCATCTGCTTACAGTGGTCTCCTAAACAACTCCCCCCCCCATTCTTTATAAAGATTTTATCCTCTTGGTTTCTGAGTTTTCCAGTCAGTTTTGCCATTTCGGCATAATCCATCAGCTTGGATTGCCATTCCTCTCTGGTAAGGACCTTGTCTTCTTTCCATCTCTGGGCTAGTAACATTCGGGCGGCTGTTGTTCCATACATGAAAAGTCTTTTCTGCTCCTTTGGAATGTCAGTACCTGTAATTCCTAATAAAAAGGCTCCTGGCTTCTTAACAAAGTTTATTTTAAACATTTTTTTTCATTTCATTATATATCATCTCCCAGAAAGCTTGCTCATGCGCCTGTCTGCATTGGAGATCTAATGGGCCTGGAGTTTTATGTTAGCTTTGCCACTGATACAGAAATGTATTTTTTTTGCATCTTCTAATGCGGGTGGCCTCCTGCCAACCTAGCAGTTCGAAAGCATGTCAAAGTGCAAGTAGATAAATAGGTACCGCTCCGGCGGGAAGGTAAACGGCGTTTCCGTGTGCTGCTCTGGTTTTGCCAGAAGCGGCTTAGTCATGCTGGCCACATGGCCCAGAAAAACTGTCTGTGGGCAAACGTCGGCTCCCTCGGCCAGTAAAGCAAGATGAGCATCGCAACCCCAGAGTTATCCGTGACTGGACTTAATTGTCAGGGGTCCTTTACCTTTACCTTTAAATAGGGCATGTGCTGAACAGGATTGTGCTCTGGCCACACCGACTGAGTCTTGTTCATCCACCAGCCTGGCACAAGATGTGAGTGGCCCCATTGTGCACATACAACATTTGCTTGAAGTCTAGCTCAGTATTTTCTATACTGATTGGCAGCAAGTCTCTGGGATTTCAGACAGGAGTCCCTCCCTGGAGATGCAGGGGATTGAGCTATGGCCATTCCCAGTGTTCTTTATCCTGCGTTGGGAAGTGACCCTGCCGAATCTCACAAAAAAGCGGAAAATGTAGAAGGACTGCATCTGGCTAAGTCTCACTCAGAGTGGGCCCACTGAAATTAATGGGCCTAAATTGTGCTCATTAGATTCAATGAGTCTACTCTGAGTAGGCCAAGAAAATTACATGGTTGCAAGCCCCTTTCAGACTCCCCAACATTTCTTCAATGAACATAGGGATGTCCTATTCCATAACAATAATTATTTTATTATTTATACCCCGCCCATCTGACTGGGCTGCCCCAGCTACTCTGGGCAGCTTCCAACATATATAAAAACATAATAAAACATTAAATATTTAAAAAAACGTCCCTATATTATCATTAACCTTAGTTCCAATAAAACTGCATTATGATCAGAGCAAGTCCTTGGTTGGATTTCTGCTTTGACTATTTTCGGAGCCAAATCCTTTGTAGTCCAGATATAGTCAAGCCTCGAGCTTGATTGATGTACTTCTGAGAAAAATGTGAATTCTTTATCTAATGGATTCTTTAACCTCCAGGTATCCACCATGTCCAAATTTTCCACCATTTCGAAAAAAGTTTTTGGCAGCCTTCCTTCATTCGAAACTCTTTGTCTTTGGGTTCGGTCCATCATTGTAGACGATACTGCATTTAAATCTCCCAGCAAAATAATTTTATAGTCCATGTAATCCAGCAATAAGTCGTGTATCTTCTTATAGAACTCCGATTTAGCATCATTTGGTGCATAAATTCCGACGACTAGAAACTTTTCCGCATAAGCCTTCACTTCTACCGCTAGGTATCTTCCCTCCTCATCTTTAAATATCAATTTCGCATCAAATTTTTCTTTAACATACAATACAACACCACGTTTTTTAACCTTTGCCGATGATATAAACTCCTGTCCCAATTTTTTATTTTGCAATATTTTCCTGTGAATTCTTGTAACATGCGTTTCTTGAAGACATATTATATCCAAATTCATCTTTTGTATAACGTGGAATACTTGATTCCTTTTGCATTTTGAATTCAAACCGTGAGTGTTCCATGAAAGTATTCTCAGTGCCATGTTGATTTTTAGATTGTGGGATCAGCTCCTGCGCCTGCTCCTAAAAATTTCGAATCAAAGAAGGGAGGTGACAACGGTTGGGGTGCAGTACCTGTGTCTGTTTCCAGTTCAAAATCCTTCGCGTTCCTTTCTAAAAAGCTTATTTTGTCTTCCACTGATAATATTAGGAACATTGTTGATGTGTTGGAATTTTTAGAGGCCAAGAAGAATACAAAGGCGATCCTGATATTTATAGATGCAGAGAAAGCTTTTGACAATATATCGTGGGGATTTATGAAAGCAAATATGGAAAGAATGGGAATTGGGCAAAACTTTTTGAATGGGTTGAAAGCAATTTATTCGGAACAAAAAGCTAAAATTATAGTTAACAATGTGATATCGGAGGATATAAGAATAGAAAAAGGAACCAGGCAAGGGTGTCCTCTTTCCCCCCTGTTATTTATTACTGTTCTGGAAGTCTTGCTGACAACGATCAGGAAGGAAGAAGAGGTTAAAGGGATTATGGTAGGGACAAAACAATATAAGTTGAAAGCCTTTGCAGATGATTTGGTTTTGACATTAGAGGATCCGGACTCCAGTGCAATTAAGGCGCTGGATTTAATACAGGAGTTCGGGCAGGTTGCAGGGTTTAAGTTAAATAAATCTAAAACGAAGGTTCTAGAAAAAAACCTCACATTGGAAGAGAGAAATAGGATACAGGAAATCACAGGTTTGAGTTTTGTAAAGAAGGTGAAGTACCTGGGTGTTAATATGACTGCAAAAAATTTAGGTTTGTACAAAGACAATTATGAAAAAATGTGGAATGAAATTAAGAGAGATTTGGATATATGGAATAAGTTGAAGTTGTCATTGATGGGCAGAATATCAGTTATTAAGATGAATGTATTGCCAAGAATGTTATTTTTATTCCAAGCACTGCCGATAATTGATAACATAAAGTGTTTCAAAGAGTGGCAAAAGGTTCTATCTAGATTCATCTGGCAGGGGAAAAAACCCAGAATAAAATATAAGATTTTAACAGACAAGAAAGAGAGAGGGGGATTCTCCCTGCCAGACTTGAAACTGTATTTTGAAGCTGCAGCTTTGTGTTGGATGAAAGAATGGTTTTTGCTGAACAATACAGATATATTAGACTTGGAAGGATTTGACAATGCTTTTGGTTGGCATGCATATATTTGGTATGATAAGTTAAAATTACACAAAGGTTTTAAAAATCATATAATTAGGAAATCATTGTTTAATGTATGGATTAGATATAAAGATCTGTTAGAAAACAAAACACCCAGGTGGGTTTCACCGTTAGAGGCCAAAGCATTTAAAAGGCGAAATATGGAAACCAAATGGCCAAAATATAAAGACATTTTGATACAAGAAGGAGATCAATGTAAAATGAAAACATATGATCAAATGAAGGAAATACTTACTGATTGGCTTCAGTATCATCAGATAAATGAGGCTTTTAAAAATGATAAAAAAATAGGTTTTCAATTGGAAGAATCCAAATTGGAAACGCTGCTATTGAATTCGAGTACAAAAAATCTTTCAAAGATGTATAATTTGCTGCTGGAGTGGCAAACAAAAGATGAGTTAACGAAATCAACAATGATTGAATGGGCCAAAGATGTTGGACATAATATAATGATGGAGGACTGGGAAAGATTGTGGAAAAAATCTATTAAATTTACTGCATGTAATGTATTGAAAGAAAATGTTATGAAAATGATGTATAGATGGTATTTAACCCCAGTAAAATTAGCCAAAATGTATCATACATATGACAATAAGTGTTGGAAATGTAATGCAGTGGAAGGAACTTTTTATCATATGTGGTGGACTTGCCCCAGGATAAAGGACTTCTGGGAGAAAATTTATAATGAACTGAAAAAAGTGTTGAAGAACACTTTTATAAAAAAACCAGAAGCCTTTTTATTGGGACTAGTTGGGAGTGAAATACCGAAAAAAGATACCACATTTTTCTTATATGCCACAACAGCAGCAAGAATTTTGATAGCGAAATATTGGAAGCTGAAAGAAATACCGACGGTGGAAGAATGGCAGATGAAGATGATGGAATACATGGAATTAGCTGACCTGACCGGGAGACTTCGAGACCAGCGAGAAAAATTGGTGGAAGAAGATTGGAAATGTTTTAAAGACTATTTGAAAAAGAATAAAATAGACATAGAATAATAAGAAAGGGTTTTGATAGAAACAGGGAGCTGTAGCTTATCAATATAGATTGGTGTTGAAGGAAAAACGTAATATCTATCATGGTTAAGGATGATTATGGTATAAATATATGGAATCAAAGTTAAGAGGAATATGAAGTAGAAATTGCTAAAAGATTAATATAGGATGATGCGCAGTAAGGAGGAATTGAGGAAGTCAAATATAATGATTAGAGACGAAATTGTGATTATGAAATTCTTGTTTGTGTGTATTTTGTTTTTATTTGTGTTTAATTAAAAAAAAAATTTATAAAAAATAAAAATAAAAAAACGTCCCTATACAGGGCTACCTTCAGATGTCTTCCAAAGATTGTATAGTTAACTTATCCCCTTGACTCAGGAGCCACATAACTCCTTACCCTCCAATGAAAATAGGGGCATCCTACCATACCCTCCAACATTTATAACATTTCTCTGATGAAAATAAGGTACATCCAAAGAAAAAGCTGGACACTCTGGTATCAACTCAGAAACTGGGATGGCTTCTGTAAATCTGAGACTGTCCCTGGAAAATAGGGATACTTGGAGGGTCTGGGTTTCATTGTAGACCTTGGCCCATGTCATGACTCTTGCTGGATGAAGAATTCAATCTTGGGTTTTGGTTTTTGCCAAAGCTTCGGTGCTCAAATCAGTGCAATAGATCGGCAAGGGATAAAAGTTATAGCAGGTGGAATGTGTATGGCTAGGAATGCCCTTTTTGAGCATAGAGAAGGAGAAGGAGAAGGAGAAGAGGAGGAGGAGGAAGAGGAGGAGGAGGAGGAGGAGGAGTCTGGATTTGATATCCCGCTTTATCACTACCCGAAGGAGTCTCAAAGCGGCTAATATTCTCCTTTCCCCTCCCCCCCGACAACAGACACCCTGTGAGGTGGGTGGGGCTGAGAGACTTCAAAGAAGTGTGACTAGCCCAAGGTCACCGAGCAGCTGCATGTGGAGGAGCGGAGACACGAACCCAGTTCCCCAGATGACGAGTCTACCGCTCTTAACCACTACTACACCACACTGGCTCTCTTGAGAGTTGCTTGTTTCAATTACATTCTCTTTCCCCAATAACTTCCTTTGCTCCACAACACAACAAAGGCACTGTTGCAGCAAGTTAGCCAAACTTTGATAGCAGAAGTGTACATCTGGAGCTGAGAAATGACTGCAGAGCCAAAGCTGCAATCCAAGGAGGTGTTTGCTCAGGGTTGCAACCCCAGAAACAGGAGTTGGTGAGAACTCAGCCAGATGTGCATTTTCTCCTGGAGAATCTTCTTTCAAGCTGTCTCCGGTGGAGCTATCTCACAGCAGAGGATCTCTATATACAAATACAAGAGAGGGACAGGAAAAACACTTTGGTGGGAAAATGTATTAAAATATTACAACTGCTCATCTGAAACAAATAATCCATAAATCATTATTTCAGCAAGTCACCAGCTTCCAACCGTGTGCTCTCATTCCAGCAACTTTGTTACAGCAATGTCTCTTTTGTTTCCTTACACTCGAAAAATGGCCTTCATCTTGCAATAACAAAATGTGCTTTTCCTTCCACAGTAGCTGATAACATTGCCGATAACGCTTTTAAAAAAAAAAAAAAAAAACCAAAAAACATACTTGCAATTTAACAAGGTCAAATGATTTCCTGGAAGTAAGCAAAAGAATAACGGAGATGGTCCCACACTTGCTGAGAAGTTTTCATTGGCATTAAAGGGAGGTGGTGGCAGACTCAAGATAAGTTGTCCTGCTTTAATTAAGGGGCACACAAACTCTGCCTCAGCCTGCAGTTCAACTCCTAACAGCTACTTAAAGATTTCATGACTCCCATGTCCTTGTGCCATGGCAAGGATATTAACTGATAGCTTTCTTACAAATGTTTCAAATGCATGGATTGATGCCATTGGGTTCAAGAGCGAGTGTTTGCTGATATGGTCCAAATGTGTCTGATTAGCATTAGGAACATAGGAAACTTCCTTGTCCTGACGCACACCCACCTTGCTTAATACAGTTTGCACTGGCTGAAAGAAGCTCCCCAGAACTGCAGACAGCGGTCACTCCTAGCCCCACCTGGGGATTGAACCTGGGACCTTCTGCATGCAAAGCAGGTGCTCTGCTGCTGAACCACAACCTTTTCCCCATTCTTTGCACTGGGCTAGGGGATGACCCTGCTGAATACCACAAAGCAAAGGTTGTTTTATGCCAGGTCAGAGCAAATATCTCCCTCCCTTCCGATGCTATGACTACCTGTACAGCAAGAAAGTCTGCCGTATAATTATGTGGGGTTACATAGCATGATTCTCCCTCATCATCCTCTGGTCCTTAAGGTGGAAGATGGCAACAGGAAGCCCAGAGTCACTCACACTAGGGGTCTACTCTGGTTGGAAGGAGGGATCTACTTGGAAGGAAGAAGATCCAACTGCAAGCAGTATTTCAGCAAATGACCAAGTAGAGGAGGATCTGACTCTAGAAGGCTGTGTTCACACTCCTGTTTACTACAGTGTTTCCAGTGATCGGTTTTCAGTCTGTGTTGATATGACATTTTCCAAAATGCACATGTATCCTCTAATTTGCCGCCACTGTCTGATGCATTGCTTCTCAAATCAGCATCGCACCAACTGGAATCGCTAAGCCATTCCTTCTCTCTAACTGTGGTGCGAACATTGTTGCATAGGGTAAAGACATTCCTACACATCCAACCTGATGTGAAACACACCAGAAAAATACAAAAGCTTCACTGCACTCTAAGGTGATAATGTGAAGACACCATAAGTCTCTCCAACTGCTCTTCAATGGGTTCACAGTTCCTTGTTTTGTTCATTAGTCTCCAGCTTTGGAAATCTTCCTGACTCTGACCTCCACAACAAGTTCTGGCCATGGACCTGTTTGATAGCATTGGCCAACCTGGTGTCCTTCAGATGTCCCATCATCCAGCACATCATCTCTTTCCCTGTCTTTTTCTTTTTACATTGATTGGAGCCATTGGGCATAGACCACTGGCGGCGGGGGTGGGGGGGAGAGAGAGATCACCGCATGTTTTTGCGATGAGTAAAAGCAGGGGTGTTTGTTGCTGGGGTTAAAGCTGCAGTAGCAGGTTATAAACTCTCAGCAAGACAATGGACTGTCATGCGATATTAAATCCATCAAATCTTTTCTTAGGCGCTCTATAAAAAGTAATGCATCCTTCGGTGTAGTAAACATTACAGCTAATGATGGAGTACGGTGCAGAGCATTCCGGCCTTGAGAGCCTGAAGCTGCCATATCTATTGGGGCCTTGTTGTGTGTCAAACAAGTTTTTTGTAGATTTTTGAAGCACTGCAGAACCCCTGGAAAAGCTCTGCACCAGAGATGACAAAGGGATGTGTGTGTTCCACGATAGGAACATAGGGAACCTGAAGCAGAAAATTGCACCACCTCTTCTTCCCCCTCCCTGGCAGTAAAACTTCAATAATAATAAATTAAATATCTAGTAATTTGTTGCCCTTTCGTGATATGCAATGGCAGATGTCTCACCCTGAAGGGGAGACATGCTCTGCTCTCAAGTAAAACAAAGAGAGAGAGAGGGAGGGAGGGAGGGGGAGAGGGAGAGACATAGACATAGAGATGTGTAAATCTATGTAGAGTTGGCAGGTAGGTAGAAGTCTTACCATTGTGCAGTAGCCAACCTGATCAACAGGTTTTCCTGCCATTATGTCTGGCTGATTCTCTGTTACTAACAGTACATCAAGAGGGTAGTTAAGATGCCCTTTTTAAAAGTCTGTGCTCATGTGTAATTATTTTCCTGCCTAATGTATGATCATAAGTGCAGTTTTCATCATTAATGGTTTTCAGGTCTGGTGGACACGTCATCTAGCAGCCATTTATTGCTTCACATGCTACTGGTGACCTTACATTATCATTTAATGATGCTGAAATAAAGTAGAGTTCTCTGAAAGAGTGCTGGGATGTGACAAGAGTTTCAGAATTCAGAATGTGGTGTGCTGGATTTCAGTAGCTATTCGGCAGAAGTTGTCCTACATAAAGTCACAGGCTGGTGGTTTTGTCCAGACTACCAGATGAGGTTGTGGCATCTCCCAAAGATGTGCTTGCTTAGATTCTTTCAATTTATTTGCACGAGGAGAAATGCTCAACAGGGTTCAAAGATCTTGGGTAGCCATGCTAGGCCATCCGGTGCAAAGAAGAGAAGGAGAAAGTCACAGAACTGCAGTGCCTTTAGTGGGATGAATTAAAACAGGCATCCCCAAACTTCAGCCCTCCAGATGTTTTGGACTACAATCCCCATCTTCCCCAACAACTGGTCCTGTTAGCTAGGGATCATGGGAGTTGTAGGCCAAAACATCTGGAGGGCCGCAGTTTGGGGATGCCTGAATTAAAATATCTCAAAGTAATGGGCAAGCTGTCAGGTTTTCCAGGGACTTTTTCTTCCCAATAATTGCACTAGGGAGCCTGCCAGGTAAAGAAGGAGAGTTTTTCTTTTATGGTGGTGAAACCCAAAAGTCTGCAGATTCCTATATTTATTTGAATCAGGGTTGGGGTATCTTTTTCAGTCCAGGGGTCACATTCCATCCTAGGGAATCTTTCAATGACCACATACCGGTCGTGAGCAAGGCCAGAAGCAAGACTGGGCACAGCCATAGGTGAAACAGTGGGTGGAACAATTGCCACAACTTTTACCTTTGCACAACAGGTCATTTTTCCAACTACCAAACAAAAAAAAAACCAGCCAGGATTTTCTACACCCACAGTTATACATGCTTCTCTCTCCATCCTCCATCCAGGCAAGTAAAGGGCCTTATCAATCTTCAAGAAAACATTCTAGCTGGGCAAAAGAACTTGAAGAGGTCTTGGGGTAATAGTAATTGTGGGAGAGATATGGCCTGAGGAGCTGGAGCTGGCCTGAGGACAGCCCTGAGGGTTGATCAGAGAAGACCACAGGGTTATATTTACCTCCCAGGGTTCCCCACCCTAATTTAAATGTTTTATATACCACCCTTTGCACAAGCCGTGGTTTGAGTGTGGATGGAGGAGGAAGAGTCTTTGCATTTTTTTGGCTCAGGAGGAAAGCTGCTGCTGGAGGTGACAAGGACAAATCAAGGCTGCAATGGGTTCAAAGGTTAAATCCCCTGTTTGGTAAGCTTGCCAGAGAAATCCAACAAAAAGGGGAATGGAAATTGATAGTGTTCATCCCAATTCCAGAACAGAAATCCATTCTCGAAAACATAAGAAGAACCTGCAGGATCAGGCCATCAGCCAATCTAGTCTAGCATCCTGTTTTCACTGTGGCCAACCAGATACCTGTGGGGAGCCCACAAACAGAATCTGAGTGCAAGAGCACTCTCTGCTCCCGTGCTTTCCAGCAACAGATATTCAAAAACATTACTGCCTCCAGCTACGGAGGCAGAGCACAACCACCACGGCTAGTAGCCATTGATAGCCTTCTCCTACAGTGAATGGAATTGGTATTCACTGTTGTTGCTGCTGCTGCTGCTGTCTGTCTACAAATGATATACACTGTTATACAGGGACACAGGAAGCTGCCTTAGAGTGAGCCAGATCGCTGGTCCATCTAGCTCATCATTATCCTCATTGACTGGCAGCTGCTCTTCAGAATTCCACACTGGCTTTTCTCCCAGCCCTGCCTTGAGATACTCAGGGTTGGACGTTCTATCTACACGCAAAGCAGATGCTCTCCTACTGATCAACATCCCTTCCCTGATGCAATTGATTACTTCCCTCCCCCATTTCTTTTGCACCGAAATGAATGGGTTGGAATAATGCAATGACAGCACAACTTAATTAATTACACTTACGTGATATCGCCATTGCATGCAGTGAGACAAATAACGTAATTTTGGGGGAGAGATGACTTGCCCTGGAATGGAGTCCCAGGCATGTCCAAAGACCATTTCGGGGGCCTAATCCGGCCTGCTGGTCAGTTTAATCCAGCCCCTGTGACAGTTTATTTCCTGGGGTAAAATCCTTAAAAACAAAAACAAAAAAACAACCTCTGAAACTTCAATCCTAAAAAAAAGCTCAGTTGGGGTAAAATCATAAAAAAGCTCAACAACTTCAATCCTAATTTTTAAAAAGGTCAACAACTTTGGTTTGGCCCTTTGGTTGGCCCTCATGGCCCTTCACTTCATCAAATCTGGGCCCCTTTGAAAAAAGTTTGGACACCACTGCTAGACAGAGGGAGGGGTCTGACACAGAGGGATAGGGAGGGGAGGGGAGAGTTACAAGCCAGCCTGGGCAACTGCTTCATCTAGACGGGAGCAGCCTTCTGAAGTCTCTGTGTGTTCTCTGTCAGGGCCGGCTCTAAGGCAAGGCTGGGTGGCGCAATGCGCCAGGCCGCCAGGGGGCACCGCGCTGCTGCGCCCGCCAGACAGCCCCGCCGGGAAATGGGGCGGGGGGGGGGCGCCGGAGTGATCTTTGCACCATGGCGCCACGGCGCCAGATACGCTTAAGACGGCCCTGTTCTCTGTTCTGCTTCCCTAATAAAGAAACTAACTGCAAATTAGTCGGTGTTCCACTGTCTTTCTCTAATCTGTGAATGACCTGTTCTCCTTGTCGACTCCCTGACATGGGCTGAGGAATCTGAGCTCTCCCCCCCCTCCCTGCTCTGGCACCCTCATTAAAGAGTGGGGGCCCTATAAGAGCAGAGTTTACAATTAATTGCTTCCACAACGGTCTAGCTGCAGATGATATGAAATGCAGAAATAAACAAAAACCAGCTGCACAGGGGCAAATCATGTCCTTAAGATCTCTTCTATTTTGGCTCTCTTGCTCCCGCTCCATAGATCAGCCTTCCCCAATTTTGTGACCTCCAGCTGTTTTGGACCACAGCTCCCATCAGCCGCTGCTGGCACGCTGCCAGCTGTGGTCAGAAACATCCAGCGGGCAGCAGGTTGAGAAAGGCTCATGTAGGAACAAAAAATGTTCTCCCTCCCTCACCCCAACTCTCTTGTGCTGCGCATCGGGCCCAGCCGATGTGGTTTTATCTCTGGATGCTGTAGCATTACAGTAAGGCATTTAATGTTTAGTTTGGGAAATGAAAGGGGTTGTATAAATGTGGGATGATACCATTATAAGAGCAGTGCATCTCTCTGTAAATAATCTCTGTGGGGAAGCCAAACAATATAAGTAGCAGTTAAAACAGTTGTGTGTGTGTGCTTTCTTCAGAGAAGGGCAGTAGACAGCCGCATTTGAGGATCTGGATGGGCCACAGTGCGATACATGGAATTATTCGGGGTATGAACCGCGGCAACAAAATTAAACCTCAGAGGCTGTTGCAGATTATTTTTCACTAAGACTGGTGGGGCGAGGAGGAGGTTGTGTTTGAAGATAATTGCCATTTTATTGCACAGATGACTTTTCCCCTTGCATCTGTTTCACAGATATCAACCTTTAAATTTTATTTAATTTGTATTGATTTATTTTATTTTTATTGCTGCACTTTTATAAGCCAGCATCACACATCTCAGCATAGGCAGAAAATGATTACTTAAGTGATGATTTAAAAAAAAAAGAAAGAAAGAAAGAAATGGATGTACATTAGCACATGAATGATTAATTCTTGTTGGTGACTGTAAGCTTCCCAGCTATGGTTGAGTAAAATATTGATGGCACAAAGGAAATGAGCTGCTGCTTAATTTAGTTTTTGTTCTGGTAATGTGTAACTAATGTTGTTTCCTCCTAGCAATATGCATTTAGGGGCCCTTTTTAAATGTTAATTCCTGGCGGTGGCGGAACCAGGTGCTATGGAAGGATATGCAGAAGGTGACAGGCCTGTGTGTGTGTGTGGGCATTACTCTGAGAACCAGTTAGCCAATTTATTAAAACCAATGGGACTTCCACAACATCAACAAAATGCAGTGAGTGGCATGGAGTGCCCCAGTTCACTCTGCCGGCTAGCCAGCCATGCCGCTTTCCATGTCACTCTCTTCCATTTCCCCAGTGGTGGCTAGTGTCCAATGGGGCTGGCGGGGCGGAAGACGGGGAGGCCCTCAGTAGGTGGCGCCAGAGGCAACAACAGGCAGAGCCTACTCACTCTACTTTTGTCCCCTTGCTCTTGCTCCCCCTGAGTTCCACAAGAGCAACACTGAGACTAAGGAGGAGGAAGCAGACAGCCGGGGCCGCCCTCTGAACTGGTTATAAGTCAGAAAGCAGGCAGGTGCAGACTGGTTGAGATTGGTGCCCCATTTGCCCACATGGACCACCCTCTGTTACATTTCCCCTTGCCACTCATTTTCCTTTCCCTTCCAACAGCCAGCCAGCATTCTGTGGCTGCTGAAGATGCTCAGTTCTCGTTTCATGGTTCATTGGGTTGTTGGGGGTTCTGTACACCTTGGGGTTCCCACAGACCTGCTGATACCTCCTTCCCGTGCAATGGGTGGTTTCTTTTGGGGTACGTAAGCAGCAGCACACACGCCCTGAACATCAGAAATAGAGGGGATGATAGATTGCTGAGATGTTAACCGAACCATATGCTACATAATGCAATTCTCCTTCCAAATTGTGGTCACATCCACACCGTACATTTGACATATGTTTGAAGAATATGGCTTTCCCCCAAAGAATCATGGGAACTGTAATAAAAAAATTCCTTCAGTAGCACCTTAAAGACCAACTAAGTTTTTATTTTGGTATGAGCTTTCGTGTGCATGCACACTTCAGCGTATCTGACGAAGTGTGCATGCACACAAAAGCTCATACCAAAATAAAAACTTAGTTGGTCTTTAAGGTGCTACTGAAGGAATTTTTTTATTTTGTTTCGACTCAGACCAACACGGCTACCTACCTGTAATGGGAACTGTAGTTTGTTAAGGGTGCTCAGTGCTGTGACTCCATGAGAGGTAAACTACAGCTCCCAGTGTTCATTGGCTCCCAGTACGTTTCCGAGCACAATTCAAAGTGTTGGTGCTGACCTTTAAAGCCCAATACAGCCTCAGTCCAGTATAACTGAAGGAGCGTCTCCGCCCCCATCGTTCCGCCCGGACACTGAGGTCCACCGCTGAGGGCCTTCTGGCGGTTCCCTCGCTACGAGAAGCCAAGTTACAGGGAACCAGGCAGAGGGCCTTCTCGGTAGTGTCACCCACCCTGTGGATGCCCTCCCACCAGAGGTCAAAGAGAATAACAATTACCAGACCTTTAGAAGGCATCTTAAGACAGCCCTGTTTAGGGAAGCTTTTAATGTTTGATGGATTTCTGTATTTTAATATTTTGTTGGAAGCCGCCCAGAGTGGCTGGGGGAACCCAGCCAGATGGGCAGGGTATAAATAATAAATTATTATTATAATATTATTATTATTATTGGAGGAAGCTATGTGGGTTAAATGCACTTTAGATGTATCTTGTAGATGTGACCTATGATTGCATATTGAGGGAGGTTGTTTGTTGAATTTATAATTTATAAAGTGGCCCTGGATAGCAAACCGATCTACAATTTACAAAGGAAAACAAAGCAAAGGCAATCTAAAAGAGATTAAAACATTCTAGCAACAAATACAATGAAAAACATCTAAAAGTTGTTACAGTTCAGAATAGTCGAAAAGCAATTGCAGTTACAAACATGCTTCTATCCAGTGATCTCGAGGTTGCCAGGAACAGTATTCTCCAGCCACCAAAGGCCTGGGTAAACAGGAATGTTTTCAGATTCCTCCCGAAGGTTAGTAATGATGGAGACAGGTACACTTCACTAAGGACGACATTCCACATATTAGTGAAAATAAAATACAATAGTGCAAGGGGAAATTGCATGGAGAAATGTGTGCATTAGTCAAAACTGCATATAAAAGTGTATGCTTATTAGGAGAGATTCACAGTAAAATGCTGACAAATTTTCCTGCGGGTTTTGAAAAATAACAATGAATGCAAACTGTTGTGGAAATGTGGAGAACCATGCTTAAGAATTGGAGAAACAGAAAACGGAGAGAAAGCAAAACCGGCCTATATTACCTTGCCTTCCAAAGGCAGCCTTTTATCAAATGATCTGGGGTCATTCCTGCTAGATGTGGAGAAGCCTGCCAATAGGACGGTAGAGGGGCCTGCATGATATTCTGCCCCTCCTCTCGCAGAGCAGGGATCAGAGGCTTCACTTCCCTCAGCTCCGAGAGATGCTTGGAGCGGGAACAGCAGTGCCTCGCCTGCTAAGCCGTTGGCCATGGCAGCAATTTTGCCACCAGACATTTTGACATTATTGGCCCGAGCTCCAGCTCCCTATTACTCAGGGTTGATGTACCGACTGGGTCTTTGGCATGGCTCTCTCTGCCTGTCCATCTGTCAGAGTGGCATTTTGCCCACTGTGGTGACATGCCTGTTTTGATTTGGAAGGGGATGCTCCTTAGCAATGAATTCAGGAAGCTGAATAGGTAGGTTGCCTTTTGGACAGCGGCCGTCACGCTTGCCAGTGCACAACGCCAGTAGAACAGTGAGAAAGTTCACTGCGAAAGTCCCAGGACAGGGGGAACTCTGTTCTGATGGGGGAGAATTATTGGCCGACTCTGCCTGTATTTGGATATATCAGCCATACTTGTCGGACAGGGGGCATTTTCTTAGGCAAGCTGGGTGACTTTAAGGTTGGCACCTAATAGCTAGAAACCTGATAGTCCTTGGCAAGGAGAACGGTACCCAAATAAGCCCCACAATTAGTATCATTCATCTCTTTGTTTGTAAGGTTGCTGCATGAGCCATTCTCAACCAGCCCATCTGTTGGGATATCTAGACATGGGGACATTTTCAATGTGCATGTATTTAAATGAAGTAACAAATGCAAATGAACACAAATCAGCATCTGCACTTTTCTCCCTTTTTTTTGCACGCTCTGGCTGGATTGTCAGTGTTGTTTTGATTTCCTCTTTCTTTTGCTGCTTGTTCATTGAGCTTCTTAGGGACAGTGCAACCTTATTATATATATACTGAGGGCCACATTCTCTTCTGCACAACCTTCCATGGGCCACATGTCCATAGAGCCAGAGGCAAATTGGGCAGACCAACAGTGGATGCTGCCCTATCGGGGAATTGGGCACTGCCCTACCAGTCATCAGTCTGCCCTCAACAAAACCCCGCCTGCTTGCCTTCTGACTTACAACCAGCCCAAGAGTAGCATTGCCTGTGACAGTTTCCTCTTCCTTAATCTTAGTGCTGTCTTTGTAGAACACAGCAGGGATGAGGAGAGTGAGAAAAGCACCAGAATTAGTTGGTTCTGCCTGTCAATGGGTACTAGCCACCACTGCAGAGCAATGAATGCGAATTTCACCTTTGTGCAGTACAGTATAGTGCATCCGAGGGACACCTATCTTATTTATTTTATATATTGCATTTATACAGCTGTGGAGCCATTTGGTGTGTTCCGTATGTCTTTACAGTGGTACCTCTACTTACGAATTTAATGCATTCCAAATGCGCATTCGTAAGTCAAAAAAAATTGTAAGTCGAATCCCATAGGAATGCATTGGGAGAAAAAATTCGCAAGTCGAAGCAACCCTATCTAAAAATCCGTAAGTAGAAAAAATCCTATCTAAACCACATCCAAGATGGCGGACGGAGCTCCATTCGTAAGTAGAAACATTTGTAAGTAGAGTTATTCTTAAGTAGAGGTACCACTGTATTTATTTATTGCCCATCAATTTGTGGGGGCGACTCCCCCAAAGGGATCTAGGCGCCTTAGAGTTGGTACCCCTGGCTCTTACACTGTTTACCCTGTGGATATGTTGGTCAATATCTTGGATTCACGTTTGAAGTGTGATGCAGCCTTGAAATTGCACTTCCCATGAGGGGGAAAATGCACACAGAGAGAGTTCTGTATTCTTTGCTAAATATGGAGCTGTTCTGGCTCATTTTGCCTTTCTCTCTCTCTCACTCACTCTCTCTCCACCTTCCTTCCTTCCTTCCTTCCTTCCTTCCTCCCTCTCTATCACATTAGATATTAGGTCTATTACCTTGACCTCCCCGCTCCCCCAACTAAACACTGTTCGGCAGACTTTGTAATAACTTCAGCATGGTTCAGTTGCTTATTGTACAATTTGCTATGCTAATAATCCCAGCGCATTCTGAGAATGTGAGCAGATTTTCAAAGTTAAGGCTGGATGCCCTTGGCAATGTGCTACCAACATGAACTGCCAACCTCTTGATTTCCTTTGGCTATTCCCAAAACCAGATCACACCCAGCAGCATGTGTGCATTCCCACTTTCTTGAAGTGCTGTCATGTTCTTCTCATAGCACACCCTGACATCCCTAGAGGCTTTGCTTTTTAAAAAGAAAAAAGAAAAGAAATGATCAGTAGGCAAATATGAGCAACAGAACCACAAAACTGTTTGGAGTGCCCTGATGCTAGTACTTTTGTAAGGAATGGGCTGCCTTCAGGTGTCTTCTAAAAGTCTGGTAGTAGTTTTTCTCTTTGACATCTGGTGAGAGGGCATTCCACAGGGCGGGTGCCACTACCGAGAAGGCCCTCTGCCTGGTTCCCTGTAACTTGGCTTCTCGCAGCGAGGGAACCGCCAGAAGGCCCTCGGCACTGGACCTCAGTGTCCGGGCAGAACGATGGGGGTGGAGACGCTCCTTCAGGTATACTGGACTGAGGCCATATAGGGCTTTAAAGGTCAGCACCAACACTTTGAATTGTGCTTGGAAACGTACTGGGAGCCAATGTAGGTCTTTCAAGACTGGTGTTACATGGTCTATGCGGCTGCTCCCAGTCACCAGTCTAGCTGCCGCATTCTGGATTAGTTGTAGTTTCTGGGTCACCTTCAAAGGTAGCCCCACATAGAGTGCATTGCAGTAGTCAAAGCAAGAGATAACTGGAGCATGCACCACTCTGGCGAGACAGTCTGCGGGCAGGTAGGGTCTCAGCCTGCGTACCAGATGGAGCTGATAAACAGCTGCCCTGGACATCGAATTGACCTGAGCCTCCATAGACAGCTGTGAGTCCCAAATGACTCATAGGCTGCGCACCTGGTCCTTAAGGGTCACAGTTACCCCATTCAGGACCAGGGAGTCCTCCACACCTGCCTGCCTCCTGTTCCCCCCAAAACAGAACTTCTGTCTTGTCAGGATTCAACCTCAATCTGTTAGCCGCCATCCATCCTCCAACCGCCTCCACTCACTCACACAGGACCTTCACCACCTTCACTGGTTCTGATTTGAAAGAGAGGTAGAGCTGGGAATCATCCGCATACTGATGAACACCCAGCCCAAACCCCCTGATGATCTCTCCCAGTGGCTGCATGTAGATGTTGAAAAGCATGGGGGAGAGGACAGAACCCTGAGGCACCCCACGAGTGAGAACCCAGGGGTCTGAACACTCATCCTTCACCACCACTTTCTGAACACGGCCCAGGAGGAAGGAGTGGAACCACTGTATGACAGTGCCCCCAGCTCCCATCCCCTCTAGATGGTCCAGAAGGATGTTATGGTCGATGGTGTCAAAAGCCGCTGAGAGATCCAGCAGAACTAGGGAACAGCTCTCACCTTTGTCCCTAGCCCGCTGGAGATCGTCAACCAGTGCGACCAAGGCAGTTTCAGTCCCATGATGAGGCCTGAATCCCGACTGGAAGGGATCCAAATGGTCCGCTTTTTCCAGGCGTGCCTGGAGTTGTTCAGCAACCACTCGCTCAATCACCTTGCACAAGAATGGAAGATTTGAGACTGGGCGATAGTTGGCCATATTGGCCGCATCTAAAGATGGTTTTTTAAGAAGCGGTTTAATAACCGCCTCTTTCAGCAGGTGTGGGAAGGCTCCCTCACAGAGAGAAGCATTTGCCACCCCGCGAAGCCCATCGCCCAGCCCTTCCCGGCTAGCTTTTATAAGCCAGGATGGGCAAGGATCAAGGAAACAGGTGGATAAACCAGAGCAGTCTGGTAATTTATTTAGAGGCAAGCTGTGTTGCATAGTGGTTGGTCCAGAATGGTGAGAGATCAGCCACAGCCATTGGAACAAGTCTGCTGATGCATTGCAAAGTTTGGTTTGAATCATTCAGTTTTAGTTTCTCCCTGTTTCTCATTTTCCAAGTCTTATGTTCAGTTCTCTGCATTTCTGCATGAGTTCGGCAATATTTTTGAAGAAGTCCACCTGAAAATTGCTTATGTGCAGATTTCTCTTAATATTCATATTTTTAATGCAATGTTGCCTGATGCACACGTTTTTTGCAAGCAATTTCTCCTAATACTACAATGGATTCTATGTTTCTATGCTTCATACAATCGACAGCCTGAGAACTTAAGCAGCGTCTGCTCTGATAAGGCATACCAGTCGGTCTGCTGTTTAGAACTTCAGATGGAAATACATTAAATCTGGCTTTGGTAAACAGTAGACGATAATTGGGCACTGACAAATTTGTAAAATACAAGGGTAATTGAAAATCATGCCCAAACTGAATTCCGGACACACAGTCCTCAGGTTACGTATGATCGAGAGTGAAGATCACTGTATGCAATACCCCATAACCTCTGTCTCAAGGGTTTAAAATCTGACTCAGTAGAAGGAAGCTTCCTATATTCCATTTTGTTGAAGGTTTTCAGAGTTGGAGCTCTGTGAGGGGTAGGTGTTCTAAATGTGCTTCAAATGTATGTGGTGGGTGCAGCCTAATTGCCCCACTGGTTGCTGTAAGGGCAAAGTGGCATAACCTGGAAGATTATATGCACTTGCGATTATCTCTGCCTCTATGCAATAAGCTAAGTAGTGCCTATACTCTTGCAAATTGTACATTGGAAGAGGTATTATCATGCTCACAAGGAGATGCTGTGTCTGCCTTTCGACTTCCCCTGCCCCCAACCTGGATCCCACTTATATTGACATTCCTAAGGCAGGTTGAGTGATGGCTGGCTGAATCTCAATTTTTCATGGTGACAACGCTACAAGCCTATCCTTTCATTAGGATGGAATGAAGGTTGAATGCATGTTTGCTCATAGTATGGCTCTGCATATTAGCTCTTGGCAAATGAAAAATAATCATGCTACCTATAGTTTTTTATATATATGACTATGCTGTGGAATTGTTTCTTCAGGGCAGTGGTAAAATATAGAACGGGAAGAAAAAATATTATTTCCCTACCAAGAAAAAACCCAAAACAACCAGGAATAATTTTCCAAACAAACTGTCATTTCTGATAAGGTCAACACTGTTGACAGCTAATTAGAGGGACCTACCAGTGTCCCGCAGAATCAGACTCTGGAGGGTAAAACTTTCCTATTGACACCAAAGTAGGCATTGTTCTATGTGGACAACCCACTGCGTATCGCCAAGGGCGAAAACCTATATGTCATCACAGATTACGCACGTACTGTGGGCCGTGTTATGCATTGCAGGAGTTTAAGGAATTCCATTTCATCTCATTTATCTGCATCTGATGGAAGGAGTTTAGACAAATGTTCGCATTTGCTTGGTTAAGTCCGCCACGAGAAAGCCCAGGCAAAATTCTCTTTCTTAATATGGAAGCCACCAGGTGTTTTATTTTTCTCTTGTCCTTGATCTTAAGCATCCATTTATTTCCCCAAAAACATAACACGTACCTTGACTTCCACATGGGATGTGTTTCATTATGACCTTAACACGTTTCATCTTTGAAATCCTCTGCAGCTCAAAAACATTAAAGTTGAAATTAAAATCCCACCTTCCTATTCATCCACATCATACTTTGCTGTAACTGAGGTCAGAAGCGGTTAAAAAACGACAACTTCTTGCCTCTGAAATACGTTTTTGTAACTTAAACAAAAAGCCCAAACAGCTTGCCCTGTCTTTGCTTATGAAAATCAAATTGCAATAAATGAGGCTCGGGAGGATGCAGGCGGCTCTGAATCTCAGCCACACTGAGATTCTCTCTGCAGCCGAAGTCTGCTTAATAGGGATTTAGGGTACTTTTGCACACAGTCCCTGTGGCCTTGGCAAATAAATCCCGGGGAGCCATCCTTCCAAGGCAGGCGCCAGGAGTCAGCAATGTTGGTCATGTGCCAGTGCTCATGCTAAAGCAGAGGCTTCGCTGCTGACCCTGTATTTGCTCTTGCAGCTTGTTCAGCCACCCTCTCCAACCATGCAGTCATTGGCCTCCTTCACACGTCATGGTAGAAATTGACATGAGTCAGCAGTGTGATGCAGCAGCTAAAAAAGCCAATGCAATTCTGGGCTGCATCAATAGGAGTATAGCATCTAGATCAAGGGAAGTAATAGTACCACTCTATTCCGCTCTGGTCAGACCTCAACTGGAATACTGTGTCCAGTTCTGGGCACCACAGTTCAAGAAGGATACTGACAAGCTGGAACGTGTCCAGAGGAGGGCAAACAAAATGGTCAAAGGCCTGGAAACGATGCCTTATGAGGAACGGCTTAGGGAGCTGAGTATGTTTAGCCTGGAGAAGAGAAGGTTAAGGGGTGATATGATAGCCATGTTCAAATATATCAAAGGATGTCATATAGAGGAGGGAGAAAGGTTGTTTTCTGCTGCTCCAGAGAAGCGGACACGGAGCAATGGATTCAAACTACAAGAAAGAAGATTCCACCTAAACATTAAGAAGAACTTCCTGACAGTAAGAGCTGTTCGACAGTGGAATTTGCTACCAAGGAGTGTGGTGGAGTCTCCTTCTTTGGAGGTCTTTAAGCAGAGGCTTGACAGGCATATGTCAAGAATGCTTTGATGGTGTTTCCTGCTCGGCAGGGGGTTGGACTGGATGGCCCTTGTGGTATCTTCCAACTCTATGATTCTATGATTGGGGGTGAAGTTGGATTGAATTCCTATTTAGAGTCGAACTTACCTTATGGGCACTTTCTGAAACAACACAGAGAATGAAGCCCAGCAGTCCTTTGATATTTGCACTTTTTCAAATTTTGCAACGCAATTCTCCAGCCAAGTAACGTGTACAATAATGCACATCCTTGGGTAAAATCTGCATGCTGATGCATGTATCAGGGAAAATAACATTTCAAAATGCATCATGTTGGGAAAATTGCTTTGCAAAAAATTGTACATTGGGCAAAATGGCATACCACATTGTAATTTTTTATTTTTTTAAATTTCATTTTATAATGTTTTATAAAACAGAAAACAATTATAACAACAGACAAAATAAAATATAAAAACAAAACTATAGAATTGACACACACAGAGTGAGAGATGCACATGAGTAAAAATAGCAAAGTCCAAGTAAAATTAAAGGACTCCTGGATGGTTGAGTCCAGTCAAAGGCGACTATGGGGTTGTGGCGCTCATCTTGCTTTCAAGCCAAGGGAGCCGGTGTTTGTCCACAGACAGCTTTCCGGGTCGTGACCAGCATGACTAAACCGTTTCTGGCACACGGAGGACCGTGACGAGTGCCAGAGCGCATGGAAACGCCATTTACCTTCTTGCCACAGTGGTACCTATTTATCTACTTGCGCTGGTGTGCTTTCAAACTGCTAGGTTGGCAGGAGCTGGGTCAGAGCAACGGGAGCTCACCCCACCACGGGGATTCAAACTGCCAACCTTCTGATCGACAAGCCAAGAGGCTCTGTGGTTTAGACCATAGCGCCACCCGCTCCCCTGAACAAATTCCAAGTAAAAACTATCAGCTTTATTGGTTCATCGAGCATAGTTTCAGATTTGCCAGGCTTGTGACAAGGATTGTCGTGAAATTGATGGTTCCGCTGTATATGTTATAAAGGAATGCCAAATCATGTAAAAAGTGTCAGAGGTTGAAGTCCTTGTCAAAATCCCAATTTATGCATGATATTCTCCATTATAGCGATATTCCAGAGTGAGCAGTACCAAGTGGCAAGGGTAAAATTTGGGGCTGTTTTCCATTGAGTTGAAATTACTATTCATGCTTCCAAGATCATATAGTGTACCAATTCTTTGGGGCAATATATTTACATTTGTAGCATCAAAACTATTCATTAGCATTATTCAGTGTCATAACAGTGACACATGTCCAAAGGTGTAGGCAGTCAGCTTCAAATTTACTCTTAAAAATGCCTTATAAGAAAAATCCAGTGTGCCAAATCTAAATGGTAAGTGCAGACAGGCTCTCAGTCAGCATTCTGCATCTGCTAAAGGTAAAGGTAAAGGGACCCCTGACCATTAGGTCCAGTCGTGACCGACTCTGGGGTTGCACGCTCATCTCGCATTATTGGCCGAGGGAGCCGGCGTATAGCTTCCAGGTCATGTGGCCAGCATGACAAAGCCGCTTCTGGCAAACCAGAGCAGCACATGGAAACGCCGTTTACCTTCCCGCCGGAGCGGTCCCTATTTATCTACTTGCATTTTGATGTGCTTTCGAACTGCTAGGTTGGCAGGAGCTGGGACCAAGCAACGGGAGCTCACCCCGTCACAGGGATTCGAACCGCCGACCTTCTGATCAGCAAGCCCTAGGCTCAGTGGTTTAACCACAGCGCCACCTGGGTCCCTGGGTCTGCATCTGCTAAGCATGCTCAATTGTCATTGGGCCATTTTGAAGGGATTTTTTTTTCTCCCTGAATTTATTATTATTATTATTTTATTTTTATTATTTTTATTTTATTTTTATAATCATCATTATCATTTTGTTCTTTTGCAAATAGGGGCTTTTCTTGTGGCTGCAGATCCCTTTGTGCATGGATCATGCCTTTTGCTGTTTAAGGGCCCACACTTGGAGAAGGAGTTTGGTATTAGAATAGAGGATCCTCCACATAGCATAGAGATAAGTTCATTATGAAACCTGGACACCATTTATTGGCAAGTCAATAATGCATTTAACTGTAAAGCAAATGCAAAATAATTAAATTAATGCATATATGCTGGAGGCAATCATCATCTCCTTTATAGTCCAGTCTTGCTCTCAGCTTCATTCTATAATAAATTCTTTCAGTATGAGAAGAAGGGTCCTTTCATCGATGTGAAGAAATCCAGTCGGGGGCTGGGGGGGGAGTTAGTAACAGAAAGAACTGAAACCCAATCACAAAATCATGAAAAATGTGACAGACAGAACACAGAACATGCTATATCTCCCAAATAGAAACCTTCAAAGCCCTTCTTTCAGTTAAGCTGTGGAATGATTTCCCAAAAACGCTGTCCCAGAACATTCAGGGTCTATCCAAATGCCTCACCCGTCTCATCTGCCTGCCAACCATTTGCCTCAGGAAAACTCCTTCAATGGTTTCCTTCAAAATACCAAACTTTCTAGGCATGTGAAACTCAAATGCACACTTCTCTTCTTGAACTCTGAAAGGGGAAGGGCCGTAGCTCAGTAATGGAGTGTCTGCTTTGTATGCAAAAGGTCCTGGGTTCGATCTCTACCATCTCCAAATATGACTTGGTATAAGTCAGCTTTCTGTGTTCCCAGGGCTCTGTGTTTATTTGCCACAGAAGTTGCAGAAGACACTGTATCTTAGCATATCTTTGTATGTCATGCATACCAAGAGTGGGGAAGCCAGGGCTTTCCAAACGTTGTTGGACTCCAGCTCCCATTAACCACATCTGGCACGGCCATCAGTGATGATGGGAGTTGCAGCCCAACAACATCCAGGTGGCCAGTTCTCCATCTCTCCTACATACCAGTAGTAAACTAATTCTTGGATCCTTATAGTAGCCAAAACAACACCATTCACACACAAGAGAGAAGGATGAATGGACTCATGAAGGTTCAGTCCTCCCCAATCCGCCTCACCATACTTTTCAAGCAATCTTATACCACTTTCACAATCATAGCAACCCCTGGAAGAATCGTGGGGATTGTAGTTTATTAAGGGTGCTGAGAGCTGTTGGGAGGCCACTTGGAAGCTACAGTTCTCAGAATTCTTGGGATTTCATGACTGATTTATGTGGTATAAAGGTGCTTTGCAGATATGGCATGGATTTGGACACATGACACATGTCACACAAACTCACAGTTTGTCCATCTTCTTTGAGATACCTCCTTACTCCCCCTCCAATTTCAATGATACTCAACCCATTATGAAGAAGCTGGGGTCTGGACAAAGCTCAGTTCAGTCAAATATGTTTGGGAGAGCTACCACTCTCCCACAGGTGCTACCCCTGAAAAAGCTCATCTCTATGTTACTACAAGCTGATCACCATCAGCCCATGCCAAAATAAGCCGGATTCCATCTGTTGATCTTAATGCCCTTACCAGGCAAAGGTTACTCTTTTAGGTAACCTTGTCCAGAGGTTTATGAAGACCTCCCTTGGTTCCAATGATGTTCTTTGTGGGACTCTTTATATGGAAGCTACTTACTTCAGAATGTGGTAACCCCCTCCCTCATCTCTGCATTTGGTGGGTCTGCCTGCTCGTTCTGCACTTCCAATTGCCTTCCAGCATTTGGCACCACCAGGTGACACCATCCTTTGTGCTAGGTGTTAACTGGGCTTGATGTGACAGAATTATTCTTTCATAACTTCTTTGTTTATCCCACTGGGTAATTCCAAGTTCTCATCATACAGCTCAGGACCATGTTTTTTTTAGAGACCATTTTATCCCTTATATAACTGGTAGGTCCCTGCAGTCATGTTTCTCCTTGAAGTTCCTAAAATACCAGAAACCAGAATCCCACCCCACAGTAACAGTCGGAGCAGGAATTTCAGTGTAGCTGTTCCTGTCTTTTGAGAAATGGCAGGTGTTCACTGTGTGTATCTTCTGGAAACAATCGAAGACATTTTCATTATGGCAAACATTCCCAGATGATTGAAAAGGTCTTTCTGCCTTAGGTGTTCATTTTGAATTGTTTTTAAAAGCTATCTTCAGTTGTTGTTTCTACTGTTTTGAAAACTGTCTTTGGCTGTCTTTGGCTGTTTCTATTGTATGTTTATAAGTCACTTTGAGACAGCTAAAAGGCTAATAATAATAATAGAGAAGGCTGAGAGAAACCCTCTATCTTCACTTTTCCTAACATCTACATTTCCCCCTCCCTCACAAACACACACACAATACTTGGGCCCCTCCAGACTGGTGTTTTATTGTGGGTGTGTTCTCCAGTATGCTATTGACACAAAGTGAATTAGTGGTAGATATATTTTGCTTTATGTATTGGGCCCAGGCTACCTGAAACATTATATCTCCCTATATGTACATGCCCAGGTGCTAAGATCCTCAGGTGAGCACCTCCTCATGGTCCCATCAATATCAGAAGCGCAGTTAGTAGAGACACAAGACAGAATCTTTTCTGTGACTGCTGCCATATTAATGGAATTTCCTCCCCAAAGAGGTTAGATTGGTTCCATCTTTGTTGTCTTTCTGCTGGCAGGATAAGACCTTCCTGTTGAGACAGGCTTTTGGAAACCAAGGTGCAGATGACGCTGTTGGTTCTAGATACGTTGTGACGTCTTTTCATTCTTTTTAAACTAGTTTTTAATACCCTGACTCCGTATTACCTTTCCTTGGCTGGGGCAGCCAAAATGGTGCTCCTCCCTATTGTAAATGTTTTAGACCTTGGTTCAGTTTGAAAAATGAAACTGCAGCCTAAGTGCCTAATCTGTTGGGTGGGGGGGAGTGGAGCGTATTCTTTTTAAAAGTTTGCTGAAAGATAGAAAAGAGTGGAGGGAGACCTGAGACATTGCTTGTTATCCCTTTTGTGGCTTTTGTGCAACGCTTGAAATCCGAGCTTTCCAACCAAGATTATTCATGTTGAATTGTGTAATGTAACCAGAGTAATGTGATGCTAATCTACAGATAAATGTATCTTGTGGTATTTATATGCAGTGAGTAATCGCCTGTCCTACTAACCACAGGTTTGAGTGTGAGATGGTTGCAGGAAAATGCTGGGTTTCCTACTCATTGTTGGAGCTGTTTCCTGCTGTTTCTGACAGCTGTGCCACTGACTTCTTCAAGGGGAAAACCCTATTGTTTCCTAACATTTCCTGTGTGTCTACAATTCAAAATGCATAGGTGATTTGCTTGCACATAACCATTCCTACGTGTACAGGCAAGGTTGTAGTTTCAAACCCTGAGTTCCTTCTGGAGGACGTGGATAAGTCAGATGGTTAGAGCATGGTGCTGATAATTGGATCCCTGTATGCGACAGCTGAGGGATGCTGGTGGCACTGTGGTCTAAACCACAGAGCCTAGGGCTCGCTGATCGGAAGGTCAGCAGTTCGAATCCCGCGACGGGGTGAGCTCCCATTGCTGGGTCCCAGCTCCTGCCAAACTAGCAGTTTGAAAGCACATCAAAGTGCAAGTAGATAAATAGGTACCGCTCTGGCGGGAAGGTAAATGGCGTTTCCATGCACTGCTCTGGTTCGCCAGACGCGGCTTAGTCATGCTGGCCACATGACCCGGAATCTGTCTGTGGACAAACGCTAGCTCCCTAACGGTCAGGGGTACCTTTACCTTTACAGTCATACCTCGGTTTAAGTACACTTCAGTTTGAGTACTTTCAGTTTAAATACTCCGCAGACCCATCTGGAACGGATTAATCCACTTTCCATTACTTTCAATGGGAAAGTTCGCTTCAGGTTAAGTACGCTTCAGGTTAAGTATGGACTTCCAGAACCAATTACACTCATACTTCGGGTTAAGTATGCTTCAGGTTGAGTACTCTGCGGACCCGTCTGGAACGGATTAATCCACTTTCCATTACTTTCAATGGGAAAATTCGCTTCAGGTTAAGTACGCTTCAGGTTAAGTACAGACTTCCGGAACCAATTGTGCACTTAAACTGAGTACCTTTACCTCTGGGACAGCTGCATATTTCCTGCATTGCAGGGGTTTGGATCAGATGATCCTCACGATCCATTCCAACTCTACAATCTATGGAGAGCACAGTATAAATTTTAATTAATAAATAATGTTGGGACACAACAACAACATAATAAACAATATTAGAATGTGACAACAACATAACAGCCACCCAGAGTGGCTGGGGAAACCCACCCAGATGAGCGGAGTATAAAAAATAAAATTATTATTATTATTACATAAGAAGAACCTTCTGGATGGCCCATCTATTCCAGCATTGTGTTCCCACCGTGGCCAACCAGAAACCCATGGGAACACCCCAAGCAATACCTGAGCCCAACAGCAACCCTCTCCCCTCTTGCAGCTTTCAGCTACTGGTATTCAGAAGCATATTGCCTCCCACAGTGGGAGGACAACATAGCCATCAGTTTCTACTCACTTTGTCACGAACTCCTCCAAATCCTCCATCCAGGCAAGCGAGAAACGTTATCCAATTTTAAGCTGATATTCTGAATGGAGGATATTTGTGTTTGCACGTGTGCTGGGTATGAGACGGCATTATGCTGTAGAATGAAAAGGGACCCTTCTGACCACCTCTGCTTCTTATAATGATGAACAGTTTGGACATTGCACCTGCTCATATAAATCATGTTCCATGAACTATATGAGAAGGGTAATTTCTGCCCTCTCTTTGTGTTGGAAAATTCCAATCTCGCAACAGGAAGCTGGGGCCGTGCTGCAAATTTTCAATAGGGTCAGCATCTTGTTGTTAGTTACATATCAGGGATGCGGAACTGCAGTCCCGAGGGCCAAATGCGGCCCTCCAGGCCTCTCTATCTGACCCTGGCCACAGCCTCTCCCAAGCCACATCCATCACCAGTGAAGGTAGAGAGGATTGTGCAAGTGTAAAGGAAATGGCCTACTGTGCAAAGGTAATCTGATCTGAGGACGTGCTCCTTGGTGCAGTCTTTCAAGGCCATAGCAGAACTTGGTGCCCACCAAATTCCAAGAGCAGGAAAGGGCTTATCTTGGTGAAGCTCCCACAAAGGTCTTGACAAAGCAGTGCCTGGGAATTGAATTCTGCCAGTCAGATTTGGGGATTCGTTTGGCAAATTTCGTAAAGCAAGGGAATAAGAATCACCCGGGGTACAGTTTCCTCTTTATAAACTGTTGGTCTGAAAGTTTTGTGTATGTGTGGGGTTTATTTATGGCAGTGTGTAAAAATAATAATAATAATTTTAAAAAATTAACCAGGCACATCACCAGGAGCACTCAAGGAAGTACCTTTCTCCTTACTGTAAACCCTTTGTTCACTTATTATAATACAAGTGTGAGTTCTCTCTCTCTCTCTCTCTCTCTCTCTCTCTCTCTCTCTCTCTCTCTCTCTCTCTCTCATATCTTGATAGATTTAAGGATTCCTGTCTTGGCTGTAGAGGTTGGCCACCCTTGTTTATTGGATACAATGAGTTCTGAAATTAACGGAGGCTTTTCCTGCTGATTTAAACCATTTCAGGATTAAGTCCCGAGAGAATGAGTTAATTCACCACAGCTGGGCTGTGGCCTCTGTTTGTTCCAGTGTGTCATGGACAGTCCTCCTACTGAAACCATGCAGCTGGCGCCCTTCCCTCTCAGAACGAGGGAGCCCTTTCTCTGCCAGACACTATACATCCCCTCACACTCGTCCCTTTATACAGCAGCTCTGTTTACTGATGTTGGGGGTGGGTTACATAATGTTTATCGCCATCGCATTCTTCATGGCCCTGTGGCTGGAGTGTTCACACTGAGCCAAAAACGTTTGCGTTCTAAAACAGGGGAAACACACAAACGGGCACAGTGCTCCAAAGGGCGATAAGATGCATAAGATGCATTCCCCCACAGTCTTTGTTTTGTGTGTGTCTCTTTATAAATACCTGGAAAAAACTTGTCTAAAGCATTATTTCCACTGCTCGGAGAACCACAAAAATAGAGGAAGGGTCATTGCTCAGTGTTAGAGCTGCTGGAGGCTGGTCCATTAGAGCAGCCCCACCAACTTCGGTTGTGATTCCTCCGGGCCCACCTTGCTTCTTACTCCTAACCCAGGCATCCCCAAACTTCCGGCCCTCCAGATGTTTTGGACTACAATTCCCATCATCCCTGACCACTGGTCCTGTTAGCTAGGGATCATGGGAGTTGTAGGCCAAAACATCTGGAGGGCCGCAGTTTGGGGGATGCCTGTTCTAACCAGTCCAGAGGGTGGCCTGGCTATCTACTTCCTCCTCCTCCATCTCAACATGACCCTTTAGAAGTCATCAGGGAGGACAAGAAAGACAAAACTACAGTGGTGCCTCGCTTAACAAATGCCCTGCTTAACGAAATTTTTGCTTAACGAAAGGTTTTTTCTAGCGGAGGTTGCCTCGCTAGACGAATTCGTTTTCGTCTAGCGAATCACAGTTTCCCATAGGAATGCATTGAAATTCAATTAATGTGTTGCTATGGGCAAAAAAAAATTCAAAAAAAATTCAATGCATTCATTCCTATGGGATTTGCTAGATGAATTTTTTCATTATAAGAAAAGACCCGTGGAACGAATTAAATTCGTCTAGCGAGGCACCACTGTAGATGGTTCTGCCTGTCATTAGCTCTGCCTCTATATAGTGTTTGGCTCCCTGCCTTCTGCTCTATCAGTCTCCAACCATCACTAGGAAGTTCCATTCTTTGTGTGCAGGAAGTCCCACATCTCCAAATAAGGGCTAGGATCGTCTCTGGTGTGGAACTCTGGAGTGCCATTGCTGGCCAATGTGGATCAAGGATGGGGAAACTTTGATGGCTTTTCAGTTGCTGCTAAATGGCAACTCCCATAATGCCTGATCCTTGGCCAAGCTGATGGGAGCTGTCGTTCAGCAACTTTAAGGGGGGCACAGGTTCCCTACCTGATAAGGACAATTCTGAGCTAGATCAATCAACAGTCTGACTCAGTATGAGACAGCTTCCTCTGATGGGTAGCCCTGCAACATTGTTAAAAAATTTCTTCATCGTTTTCTTCTGCTGCGTTGTCAATTCTTAGGTGTTGTTGTGTTGTTGTGTTTTTTAGTGCTTCAAACTGTCAGGCTATCATTTGGAAAAACAACACCTCTCCCCGTTTCTTGTTTTCCCAGCCATTCTCCCATCTTTAGATTTGCAGAAAGTGCAAGTGACGCATCTGCCATCTCAGTGATACGGCAGTAGGTTTCTGCCGACACCTGTGGCACTTGTGCTGTCACTCTGCTTTGGCAGCAGTAAACTGGCATCGAGTGTACTCTGGAAAATCTCTGCTGTTGATATGTGTGTTTTGATAGCATGGCATCCAGTCCATTGCTGTACTTAGCCAAGGAACAGAAAATCAAATTCAAATGCTGACGAACGCCCAATGTGTATAGTTATAGGATTGCGGCCTGATTGCTGTGAAGGAGTCTGGGTACAGATAAGAGATGGCTGGCAGTGGATAGAATGAGCTCCAGGCCTCAGGCACACAGAGGCAGGGTGTGAATGAGTGGGGTAGTCACCACCACATCCACAAACCCATTGCTCAGGCCAGTTAGGGCAGAAAGCAGGGTCAAGTAATCACCCTTCCATCCACCTCGAAGCTGTTGATTATGTCCAGACCAAGCCTGGTGTAATGAGGAATGGGAGAGCCATTCAATTCAGTTCACATTTAAAGGCAAACCTACCAGCTTTGCACATTTCACAACAGTATGCGAAGTGAAACACAGCCATCCTTTGAAAATTCACAGTTCTCTGAATTCTGCAATTAAGTTCTCTAGCCAAGTAAGGTGTACAAAATTCATTTATTGGGGGTGGGGTGTGCATCAAAATGCATACGGTATGTCAGTGACAATATTGAGCAACAATGCATTATAGTAGAAAAAAATATTTGGCAAAGATGTGCACCATAGACAATCCAAAAAATATGTTTACAATGGTACCTCTACTTACAAATAACTCTACTTACGAATTTTTCTACTTACAAATGCTCCGTCCGCCATCTTGGATGTGGTTTAGATAGGATTTTTTCTACTTACGAATTTTTAGATAGGGTTGCTTCGACTTACGAATTTTTTCTCCCAATGCATTCCTATGGGATTCGACTTAAAAAAAATTCGACTTACAAATGTGTGTTCGGAACGCATTAAATTCGTAAGTAGAGGTACCACTGTAGTAGAAGGTTGCACTAAAATGCTGATGAATTTTCATGAGGACTTTATATATATATAAAAAAGCACAGCTTCTTGCAGAAATGGGGAGAACTGAATCTGTGATTGGAAGAACGAAAAACCTGGAGAATTGAAGCTGACAGATCTGTCCATCCCTATAAGTGAGAGTTCTGCCGGCAGTGGGGTCAATGGATTCCAGGCTGCTTCAGCCCCTTCCCATTCCTGCAATGCCCAGCTTTGAAGCTTTTGGTGGGTTGCCAGCAGCAGGGATCCTGGCACTCGTATTCCACCTCCTCGCACATTCAGTGGGTGGAACAGGGAGTTGTCCGCTGGTAGAGTGATGCTTGCCTCGCTCTGTGGGCTGAGGCTGGGTGGAGATACACCTCTGCTCAATCCAAACCCAACTGCACCAAAGCAGGAAGGTTGTTTCGATTTCAGCCTTACCTCTGAGCACACCTGTACAGGATTGCGCTAGAAAGCTCCTTGGTAGTCAATGACCAGGCATGCCTACCTCTTCTGTTGTCAGAGAAATTGCAAGTAAATGCCCCAGAAATTGAAATAGCTGGAGACACCTCCCCACCCGCTCCCTGCTCAGCTAAGGATGATGCAATGTGTGAAATCATTTTGAAACTGAGACAGAGATAAGGGAGGGAGCATTGAGCTCTGGCAGGTAGCTGCCGGGCTGCTTGGGCTGCATCTCTGGCAATCTGGCGATGTGAGCCCGTGGATTTCCTGCTGGCAGGAACATCTAGCTTGCTCCCCTCCACCTATGCATGCCATATGCCTTGGTAAATAAACCCAGATAATACCAAAAGTGTTTAATCAGTAGAATCTTTTATATGTCTACTTTGAAGTGAGCCCTCTTGCATTCACTGGGGCATATTCTGAGTAGGATTCATCTTGGCTACCTCTAATGGTTGAAATACCTGTCCCTGATTTTATTAGCTGTGAGAGTAGATGTTTTAATTGTTTTCAAATACGGCATTAATGCTCTTCTTTCAGATTAGACTACCCATTTTTACCGGTAATACTGTAAATAAATACATTTTAAAATAGACGTTTTTCTCTTTTTCCAAAATACAGGTCAAGCTACAGAACACAATGCACACACAAATTATAACAATACAAGGACCACTACACAGTAAAAGAGAGAGGAGGGTATTCAGCAGTTTGGGGAGCTGTTGTGGGCAGATACCACAGGCCACTTTGACCACAACAGCTTTAGCAGAAGAGGATACCAGGATGCTTTTAGAGCACCCATAGGCTTCATTGCCCCATTCTGAGTCATTGCATGCATGCTAAGCGGGTACCAAGTGCTAACAAATGTGCCCTTTACATTCCTTCCTCTGCTAATCCTACTTACATCAGTCTAGCAGAAGTTCTAGCCCCAGGAGTTGAATTTCATATATTTTATACCAGTTAATAGTCAGAATTTCTACTGGATTCAGTTTTCCACTCTCCCTAAGTTTGGACCTCCACCTTGCAGCAAACCATTCAGATTGATCCCTGTAGAGCTCGCTTGAGTAGCTGTTTGACCCTCGGGAAAGATGGAGTAGAGAAGCCTTCTTCAACCTGGTACACTCCAGATGTTTTGGACCACCCTTTCCATAAAGCGTGACCATTGGCTATGCTAGCTAGGGCTGGTAGGAGTTGGGAGTCCAACTAGCAACATCTGGAGCTTACCAGGTCGGGGGAGGCTGGAGTAGCATAAAGTCTGAATGTAGATGGGCCAATATGGAGAGAAACAAAAGAGGTCATGAATGAGATGCACAGCCAGATGCCAGAAAGGGCCCATGAGCTTCCCTCCCCATAGCATTCTTTCAAGTATTATTCTCCACTGACAAAAACAACAACACTAAAGAGATTGTATTACTGGATTTAGCAGAGTGTTTACATGAGATACCGGCTATTTACTCTGATGATCCTTAGTCCTGTGCCTACTTTCAGGGATGTCTTCAAGTACGAAGTGGGGTGTCTGGTGTGGGGATTACATGCTTTTGTGAATACGGGACTCGGATGGCTACCTTGGTTGTAATGGCCTGCCCACAATTCAGCAACAGATACAGCCCCCTGCCTCACTTTCCCATTCTCCCAGGTGGCAGGGATTAGGAACAATGAACAGGAAGCTTGGATCAAGTCCCTTATGGCAGATTAAAGATCAGGCTTATTGCTTCCATGGGGAATTTGACATAATTGGCAATAAACAGGATAATGGCTGTGACGTTAGTAGAGAAGGTGGGCAGCTGCGCCATTGGGACATGGTTTCAACTCCTGCATTTGATCTTACCGTATTGGCCCGAATATAAGCTGCACCCAAATATAAGCCACACCTTTAAAATTGAAGGGGGGAGGGGGAAAGAATATTCGAATATATGCCACTCCATTCCTCACTTCTCCTGGCTGCATACTGGGCCGAGGGGAGGCTGCACTGCGTTGTCGGCAGCCTTTCCCCTTCCTCACTCTCTCCCTTCCCAGCATGGGCGTACCCAGCAAGGGGCAGGGGGGCAGCTGCCCCCCGAAGCAAAAATAATTTACCGGCCTTGGAGGAGAGGGCAGGGGACTACGCTCGGGGCAGGCGCCGCTTTCCCATGCTCCTGGCGCTGTTTGCCCTGCGCTCCTGGCTGCATACCGTAAGGTTGCAAATATAAGCCGCACTTTAACTTTTCCCGGTCAGAATCTGGGGAAAAGGTGAGGGAAAAGGTGAGGCTTATATTCAGGCCAATATGGTATTTTAGTCTGCATATACACCATTCAGTGGTGTCCAAACTTTTTTCAAAGAGGGCCAGATTTGATGAAGCGAAGGGCCGACCAAAGTTGTTAACCTTTTTTTAGGATTGAAGTTGTTGAGGATTTTCAGTATTTTACCCCAGGAAATAAACTGCCACAGGGGCTGGATTACATCAACCGGCAGGCCGGATTAGGCCCCCAAAACGGACTTTGGTCTTGCCATCTAAAACTCATAATTTTCCCCCAAGGTATATATTACCGGTAGCTCTTGTACCTTTTTAAGGGTGCTGGGAATTACAGGGTCAACTGCAGTTCCCAGAATGCATTGGGGGAACCCATGTCCACAGCCCGAGAGTCCCTCCCACCATGACATCCCACCACACCCAAAGTCCTCTTGCATAGGAATATCAAAGCTCCTGCTTCCCTGAAGAGAAAGCCAAACAAATAATTGCATGGGTCTGACGGTTGGTTGGTTTGTTACAGTGTCATATCCCGTCCCCATCAGTTCAATTACGATGCCAGGGTGGCTCACAATTATAAGTGAGACAATCAGAAGATGACAAATTACAATGCAGTAACTTAAAATTTAAAAAAAGAAAACAGGACACCCCACCCTCCACATCTCACAGTGGCAGTCAGCAGCATTAACCAATCTTAACAGCAGATTAAAAGATTTTTTAAAAAACAAGCTTTTCAGATAAGTGTTGTCGCACAAAACAGCTCACATCAGTTAATGAGCCCGTGAAGCCCTGGTCTCAGGATTGCAAGCTCGAAAAGCAAAATGGGCAAAGGAAGGGCGGCGAAAAGCAGAGGGGAAAGGTTTTCAAAGCAAAGAATGACAACTAGGTCACATCCATGCCATAGCACCAAAACACTGTTATGCCACCTCAACTCATGGAGAATCCTGGGAACTGTAGTCTGTTATGGGTGCTGCTAATTGCAGCTCTATGAGGTCAGCACCTTCAACAAACTACATTTCCCAGAATCCTCCATGACTTGTTAAGGTGGTACAACAGTGCCGAAAATGTAAGGTGTGGATGTGATCCTGGAGAAAACAAGTTCCACAGTATAGGTTTCTTATTATTATGTTCTTACACCTCTATCCCATCTTTCTTCTATCATGGAGTCCAAGGCAGCATGCATGTATTTCCCAGGTAGCCCCCCATCTAGGCATTGACCAAACTTAGACCTGCTCAGCTTCAGCCACCAGCCTCATGTGCCATCAGATCATACTCCAGGACCCATCCCATGCTCTCCAACATTCCACTGGCAAAAATTAGGATGCAGGTATTTCGGTGTCGTGCGCCTGTGAGCCAGCTGACTCGTGTGAGAGTGTGGCACCAAAAGGGACACATCTTCTGGTGCCAGAGAGTGCGGCACCACTGCAAGTGCCAGTGCCAGCTGCAAGCGCCGGCTCATCCTCCTTTCCGAGCTCAGTGGCAGCAGTGCTGGAACGGGGAAGTGGGACATTCCAGGATCCAATCAGAAGCTTCTGTAAATCTGGCACGTCCTGGGAAAATTGGGACAGTTGACAATGTGTTGTGTTTTTCACACAATAGTGCAGATCAGAGTTTCCCAAACTTGGGTCTCCAGCTGGTTTTAGACTACAACTCCCATCATCCCTAGCTAGCAGGACCAGTGGTCAGGGATGATGGGAACTGTAGTCCAAAAACAGCTGGAGACCCAAGTTTGGGAAACCCTGGTCTAGATTACCTGTTTAACACAAGATCCCTTGGTGGGGTCTTGTCCATGGGTTGGCAAACTAAGGCCTGCGGGCTGGATCAGGCCCAATTGCCTTCTAAATTCAGCCCGTGGGTGGTCCGGGAATCACCGTGTGGATCGCCAGCATGTGAATCACCAGCAAGCACGTTCTTCCTCTCTCCCTCCCTCTCCCCACACAGCAGCAGCGGTGGCGCCTCCCTCCCTCCTCCTGGCTTCTCCCCGCCCTGCCTAGATGAGGAAGGGGGCTGGGCTTTGTTGGTGCCAGCCCCTCCGGAGCCCTTTCGTGCACCGCTTATTGTCCCTCCACCGCCACTGCCAGCCACTGCCCCTCGCAAGACACAGGAGCCGCGGTTGGCTGAGCCATTTAAAGCAGCCCCTCTCCGAAGACCTTTCACGCGCCGCTCATTGTCCACTCCCCCCTCCCCAATATAGTCTGGCCCCCCAGAAGGTCTGAGTGACAGTGGACCAGCCCCCTGCTGAAAAGGTTTGAGGACCCCTAGTCTTGTCTGAGCTTCTCTTTGTTAGGATTCCACTTTCTTAAGTAGAAGAGAGTAGAACCGGTTTATTTAATAAATCAACGAAGATAAAGGGACATTTCCCAATAACAATTCTCCTGCTCCATGCACACTAACTCTCCGTTCCACCTCTCAGCATTGCTTCACCACATCAGACCCACCAGGGGCCAAGGAAACCAAGCTCTCTATGATTATCCTGATTGAAGGTTAGCAGTCCACACTAAACTAATATTATCAGTTAAGGATTGATATTTACCAGTAACTCCGCTTGTGGATTGCAAATTAGTCTCTAAATACCAGTTTGAATGCTAATTTTTGGCCCTAATTATATGCAGCCTTAATAATTACATCCTATTTCATTGTTATAATTACCATAGTTCATGGCAAGACTCTTCGTGCGCCGTTTTGCAAGTGTGACTCTAAAGCCGTTACTGTGATAAACAAGTATTAAAGCTACACGGTAATTAGTTACATACCAATTTACATTTGAATTGTGTATACTTGGGGAGAAAACAGCGTGAAAAGATTTTCAACTGCACCAAAATGCACTGGAACAGAAGCAGTGCTTTGTGGGAGGAAAAATAAGGGAGAAACAGGGCCACTTTTCTTTCCATAAGGGCAACCAATTGGCAGCTATGTAAAAGGGCAGTTCCACGTGGCTGTTTATTCTGAACTCAGGGCTGCTCACGAATAGAAGTTTTGCAGCATCCACACTACAGCACAGTGGTTCCTCTGGTTATGAACTTAATTCGTTCCGGAGGTCCGTTCTTAACCTGAAACCATTCTTAACCTGAGGGACCACTTTAGCTAATGTGGCCTCCTGCTTCCGCCGCACCACCACCGTGCAATTTCTGTTCTCATCCTGAGGTAAAATTCTAAACCCGAGGTACTTCTTCCGGGTTAGCGAAGTCTGTAACCTGAAGTGTTTGTAACCCGAGGTATTTGTAACCCGAGGTACCACTGTATCCTCATCGAAATGCCAAAATGCCATTCCATCGTTTGCCTCCTGTTTAATCCGGGCTTACCATTTCTGAAGGGCTTTTATTTATTTGTTTATTGGATTTTCTGCAGAAACGGCAAGTCTGGATTAAATGGGAAAGCAATATGGCCTGGGTTTTATTTTATTTTTATGATCCTATGCCACGCAAACCTTGTACGTATGAACAGCGCTGAGCAGAATGATAGTGACATGTGAAAATGTTGAAAACCAGGAGTGATTTTGCAGAGTAACCAAGATGGGCAGTATTGCTCTTATACAAAATGGACATCAGGTATCAAATGGTATCAGTGGATCTATAAAACCTGCCCTGTTTCTTTGCAGTATGTAGATGCGGTTATTTTATCCTTGTGCTGAAGGATTACAAGTGTGCAGTGAAATACACGGCTCGGTGATGTTAAGGCTGCTCTCGTATCTTGGTGAATGATGATGAGCCAAGGGCTGCTATCACCTCAATTGCTCAGAAGATCCATACTGTGTGTGGTGCTTTGTATCCATCCTTGATTATATCCAGTTCAGGGTTGGGGAACCTGTGGCCATCTAGATATTGCTGAATTAAAATTCCTAATATCCCTGACCATTGACTGGGCTAGATGAAGTTGGTGGGAATTGGCCATAACTCGGTGAGTTCCAGGTCCACCCCCATCCACCCTGCATCTCCAGGAAGGGCTAGAGTAGAACCCGGTCCAAAAAAACTGTTGCCAATCATGTTGCCCATTCCTGATCTAAGGTTTGTATCCAATTAAGTCCTACTCATAGTATACCTGCTGAAATTAATGAAGCAAAACTAGCAATGCTCGTTGACTTCAGTGGGTCAAATCTGAGTAGGACTACCATTGAAGACCATTCTAAATGGGTCAATATAATTTTATCAGCACAGAATATTATACAAAGAACATTATTCCCAACTGCTCATTCTGATAATTTAGACCACTAAGACCTTAAAATGGGCGGAAGGGGGACTAGGGCTATCTATCAATGGGACCCCATTGCTGTTGACTGGTCACCACCTGGATGCCATCCGGCGTGGGGGCCGCCAATAAGAAGAGGGCCACCTAGAGAAACATGGAGGTAGAGCAGCTCTCCATTACAAAAGATAACTTTCAGTTGAGAAACATAAGTGCAAGGATGTGCGTACCTCGAAGACCTGAGCCAATGGATTCAAGTTACAAGAAAGGAGATTCTGACTAAACAAACAGGAAGAACTTTCTGACAGTGGGAGCTGTTTGACAGCGGAACAGAATCCCACAAGAGGTGGTGGACCCTCCTTCCTTGGAGGTTTTTAAGCAGAGGTTGGGTGGCCATCTGTCAGGGATGCTTCAGTTGAGATGCCTGCATTGTAAGGAGTCCTACTAGGTGACCCTTGGGGTCCCTTCCAACTCCACAAATCTGTGATTCTCTGATTCTACAGCTAGAGCCACCAGCAGCTGTTGAATGCTTGCACTAAGGACCCTTTCCAGCAGCTGCTGCTATCCTCAGCCTCAGCCTACTTTGTCTCACCAGTGATCAGGACATGACTCACAGCCGAGGCTTAGGAGATGTCTGTCAGCATTCTGAGATGCTGAGTCAGTGCTGACAGACAGGGACATGCTGCTGCTTAATGAATCAGCAGGCCCAGAATTTCTAACCACATCATCGTATTGTGGGGATTTTGTCACCATCTTGCCATACTCATAATGCTGGCGAGACACTGGGGGGGGGGAGAGACTTTGTTTATTTATTTATTTATTTATTTATTTATTTATTGAATTTATATACCACCCTACACCAGAGGTCTTAGGGCAGTTCACAGAACAAAATCAGAATACAAAACCACAGCATATACAATCAAAACAAAAACAACAACCCAATAACACCCCCCACCAAAAAAAGAACCACATTTTAAAAGGGCATAGGATGTCAGTCAAATCAACCAAAGACCTGGTTAGAAAGTAACTTTCCTGGGGAGGGCATTCCACAGATGGGGAGCCACTGCAGAGAAGGCCCCGTTCTCGTGTTGCTACCCTCTGGACCTCTCGAGGAGGAGACGCACGAATAAGGGCTTCTGAAGATGATCTCAGGGTCCAGGTAGGTTGATATGGAAAGAGGCAGTCCGTGAGATTTTGCGGTCCTGAGCCTTTGCTTGCAAACTCTGTACATGCACAAGGTTCAAGAGGAAAAGTAATATGCAGTGATCCCATAACCTGGAAGCGGTGGTGGCTGTTGCTCACCGGGAAGAGGATACTGTGAAGCCAAAGCCATTGATAGGCAGAGCCGCCTCCTGACTGTTTGTAGATAAGAAGGCAGTCAGGAAGGCTGAGGTTGGCAGACCCATTTACTCTTAATTGACCAGCCCTGTCCCCATTCCTAGAGGCATCATCCAGCTGCTCTCTCAAAGCCATACCCCCAGTAAACAACACATATCCATCTTCCCTCCCAAAAAAGGATACTGGGCACATGTGCAGTTCTGACGGTCCAATCCTATACATGTCTACGCAGAAGTTAGAATTCAGCAGGGGCTTTCTCCCAGGGAAGTGGGTGCCTGACAACAGCCTCAGTGGTTGGATTACAGCAGGGGTCAGCAACCTTTTTCAGCAGGGAGCCGGTCCACCATCCCTCAGACCATGTGGTGGGCTGGGCTATATTTTGAGGGGGAAAATGAATGAATTCCTATGCCCCACAAGTAACCCAGAGATGCATTTCAACTGGATTACAGCCATCACCATGTCAGTGATGCCACAGACTCCAAAGAATGGAGGCTCCTATCATATCAGTGGCACTTGTTACCTCCTAATAAGCTCATGGAAAAAACCCTGGCCAAAAGTCTCCACTGCATGCTCAGAACATTCTGGCATGAGAGGTCACAGGATAGGAATATTCCTGTGTGTGTTGAATGCAGTTCTATGTAAACAAATGTAATATAATGTGCAGTGGGCCAAATAAATCCACCCCTAATTTCAAATATACACTAATGGCATGTGAACTGGCCAGGAATGACCAGCAACAAGGCCTTAAGGTTGTAATGGTCAGCTTGGTGAAGATGTGCATCCAGTGTGTCGTGGATTTAAGAAAGGCACATTCTGTGTCAGGGATCAGTAGGGAGGGACCAAAAGTACAGATGTCAATCGCATAATGCCATTACAGTGGTACCTCGGTTTACAAACAGAATTGGTTCTGGAAGTCTGTACTTAACCTGAAGCGTACTTAACCTGAAGCGAATTTTCCCATTGAAAGTAATGGAAAGTGGATTAATCTGTTCCAGATGGGTCTGCGGAGTACTCAACCTGAAGCGTACTTAACCCGAGGTGTGAGTGTAATTGGTTCCGGAAGTCTGTACTTAACCTGAAGCGAACTTTCCCATTGAAAGTAATGGAAAGTGGATTAATCTATTCCAGACAGGTCCGCGGAGTACTTAAACTGAAAATACTCAAGCCGAGGCGTACTTAAACCAACTGTATGCAGATATAACGTGAGACTGCCCTTCCAATATTGTGTAGAGTTCTCACCACCTCACCTTGAAAGGAATATTGCAGAAGTGGAAAAGGTTCAGATAAGGGCAACCAAATGATCAAGGGACTATTACAACCACCCTATGATAAAAGGTTAAAGCAAGAAATTGCAGGGCATTGGACTAGATCAGGCATAGGCAAACTTCCCGTCCTCCAGATGTTTGGGGCTACAATTCCCATCATCCCTGACCACTGGTCCTGTTAGCTAGGGATGATGGGAGTTGTAGTCCCAAACATCTGGAGGGCCGGAGTTTGCCTATGCCTGGACTAGATGACCCTAGGGATGATGATGATGATGAAGTTGTAGTTGTTGTTTTCAACAACAACAATAACAACAATAAGAATATCTTTACAGTATTTATACCCCTACCCATCTGGCTGGGTTTCCCCAGCCGCTCCGGGTGGCTCCCAACAGAATATTAAAAACACGATAAAACATCAAACATTAAAAACTTCCCTAAACAGGGATTCCTTCTATCACCACAATTCTGTGATTTGGTACTTTTGAGTTGGGGGGAGGTGGGGGCATGACATAGGTACGGTATATTAAATTATCTAGAAGAAAGTGGATACAAATAGTTTTTTCACTTCCTTACATTTTAGAATTCAGGGCCATCCAATGAAAGTGAACCTGGGAATATTCAGGGCAGGCAAGAAAAGTTCTTTTTCACACTGCAGGTACTTAAAATGATGGGATTTGCTGCTATCAAAGGTAGTGTTGGCCCCCAACCTGGATGGCTGTAAAAGAGGTATAGACAAAGTCATGGAGGATGACACTATAAGCAGCTCCCAGGCACAATGGCTATGTTCTCCCTCCAATGTCAGAGGATGTGTGTCTCTGATGTGTGGCTGGGCAAGTTGGGAGAGCGCTCTTGTGCTCAGCTTCTAGGTCAGGCATCCCCAAACTTCGGCCCTCCAGGTGTTTTGGGCTACAATTCCCATCATCCCTGACCACTGGTCCTGTTAGCTAGGGATCATGGGAGTTGTAGGCCAAAACATCTGGAGGGCCGCTGTTTCGGGATGCCTGTTTTAGGTTGTAGTGGGTGCTGGACAGGATGAGCCTGCAGCTCAATCCAGCAGGGCTCTTCTCGTTATTTATTTAGCTAGCATCCAGTTCCCCTCTTACTCGGTCCAAGCTGTCAAATAATTAAAAGAGACAGGCCCACCCTTCCCCACCAAATGTGTTGAAGTGTGTGCCTATTTTTTAAAAGCTTTTCCAAGATAAACAAGCATTCAATAGCCCTCTGCTTCTAATTTTCTTAAAACATTCCTTCCTAAAAGTTGTCAGAGTGGGGGTCGGGTTAAGAGTTGCAATGAGGAACAACTTCCAGGATAATTCAAAGATAAGGCTAAATAGCTTCACAATGTGCTCTTTAATCTGCTTGCTATTGACACAATGCTGGCATATTATGTCTGCAGGATTTAAGGAGCTTTCCTCCCCATGTAGCTGATGGTTTATCATGTCAATAGACATGGATTTACAAGCAATTGTTGTGCAGAATTTGTGCGTTCACACACACACAGGGAGAGAGAGAGAGAGAGAGAGAGAGAGAGAGAGAGAGAGAGAGAGAGAGAGAGAGAGCCTTTTTCAATGTTTTCAAGTGGTAAATTATGAAGCTTCAAAAACCTTTAAGAATATAGGTTTACTACACTGTTGCTTGTTGCATATAAAATTATTGCTATTATTAATTGTATTTATTAGTCACTTCTTCATCAAAGCAACCCACTGTGTGTGTGTGTGTGTGTGTGTGTGTGTGTGTGTGTGTGTGTGTGTGTGTGGAAAGAGAGAGAGAGATAAGGCCTATCCCACTAAGAGAAGCCACAAATATCTACAACCCTCCAGGGCCGAAATCATCTTAAACTAGAAAGTGATGTGTCATGTGTGCCTCCCTAAGGATTGCCTCCCATATGCGCGGAGCCACCACAGAAAAGGTCTGCTCTCCTGCTCCTACCCTCTGCTCCACCCTCAAAGGGGGAACATAAAGAATATTGACGGCATCTCAACGCAAACAATACAACTTTTTGCTCAAGCCTTCAAATGCAAACTAGATTGTCTTCTTCTGGAGACACTTACCATTGCAGCCAAAATAGCAAAGAGTCTTTGCCGAGTCTTAAAGACTGCCATATCGATTATGGCATGAGCTTTAGTGGGCCAGAGTCGACTTCATCAGACACATGGCGTTGTTTGTTTATTTATCAAAAAAAAGAAAAAAGGCTTCTAAGTGGTTTACAAGTAGAAAAACCAATTACAGGAGCATTAAAGTATAAGCATCCATAATTAAAGTACACAGTTAAAATACACAGTGAAACAATCCCATTAAAACATTTAAATATAAACATTCATAATTAAAAGATCCAATAAAACAATCCCATTAGAATAACACAGTAATTAAAACAGGAGACTCGGGCTGAGAAGTCACAGGGGTGTCTGTATAAGCAGGTAGAGCTTCAGAAGTCAGGAGAATTCAATTCAGATGGGGCCCTCGCCTGTCTCACCAGGGAGCACATTCCATAACATTGGTGCCACCAGTGAAAAGGCCCACCTCCATGTGACCACGAGCCAATTATTACCAAATTGTGGTACGGCTAAATGGTATATATGCATATACAGTGGTACCTCGGTTTAAGAACAGTCCAGTTTAAGAACGATTTTGTTTACAGACTCTGCAAAACCGGAAATAGTGTCTTGGTTTGAGAACTTCATCTTGGTCTAAGAACGGAATCCAAACGGTGGAAGGGCACCGGCGGCGGGAGGCCTCATTAGGGAAAGCGCACCTTGGTTTAAGAACGGTTTTGGTTTAAGAACGGACTTTCGGAACGTATTAAGTGGGTAAACCAAGGTACCACTGTAAATGAAAACTAAACAATAAAATAAATAAAAATGTGTCAGGTGTGTGTAGAGAGAGGGGGGAAATGTTAGCAGTGAGATCAGAGGGAAATGAAATTGATAGCTCAGTTGCTTAGAGCATGGCGTTGATAATGCCAACATTGCAGGTTTGATCCCTGAATGGGATAGCTGCATATCCCTGCTCTGCAGAGGGCTGGACTATGTGAACTCCACAATTCTATGAAATACAACTGTGATAAGTGCTTTCAAACCTAAATGTAAAAATAATAATAGTGACCCCCGCACAAAGCTTTGTCCCCTACATTAAACAGTTGGCCTGCCATTCCTCATGATGTCTCTGGCAGCCATGCAAACTGCAGAGCGTGACAACATGTTACATTCTTATGTATATAGGAAGAAGTGGTGATGGCTAGTTATCGTTCAGTGGTCTAGCATCTGCTTTGCCTGCAGATGCAGAAGGTCCCAAGTTCAACACCCTGCTTTGTCAGTCCATTTGGACAATAAGGAGCAAGGGGAACGAATGGTCTGACTCAGTATAAGGCAGCTTCCTAGATTGAGATAGTTTTAAAAGAGGATTTGGTAGCTTCAGGGAAGGGGGGAGAAGTGATTGGGAGTCTCCACTGCCATCTTTAAGATTACAGCTAGATCAGGCTTAAAATAGTAGGGAAGAGACTTCTTCATACTTCCTTTCTAGTACTGAGTTTGGGCACATCCGAGAGTTAGCGTGCCTGATCACTCTTGTAAGCCCAGCACTGAGAAGGATCTCGCCCTCTGCCAATGGGGGAGAGCAATCCTGCTTAGTGCTGAGAGCTCTCTGCAAGGGCTGCTGTCCCCTTGCATCGGCTGCTTTGAAGCTTCAAAGCCACAATTCTCTGAGTGCTTTAACAATGAACCCATCTTCCCAGGAAACTCTGGGAAATGTAGCTCCACAAGGGATCAAGGGGTCTCCTAGCAACACTCAGCCCTCTTAATAAACTACACTTCCCAGGGTTCTTTGGGAGATTGTTTAAAGTGGCACGGTGCCAGTTTAAATGTAGAGCACACCACCTTCTGAGACGCTCTGTCACACTGTCAAACCATTTATACTGTCAGCTCTTCCAAATGTTTTGTCCAAATCCACTTTTCTTGTCATTTGAACGTATTGGTTTGGATCCTACCCTCTGGAGCAACAAGAAACAGATTTGTTCCATCATTTATGGGGCAGCACTTCCAATATTTCAAGGTGGCTATCCTATTGCCCCTAAATTATCTCTTCCTCATTGTTTTCTAGGCGACATTGCTTTAGGAAAAGCCAGTGGGGTGTATTTGTGGGCATGGCTTTCCGGCTGTCTCTGGTTTGCAGTTTGATTCTTAGATGACATATGCGGTTACCACCCTAGTTTCTACACTGAGCGTGCAGATTTTGACACCCACATCGTTTGGTTTGCTCCCTTGGAAGGAGAGACGTGAAGAATACCCTTATGCTTCTAAAGAGGCAAAAGCTTCTGGTGTCAGAAAATGGGTCTGTTGAATGTCAGCTGTACAGAAGGCCGCAGTGATGTAGTCTTCAGTCTGTCACCACCCGAAAACATCAGAGTGAAATATCCAAAGGTTTGCCTGCCAAAAATGGCCCATTCCCATGGCTGGGAAACTTTGTTGGCAGTCACTGAAGAGAATGTACTGTGGGCCAAACCTTTAAACCTCTCTCTCTTCCTCTACCCCACAATCACATCAGTTGTTAACTCTCTAAGCAAAACTCCCATCGAAATAAAAGGAGTTTTTGTCAGCTTCTGCTTTTTGCGCAGGGAGAATTGTGCCACAAATATTTCTTGCAAGTAAATATGAGATACTGACCAGGTCTGTGAAAGGAGAAACCAAGCGCTTTTTAAGGCAAAGTTGCAAGTGCGCTTTAACAACTTTGCAGAGTTAGTGAATAACCATGGGGAGTAATATATCGAAGCCTTGGGGTATATTGCTGCTCCTGTGGCCAAACTCCCGGTGATTTTACTTAGCAGGTTTTCAGCCTTGGACTTGATAGAGAAAATCAGCTTTTGCTGCAATATGTTTTTTGAAATGAAATTCTGCTTTCCCTCCAAGCTCAAATAATAAAGCTCAGAGACCCCCCCCCCATTTTCCAAGTGGTGCATTTTTTTCCCTACCGTTCTATGCCTTCAATGATTCATGTTTCAGCAGAAAAATTAATAAATCATCGCCAATTTTTGGCATTTATTTCCAAGATTAAACCCATGGTACTTAAAAAAAGCCAACCCTATATATTACTCCCCCATTTTATTGAAGACATTTCAGATCTCCCACGCCCCTCCTTTCCCTTACCTTTTTTTTTTACCTTGTCTGTGAAAATGGACTCTCATTATCCTGCCAAATTGCAGTGTACTGAAGGACTGTCATTTAAAGTAGGAATGAGAAATTTTGAGCAAGCAATCTTTGAGAAAAAGGAAACGTGTTCCTTGTGTGTGTGTGTGTGTGTGTGTGTGTGTGTGTGTGTGTGTGTGTGATTTGATGGGAGTTCTTTCCCCCACCTGTCTGACTTCTGATAACTTATACATGTTTATAAAGCTGTGTGATTGGAGAATAGTTGTGGGCTCGCTGGTGAAGGAAGAGAAAAAAAAGTGTTGAGGGGAGAAGCCTAGAGACAGAAAGAGAGGAAGGAAGGAAGGAAGGAAGGAAGGAAGGAAGGAAGGAAGGAAGGAAGGAAGGAAGGAAGGAAGGAAGGAAGGAAGGAAGGAAGGAAGTTAGTTTGTTTTCAGGGGCCACCTTGTTTCTTTGATTTCACATTGTGTTTTTAACATTGTGTTTAAATTGTTGCAACCTGTCCTGGAACCTCAGGAAGAGGGCAGGTAATCAACGTATTATTAGCAACAGCATTGTAGGTGCTATTGGAGAGTTGCTGCGTAGAGAAAAAGAGAAGGAAGGAACGGATTGCAGGGAAGATTGAGGACAAAGACAAAGCGAATGATTTGAGAAGGGGGAAAAGAATTGGGTCTTAACTTTCTTAACTTTCCTGAGGACTGTGTGCATTCAGAGCCTGTTGGCAGCTATTGTTTGTCCTCAGGATGTCTGAAATAAGGCTTGAATAATAAAAGAGGAAAGAAGAGGAGAGGGAGGGAGGGGGAAACGAGAGAAAGACGGCTCCTTCATGCGCGAGCTTTGCCAGTGTAACGGAGGTGTTTGGAGTTGTAGCAGCTCCTTGGAAGCGGGGGTGGTGGTGGTGGGGAGGCCACTGAAGGGTCAGAGGGAAAGAGACGGGGAAGGAGGGAGCGATCGAGGGGCGGAGGGAGAGATGGGGGCCTCGCTGCAGCCAGTGAGGGCGAGCTGCCCAAATCTGCTCGCCTTATCCGAGCCTGTTGGGGGTGGGACCCTGAGCTCTCCAGCCGCCTGATGGTTGGGAGGGAAGCGGCGGCGGTGGCGGCGGCAGCGGCAGCTGCCTCCCCCCTCTCGGCTCCTTTTGCCGGAGTGACTGGAGATGGATCGTATTACACCATTTGCCTCGCTCGGGTTTGTTTTGCTGCCGGCGCGTCCCGGCGCTGCTGCCGCCGCGAGTTTTTGCAGGAGGAGGTTTGCGAGGATGAGGACGGCCAGACGCGACTCTCGCGGGGAAGCGCCGAGATGGATCTCGACTCTTGACTTGATTCTGATATTTTGATCGCAGATATTATTATTATTATTTTACTACCATTATTTCTCCACCTTTCGCTCTTGGTATTCCCGCGGCGGCTTCCTTCTCCATCTCCCCTCCACCAACCCCGTGGATGAGGTAAGGAGAGCTACGTTTCCACAAACACACACAATCCGATTGCAATCCTCCTCCTCCCCCGGTTTGCTTGGCAGAAGCCGAGCTGCGACAGCGCGTCTCAGCATCTCACGGCTGGCTAGTTATTGTCTGAATGGCGTGCACACGCAGGACAGCTGATCAGCTTGCAACGCGCGTCGCGGCGGAGCTTCGCTGGGGGAGGAAAATGGTGTTGGGTGTTTATATATAGGTCTCTGCGTGAACGGGGAGACAGGACGGGAAGAGTCCTGAGACAAAACCGGGTGTTGGTTAAGGCGAAATCCTGCAACGATACTTTCCTTGGAGTCAGTCGCATTGAAGTAAATGGGGTTTCTGAGCAGAGACGTGTGGATATTCGTCCCCGTCTCTGGGTTATTTTCTTTTTGATTCGTTGCTTGCAGGCGCTGCAGCTTGGAGAGAGCGGGGTGGGGAGGTGAGGGCTGGAGAAAAGCGTCTTGGAGGCTACGACTTGCGTGTTAGATGGTCGTTTGAAAAGTTGCAAGGTCTGGCAGTGGCGGATGCGCTCTTGCGCTTCTATTTTTTTTTTGCCTTCCCCCTTTTTCTGCGCGTAGGTGGTTTTCTTTTCTTTCTTTCCGCTTATTTCGTTGTGAGTTATTCGGTTTGGAGGAATCGGACCGAGAAGATCGCGTTCTCGGCTGGAGGCGAGAAAGCAAATGTGCGGGTTTAGGGTTGGGAGAGCGAACCAGCCAAGTTTGGATTCGGAGCGGTTCTTTTCGCAAGGGGCTGGCTGCGCTTTGGGAAGAAAGCGGCGGCTGCGAAGGGAGGGGTGCTGAGCGACAAGGAGACGAAGAGAGATGCTGCTCTCTTGAAGGGCCAGCCGAGCAGGAGAGAAGGAACGGGGGCGATGAACGAGCCAAGAGCCCCGCGGACAGCTGGGGGGCTTTGGTCGCAAGACGGTTTTGCACCAGGGGTAGCGTTTGTTTTTTACTCCTCTGGCGGTACAGAGGATTAGAGGAGGAGGAGGAGGAGGGCTGGAAATCGGTCATGGACCGGCAACGAACGGATAGCAGCAACTGGCACCTGGTTTTGTGCTGGTGTGTCAGATCTGAGCAGCAGCAAGTAAAACCTCGGAGGTCCGCAGAGCATTGGCTGGCCAGGTTGGTTCGAGATTCCTGAAAACTCAGGCTTGCGATTGCCTGGAGAGCATAGGAGCACAGGAACTCAGATCTTTGGCCTGTCGCGCTCAGTACTGTCCGCACTGGCGGGCAGCAGCTCTCCAGAGTTTCAGGAAGGGGTCTCTCCAGCCCTACTTTGGGATTGAACCAGGGACCTTCTGCAGATATTTCACCACTAAGCTGCTGCAACCCTAGGTCTAGGAAGCAGGTCCTCTCTCCACCCCAGGATGGGTGAGTCACAAGGCTGTGATGCATCTGGCTGTTAGGGTTTTCTTAGGAGCACGGGAGCGCTGACGCTTTGCAAACGCTCAGAAGCTGCTTATAACTCCAAGGCTTTAGCGTTGGCATTGCAAATAGGTTCCGGTAGTGCCGACCTGGCAAACCTTGAGTGGGGTGATGGTGCCCATCTGTCGGTTTCTGCTCAGCCCAGGGGCATCTTATCCTCCTGGAGGGGCTGGCAATCTATGCAGAAAAAGGTGCTGACCCACCCTGCCGTGAGATGGTTGTGTGAGTGGGAGTGTTTGGGACATGGGGAAGAGGGGTTGGTTTGTAAAACTCCCATGTACGCACCGCTTGACAAATTGGTTGCAGGGATCCTGGAGGTCCCTGGATCACCGTCCCCCTCTGTAGATCTTTGTATCTGGGAACTTTGTAAACTGGAGAGGCAGGGACACACACACAAATAAATCAAATGAAAAGGTCTGGCCCCATGACACTAGCAACTACCTGGGTCACTTGGGAACAGCTGTATTTGTCGGAGAGCATCATCACATACACATACACTGCCTCCATGAGCATCATCGTAAATGACATTGCCAGGGGTGCTGGTGGTACACTTCTCCTCTCCTCAGTTTTGGAGCTGTGCATAAGTTGCTTGAATTAGTTTGCATGCAGGAAAGCACAGGCTTGGACCCCTGTTTCTCTCTCTGTGTGTATGTGTCTCCCCCCCCCCCACTCTCTCCACCCCACCTGCTAAGTGCAAGCCAAACTCTGAATGATTTAGTGGCTAGCCTTGGTGGAAGCAGTCTGCTGCTTCCCGTGGTCCTTAGTAGCCCAGCTCTGGGAGATAGAGGGAGCTCTATTACAAGCTACCCATCAATTATGGATAGAAACAAATAAGGGAGTCAGTTCTGAATTAGCCCCGCGTAGTGGCAAGGACTGTCTTTCCTCCTCCCTTCCATCTCAGTCTCCTGTTGAAATGGAAATAAGTGAAACTTCTTCTTTCATCCCCCCCCAACCTTTTTGCTTTATATATTTCTAGAACAGTCACATCTGATCCAGCAGCCTTCACAGAGTTATTAGAAAAAGGGTTCAAGAAGCTTCCCCCTCCTTCACAGTCCACTCCCCCCCTTCAGTAATTTATAAATCTTGCATAGAAATTCTGACTCCACCAGCTGCTCTGAAGTGGAGAATGTTTCATCATGCTTAAAGGGAGCTCCTTTCTCGGTCTATTTGATTTGGGTGGTTGCAAGACGACTGCAAATAATTCAGAACAAAGATGCATATGTTCGGAACAAAGCACCTGAATGAGTTGCCCTCCTGGAGATGCTACCCTGAAACTGCAGGTACTTGATCGCAAGTGAACAGGCTTTGGTTGGGGGTAGCTTGCAGGCAGAGGATGCTACTGAGTCACAATGCTGCAGCTTGTAGCTGCTCTCCTGCTTAGTCCCATTAACAGTGCAGTTCCAGAATAGCACAAGTTTCCTGGTCTCCGAATTGCCTGGAACGGTTGATAAAGCTGCATTTGCTATACTATGATTTCTGTTGAACATATATTATAGTGTTCCTCTTCTTATGCACACACACCCATCTCTGTTAGGAGATATAGGGGTGAGAGATGTAGCAAGAATAAACTGGGGTAGGCATTTTTATTCATTTTTGCATACATCAGCAGTAATGTGACTGACTGGTCACTGGCTGAATGTGATATATAGATATAGATATAGTATGCAATTAAGACCGTAGTTTCTGTGTACTGTGCAATTAGAACTGCTGGTTTAAATAGATGCATCCTTTATACCAAGAGCAGCCATAGCAAATGCTCGCTTACCAAAATGACTCACACTGTGGACGGCTATAAACATTGTCTTTTAACAGATTTAGAGATGCTTTGCTTATTTGAGATCCACACTGAAAGTTCTTACCAAGCAATCTTATGCATGTTTACTCAGATGCAAGCCCATTTGTGCTTGCTCCCAGATAAATGTGCACAGGACTGCAGCTTTAGTGCTAGAATTAAGGTTGTTGTTGATGTTCATATTTTTTCTTTTAAAAATTACGTTGCTGTTGCGTGGGATTGCTCCCAAACGGATGGAATGATTTTTTAAAAAAATCTTCTAAAAACACTTTTCTTCTGCAAAGGTCTTTCAGAGAGCATTTGCTATATGGAAGAAAGGTCTATTCACCAAACTGCTGTAATATTACTTTTGTTGTGAAAGAGGGTTACGGTAGCTGTTTTTACGTTCTGCTAGGGGGAGTTTTGAAAACCTCAGCACCATGTAGCATTGCATACCTTACTCAGTAAATGAAGCTCTACATAATCATGTATAATGGGGTGAATGACAGGCATATTCTGTTCGGTTGGCAGATATCTCATAAACATTTACTCTGGCTCAAAAAAGCAGAAATTTCCAGATGAGTTCTGTAATTCTCTCCCCCCCCCCATTTTCTGTCGTAAACCTTAAATGCATTTTGTAGTATCTAATCGAAAACTCAGCTGCTTTAAAAAAAAAAGCTGTTCCATTTGAAATCCATTAACATGTAGAAAAATTAAATTTATGTTCAAAAGGAGAGCCAAAAGTATAAGCCAGAGGCTGTTTAAGCATCTGCTTGATTTCATTGGCATCCTTAGTTACACGAAACACTCCCCCAGCCTTCTCCTCTTAACTCTGCAGTCTGTCACTACCTGTGCTCTTCAGGCCAGGACAACATCATCTTCAAAACCTGCTTTGTGTGATGTAGGCATCTCTCTGCCAGGAATCCAGTGACAGCCTCAGCCTCTGTTGTGCTAGCCAGCTATCTGAATGCATCTTCCCCCCCAAAAAAACACCAGAGTGCTTTATAGTGGTCCATCTGAACATTTTTAGTTCAGTTTAGGCTGCACAAACACCAAATATCTAAAGTACATTCAACCTATGCCCAATCACAGGGCTGCAATTTTGGCACCCTTAACAAACTAAAGTTCCCAATATTCTTTTTGGGGGGGGGTCCTTAAAGGTACGGCATGTACACAGCCTTTGCTTGCTTGTTTGGCTGCTTGATTTCAGCTATTTGTTACAGCAGCGGGTCCCGAAACCACTCGGTGTTTGGTGTGCTGTTTTTCTTGCATTTCCCTGAAAACAGCTAGTCTGAACACGTCCCATACATTTGTGCAAAACTGAGTTACTGTATTTGGTTAAAAGGAATACAGTGCAGCAAAAGAGTGGGGGAGGGGGGACCTCTTCCAGTCTTTTTTTAAAAAATCGGTGTCGCCATACCTGTGTTGGTTACAGTCAACCCAACCCATGGCTTAGAACATCTGGATTTATTCTGTAATGTATCACAATTTAATACCTTTGGTTTCCAAGGTGGGATGCTTTTAAAAATTGCTTCCGTAAGCAGGCAGCCAACCAGATGCTTGCGGAAAGCTCACAGTCTGGATGGGAAGGCCGCTGCTCGCCTGCATTGATGATCTCCAACATCTGCTATTCCACAATTTAGCTGATGCTGTCAATGATAGCCATTGATTGACCTCTCCTGCATGAACCTGCCCAATCCTATCTTTTTTTTAAAGAGTCTGAATAGCTTCATTGATTAGAGCGTGGTGCTGATAATGTCAAGGTTGCAGGTTCGATCCCTGTATGGGACAGCTGCGTATTCTTGCAATTGCAGGGGGTTGGACTAGATGATACTCAGGGTCGCTTCCAACTCTACAATTCCATGACTCTAAGCCAGGGGTCAGCAAACTTTTTCAGCAGGGGGCCAGTCCACTGTCCCTCAGACCTTGTGGGGGGCCGGACTTTTTTTTTTTTTTAAATGAACCTATTCCTATGCCCCGCAAATAACCCAGAGAAGCATTTTAAATAAAAGCACACATTCTACTCATGTAAAAACACGTTGATTCCCAGACCGTCCACAGGCCAGATTTAGAAGGCGATTGGGCCGGATCTGGCCCCCGGGCCTTAGTTTGCCTACCCATGTTCTCAGCTATCTGTGGTACTGGCCATAACCACAACCTTGTGGCTGTGAGTTCCATAAGCTAGTTGTGACACATTGCTTCTTTTTGTTTGTACTCCTCTCTCTGTCACCAATAAACTTTGCTGGGTAAGCCCAAGTATTCTGGAAGGGAGAAAACAATGTTTCTGTTCTGTTGTAGATTTTACAGAAAAGCCAACATTAAAATATAAAAACACCCCAGTTCAATCACTTCCCTTCTCCCTTAGGATTCTTAGATTTAAGACAAGAGCTTTGGGAATTCCCATTCCATTCCTTCCCGTACTCGGCAAGAGAAGGCTTCCAGCCCAGCACTTGTCCATGCCATGTAAAATACGGGAAACATTTACATTGTAGTCTGCCTATTTTCTTGCATTCTTTCCTAACTGGCATTTTCAGCTTTGTTGGGTTGTAAAGTACGGCACTTTTCTTTTTGGCAAGGTAAAGAGAAAACGAGAAGGCGGCTGCATATTTACTTACTAAACATACCTATAATTCTAGTCTAGAAAGTCAACACACATCTCATGGCTGCAGAAATTAATAATTTACCCCAAGAGCAGCTAAGGAGAAAGAGGACAGGAGAATGTTTACCGTGGTGGAGTGCAGTGTTAATTTCAGTCTGAAAAATCCTGAATCTAATTAAAACAGCCCAAATGTTGCTTTCATCAAAACTACTGGGAGGACAGATGATCTCTCTTTATGCCTCCGATAAGCTGCAGCAGTTGCCATTAAAATCCATCTAAGCTGTTTTATTAAGTTGTTACTCTGCTCGGTGAATAGCTGCCAACTTCAGGCTGAAAAGAAAGTATGTTCAGATTTGTTCCCATGTCACATGGAAGAACAGTTCAGTGAAAAATCACATTGCTAGCTTTATCAAACTGTTTTTCAATAGAGGGGTGTGTCTGAGTGTGTGTGTGTGTGTGTGTGAGAGAGAGAGAGAGAGAGAGAGGGAGAGAGAGAGAGAGAGAGGGAGAGAGATATGTCTGTTTTCTTTTCCCGGTCATGCCTTAAAGCAGCTGTTGGCTCATTTATTGTGAAAAAAGTATTTAAAGAGAGGAGAAGATGCTTCCGTTCCAAATGTCAGTGTTTATATAACAACAAAGATTAAATCTGAGGGTTCAGTGTGGATTTGTTACAGTAAATTTTAGAACATTAATTAGGAAAGCCAGGGAACATGCACAGTATCTGGTAATTGTTGCACATTAACCAGGAGGATTTGGGAAATGTGCGTAAATTGATACACATAATTAATTGCAGTTAACTGCAGTTTAAGACAAAAAAATAAAATTACAACAAATTCTATCAGGCATACAATAGCAATATAGTTGTTGTATGGAGCTGTATGCATCAGCGAATGTGTGCATGATCCAAAAAATGTGTGTCATTTCTCCCACAATGGAGGAAATTGCTATTTGTGCTATTAACAGCACAATTCTATTCAATTCTATTCATGTCTACTTAGAAGTAAGTGCATGTAGCATTGCCACCCAGTGTAGGCATACTTTCTAGCATATCATGTTGATGTGCACATATATTGGTTATTCTGCACATTCTCCAGCTATTCACATTCACTGGGGCTAATATAAACTCCACTTAAACTTGCATATATAAATATTTGTGCGTGCATAATAAGATATTGAGGTGTGCTTCTTTCCTTAATTTTTTCTATGCCCGTCACGCTTTGGTTAACTAAACTAGATTTGCATTTTAACAACCCTGAAGTGAACTTCTGCCATTCTTTTGACTTGGACACTGTGTGTTGCTCATCCATCATCCTGTCTTTGGCCACACCAGGCTACTGGCTCTATAACCATTTGAAGAAACCATCCGACTGTGAACAACACAGCTGGCAACAGCAATTTTTTCTTCCACACCACTGGCAGCATTGTCTGGCTATGGTAACTAAAGTTAACATCCATAACGGGCAGTTTCTTTTGTGCCGGGTAGTTCTAGGCCTGCCTCAACACAGCTTAGCAGGCACACCTGCCGAGGGAAAGGGGGGGGGGAAGAGGAAGGCCACACCCACACCATCCATTTAAAGCACCCTTGTAACTACTTCAACAGTTGTGGCTTCCCCCAAAGAGTCTGGGGAACTGTAGTTGGTTAAGGGTGCTGGTTTCACAAAGCTACAGTTCTCAGCACCCTTTAAAAAAAACTACCATTCCCAGGATTATCCATGACTGTTGAAAGTGGCGTGAGAGCACTTTCAATGGATGGCGTAGATGTGACCACAGTTACAAAATGATTAGTAGAAAACATAAGGCGCAATGAAACGCTCAGGGAATAAGCATCAGTTCTGTAGCATTTGTTGGTGATGTGGTGTTTTCTTAATCAAACTATTTGAAGTCTGTTCCCCGTACCTATTCAGGATTGAAGTTGGAAGTCAAGGGCCTTATTTTGGAATGTATAAAAGAGGCACAACTTGATTTAAGCGGCTAACCCTAGCCCAAACTATGTCCTCTCAAAGGTAAATCCTGTTGGGTTGTAGTCAACATTAGTCTTACTCCAAGTAGACTCATTCTAATTAATGAACACAACTAGCTTAAGTTCATTCATTCCAATGGGTCTAGTCAGTTGGATAAATCCCATTGAATTTAATGGGACTTCCTCCCAGGTAACCCCTTTCTCCATAGACTGCAGTTGGGTGCATGCTTAATCTGGGAAGAAGTTCCATTAAATTCATTTGGGCTCACCTCTGAGTAGACATGTATAGGATTACATTGTTAGGTCCACCATTTTAGACCAGAGTAGAACACCCAACAAGATCCAACGTTTCTTTGTGTCTTGCTCCCAATTCTGGGAATATTGGATTCAGAATAATTTATGATGGAAGGGAACTTTATTACATGTTTTCATTTGATGTATTTGTATCCCTACTCTCTCAAATGAGCCTGGCGGTGATGGAGCCCTCATTTTCTCCTCAGGAGTGAGGTCACTAACTCGAATTCAGGTTTATGGCCAAGCAGGGATTTCTCAGGGCTAAGCCTTGGTGTAGGGAGCAACCTAAGGTGAGCAAGGAAGCAGAATTGTAGAACTGGAAGGGACCCCGAGGAACCTCTGGTCCAACATCCTGCAATGCAGGAATATGCAGCTGTCCCATACGGGGATTGAACCTGCAATCTTGGCATTATCAGCAACATGCTCTAACCAACTGAGCTACTGAAGTAGCAGGGCATGTTATTGGTTGGGACCAAAGAACAAGTTGAGGGCAAATCGGGGGCAGGCCTGAGGTGCAGCAGGAAGCAGAACTGAAGACTAATTGAGGAGCCAGGATCAGGCCCAACAGGAAGGCTTATTTACTTCTTTCTGCCCAGGAAAATCCAGTGGGTGGGTGCAGTCAGGAAAGTTCTTCACCGGGAAAGCTACAGCCTGCGGTTCAGTATTTCACCACACAGGGCAGCCGCACACAAATCTAGCAGTTCCTGATATCATTTCTCCCTGCTGAAAGTCAGATATTCTGTTCTGATTTGGATGTAACAGAGTCACTATGCTGAACTTCCAGCAGGAGTTCCAGCTTGGCCCTGCGACTGTGGGTGCCATGCAGCATGCATGGCCCTGGCACCTAAATTTGTGGGTGCCCAGCCCCTTCATGGGGAATTTTGTGGGTGCTCAGACACCCAGGGCCCCAAGGAGTTGGCACCTATGACTTCCAGTAGGCGGCTCGCTTTTGCTTACCAGTACAGTGTGGAGGTTGGTGCAGTGCAAACTCTCCAGCAAAGCCAGTCTGGTGCATTTGCACCACATCAACCTCCCTGCCACTTTATCCCTAACCCTTCCAGTAACCAGCAGTGATCCACCTGCTAGGAAGCTAGCATAGCATCTCTGCCCCATTCCATTGAGGCACTCTGGGGATGTATGTAGCACCAAGCCATAGTTTAGCAGTGCATGAGTCCAATCCCTGCTCCCCTCTCCTTTGGTAAGGCCATGAAGAGCTCATAAGCATCAGCATCCATTTTAAACTAACCACAGTTGGTTGTTTTGTCTAAACCCAGACCAATAGTTAATTTTAATTATGGTTTATCCAAACAAGCCAATATCATAACCAGCATTTTAAAGTTGGCCTGTTTGGATAAGCTGTTTCATTCTGGTTCAGACACAACAACAAACTGTGGTTAGTTGAAACCAGAAGCAGATGCTTCCAGTCTCCTTGAGGATGTTCCCAAAGGCTTCTTCCTGTATTACTGAACTTCAGTTTAGCTTTATGTCTGATTCAGTCCTTGGGAAGTTCATGTAAAAAAATAATTAGCTTCAGTTCCAGTTCATCCTCTCCAAAAAGATACAGGTGAAACTCAGAAAATTAGAATATCATCGAAAAGTGCATTTATTTCAGTAATGCAACTTATTACTGGTATTTCATTTTAATTTTTACAAATGCTTTCTTTTGGAAATTCCACAGTAATAAAACAAATAGTTACAATAATACAAAAATAAACATCACTATTACATTTCATCCCATTTATAATTGACCCGCCTAACGACAAATAATTACAATTACAACAAATAAAGGCTTGACGTATCTTGCTTTGCATGTCATGCATCTATTTCATATATTGGTTTCACCTTTTAAGTTATCTGAAGAAGTGTGTATGCACACGAAAGCTCATACCAAAATAAAAACTTAGTTGGTCTTTAAGGTGCTACTGAAGGAATTTTTTTTATTTTGCTTCGACTCAGACCAACACGGCTACCTCCCTGCAACTTTTAAGTTGTGTTGCTGAAATAAATGCACTTTTCGACGATATTCTAATTTTCCAAGTTTCACCTGTATTTGTTCCAGTTCAAGTCCCTGTCCTGCCCTCCAAAAGGGAACTAATTTTATTCCAGTTTGATTTGATTCCCAATTCATTCATGTGGTCCTTAGCAATTTTTTCAGCTCTTAGTATTTTTCAAGCTGCTCTGCTATACTTCAGAAGATTAAGGAGGCATCAAAGCACACCCATGGTGTAATGTGAGCAATTATTTTATTTATCCCCCCCATTACAATATTTAAGCTAAAACATCAGTGTTACTTGTCAGATTGGTAAAAACTGTAAATGCAATCACCATAATCGGACATAGAGTTAAGCATGATGAAGCTTCTCAATTTATAAAGAATTGAATTAGAAATCAGCCAAAGTTCCACTGAAAAGGAACTTAATTCAAGTTCAGTTCATTCAGAAATTATAGAAAATTATACTTTCAGGTGAAATCCAGAGATGTTTGAACCAGTGAATTAATTTCTCTGAGTTGGTTGACGTGAACTGATCTGAATGCTTCCACAGTCTGCTTTGGCTTCCCCTTTTAACAGCACAAGTTGTAAAGCACTTTAGGAAAATTACTACTTGGAATTAAGGTGTATGTTGGAAGAAACCAAATTAAACCTGAGAACATTGGTTTTACTGTTTCTGGATTTAGGACATTGAGTGTCCTATATGAAAAAAAGGAAAAAAGTTAATTACTGCATTTAGTTTTTCAATATACCATTCACTAGCCTGATCCATTGTAAAATTGGGTCTAAACTAGTTTAGGCCCATTGACTTAAACTATAAATTTAACCAAATAACTGGTATGCTGCAATGGATGTGGTGTTTGTGCTTAGACTGAGGTAGAAGCCCCAAATTCAAACAACCACTACTCAGCCATGAAGTGGCTCCTTCATGTCACCCAACATTTATTTTGCACCGACAGTATCCCAAGTGCTCTAACAAAATCTGGAAACTTCCCCTGTTCAGAGGGGCTCGAAACCTTCGTTAGACAAAGGGAAAGAGGTTGGCGAAAGGAAGAAGTTTGGGGAAATGAAAGTAAACAGGGCAGGAAATAAATCTTTAAAATGAATCGATCTGTTTACAACCAAGCCGTAAGGTCTTAACTGGTTTATTTAACTGAATCGGAAATGAACAGCTGCCACTGGATCACAATTCTAAGAGCTTCTTCGTGTGTTTCCACCGAATGGCCAGGTCAAGATTTAGATGTAGGTCCTACTGAACCTCAGATGATTGCATCTTGCTCACAACCACCACCTGTATAAGCTCTGAGAAGCTGTGATGTGTTGCAGTTCCTATGTAGCCAATTCACTGTATTGCATCTGCATTTATTTTGAGAAGTTAGCTGGGTTGCAGAGCAGATGCACTGCATGCTGAAAAGTCCCATTTCCAGTCTCTGGCCCTCCCAGTGTTGTTGTTTCACCCTCCAGATGTTGCTAGACTCCAACTCCCCTTGCCAACATGGCTATGGGTCAAGGATGCCGAGAGCTGAAATCCAGGAACGTCTAGAGGACCACAAGTGCCCCATCTCTGCTCTAAAGGGTCTTGTTGGCAGGTGAGGGGAAAGACCTCTGCCTGAGACCCTGCAGAGCTACTGCCAGTTGGAGCAGACAGTACTGAACTAGAGAGATTTACAGACCTTCTAAGAGGCACCTGCTTTGGCTCTAAGGCAGTTAGGGATGGGAAGACCTTTGATTCTCCAGATGATGTTAGACTACAACTTCCATCGCCCCTGACCACTGATCATGCTGGCTGGAAGTGGTGGGAGCTATATATCTGACAATATCTGAAATGCCAAAGGTTCCTTATCTCTGGTCTAGTTCCTTGAGTTAGGAACAAGGGAAGCTGCTAGGGCTGGGCAAAATATCAATATATTGTAAAGTCCATATTGTGATATCTGTTTCATCATTTTTGACCTGGTAAAATATTGTGAATCATGATGTGTGTGTGTGTGCGTGCACGCACATGTGTGCATTACACAAAAACCACAATGTGGGAAAAGTAACTAAGTAAGTAATTTTTTATTTATACCCCGCCCTCCCCGGCCAAGACCAGGCTCAGGGCAACTAACATCAAATATAAAATACATTAAAACACAATCAAACAATTGATTAAAATACAGCTTAAAAATTAGAATCAGGAAAAAATTAAATGACTGCCCACGAATTACAGCCATAGGGCTCGGGAACCTCAAGTATTCATCAGGGCCAGCTATCCATGTTGGTCTCACATGAGCCGATAAAAGGGCCAAAGAGGTAACTTACAGGGTCCCGTAGAGGGGGGGAAGGATGTCCCGCAGGGCCCTGGTCTCCTGTGATAGAGCGTTCCACCAGGCTGGGGCCAAAGCCGAAAAGGCCTTGGCCCCGGTTGAGGCCAGTTTAACCTCCTTGAGGCCCGGGACCTCCAGCCAGCCAATGCCTCTACATTGCTCCATCCTTATTTCAGACATTGTTATATATTGGCATATGGTGATGTTTAGCTGGTGATTTATCACAATGCTGAAAACCAGAGGTGGATTTGCAATTGTGGTTTTTAACCTTAAATAGGCGTTATAACATGAGGCACCAGAGGGCGCTGCAGAGCAGCTAGCCAACGTAAACAGGAAAATGCATTGAACGTTATATAATTGTATGTTTAATAACGTTTAACCAGTCAATGTAGATCCAGCCTAGATATCGCCCAGCCCTAGAAGCTGCCTTATATCAGGTCAGAACATTAGTCCATCTAGCTCAGTATTATGTATCCTTGACCAGCAGTGTCTTTCTAGGCAGAGGTCTTTTCCAGCTCTACCCAGAGGCACCCATAGCTTCCAAGTACCCTGTTTTCTCCGGGGAAAACCCCGATTTTACTTACCTTTTCCCGGTGGTCCCCCGTATCACTTCATCTCCCGTTTTTCTCTGTTATTTTCTCCTGCCGGCGGCCATTTTTTTTCTTTCCGATTTGCCCTTCTATGGGCACAAAAAATGGCCACCGCCGGCTTCAAAAGTCACATCTACGCATGTCCGGAAGTGCATAGACGCAACTTCCGGTGTCGGCGGCAGCCCTTTTTGGTGCCCATAGATGGGCGGAGCGACACCGGAAGTTGCGTTGACGCACTTCCTGACGTGTACAAGCGACTTTTGAAGCCGGCGGCGGCCATTTTTGGTGCCCATAGAAGGGCAAAGCGACACCGGAAGTTACGTCGACGCAACTTCCGGTGTCACATGGCTGCCGGTCCCGGATTCTGCAGTCTGGGACTTGGAAGGTATGGGCACCTGAGATTGAACCTGAGACCTTTTGCATGCAAAGCATGGACTCGGCCACTGAGTTATGGCTGTAGTGTGTGAAAAGTCCCCTCCATTCCTGCAGTCAACTTGTTGAGAGGCTGGGCAACTTAAAAATAAACAAAGCATAAATATGTGTTTCTTCTTTTGCTGGTCTTTGACCATATTAAAGTTTACTTACTTACCTATGTGTTTCTTTTTTTCTAAAAATATATATAAAAAATAAATCATTATTTTGTTCTTGTCATATTGCCATGGGAACGAAGGATTATTATCCATCAGAACAATGCAAAAATCCAAATTAATGACACTGGAAATGACCCAAACAAGCAGGTGACATTCGGATTGTGCCTAAATGTTTACAGATTAAATTGGCCCCTCGGAAGCTTTGATTAATACATTTAACACAGCACAATTACCCTCGGACTTTTTGACCTTGGTAATATTAATGCATCATATTTCCCTGCATCAAACCCCCCTCGGTCAATGGCTAGTTACTGAAGGATGAGCTTTTCCCTCTCTCCCGCTGTTTGCATTATTTTTGTTATTATCAATCAGATCCATAGTCCAGTTAAGCAGTAGGTACTTAGAATTAAGCCGGCTCAAAGGCCGTGGAACTAAATCAGCTTTAATGCAAATAACAGACCACACTGCAGTAGGCTGCCTTTTCTCTCCCCATTTATTTTTCTTTTTAAACAACTGTTGGAAGTCATGCCACTCATTTCTTTCCTTTGAAAGGAATAATTTTGTCAGCCAGTCCTGCTGCATTCCCCCAAGCAATAATGTCCTGGAACAGATTCCAGGTCCTCTGTCTGGTAAGCCTGACTTCAGAGCTGTGAAGCAAATGGTCCTTAACACACTTGCCAAAAGGACCTCTGCACATGGGCGATATCAGGCACTCCTTTCTGTCACCTTGGCACTTGAAAGATCCACGGCAGACCCTTTCCACCCTATCCCTGAGGGGAAACTAGCAAATCCAGCTCTCCTCTCTTCTCAGTAAGTGGAACCAATGAACAACATGAAGAATGCAGACTTAACAGTTGCAATACTGTATTGCTCACGCTATGTAGGCCAGTGTTTCCCAAAGTTGGGTCTCCAGCTGTTTCTTTGGACTACATCTCCTATCATCCCTGACCGCTGCTCCTGCTAGCTAGGGATGATGGGAGTTGTAGTCCAAAAACAGCTGGCAACCCAAGTTTGGGAAACACTGCTCTATTCCAACAACCCAATGTGGCCGTTAGGGCATGTCCACAAATTCCCAACTTTTAGGGAATGTCTCTAAGGTATAAGCTATTACCATAGGGCAGAGAACACATCAGCATCATTTCTGGCCTGGCCTGGATAAATAGTTGTGCTTGGGGATACAGAGGGAGCAGTCAGAGGCATTAAGGCAGGCATCCCCAAACTTCCAGCCCTCCAGATGTTTTGGACTACAATTCCCATCTTCCCCGACCACTGGTCCTGTTAGCTAGGGATCATGGGAGTTGTAGGCCAAAACATCTGGAGGACCGCAGTTTGGGGGTGCCTGCATTAAGGGTTCTGCATTCTAGCTGCTGAAAGTTGCAGGAGGGACAAGTGCTCTTGTGCTTAGGCCCTGCTTGTAAGTTTACTGCAAGCACCTGGCTGGCCACTGTGAGAACAGGATACTGGAATGGATGAGCCATCAACCTGATCCAGCAGACCCTTATGTGGCCAAGCAGCCTACTTCAGAGTCGCCTGCCCTCTCTTGGATGACTGTCTAGTTGAAAGATGCCCTAAGAAGGGAAGCAAAAGGTGCCTTGGAAGTTGCCCATCAACAGTTGAACTCCTGAACACAGGGCTAGGCAGGCACACCAGTCACCTGGCCATCTCACTATGGTGAGATGTCTTGCATTTCTATTTGAATTCTAGTAATTAATTCTTAAGTTAGCATTCATGTATATAAGTTGGCATGTGCAAATTTTATGTGTTCCTGCTTTGTTGTCTTCTTTTGTGATGCGTTTCCTCTTTGTGCAGTGGGGTCAAACTGTCTCATGTAGAGTGAGGTTCCCAAGAGTTTTAAACCTCAAGATTGTTCCCTGAATTCATTGGGAGCCAAGTTTTAGAACGGGTGGGTTCTGAATATTGTGAAGAGGCCTTCTGCCTTGAATGGGCTGTTGCAGTGCTTCTGAGTTCCTCCCTCGACAACTAACAGTTGTGAGCTTGTTGTACAATCACCTTCCCTTCTGCACCCGCCAAACTCTTAACGTTAAGGCTTGGAAGTCAATGTCTTCATGGTTCTCTAGCAAGAATAGCCATTTCTTATTTTATAAGCAGTTTTTCTGTTGCACAGTGTGGTTTCCAAAAGTTGAGTAAAATTATTAGAGCAACAACAAATGCTCATTACAAATGTGTATGTGTGTATATATATATATTAGCATTAGCATTAGTGCAATCATCTTAGTACAATTGTATTAGTGCAATCGTCTGCATTTTCACTCAGAAGTATACCCTACTGCATTCAGGGGGGCATATGATTGGTGCTGAAAGGGTTGTAAACCTGGTCCCTACTGCCCACTAGTGGGCATTTCAGGAGTCTAGGTGGGCAGTAGGGGGTTCTATGGCACAAGCTGAATCCTCCTTCCATCGAGCACTGGTGGGCGGTAAAGAAATTTTACCATTAAGAAAGATGCATTAGTGAGCGGTAGGTATAAAAAGGTTGACTACCCCTGGGTTAAATAGTCTCCATGTTTGAAGGAGGTGAAGTATGTTGGTCAGCCGTTCCCAACCTGGTGGCCTCCAGATGTTTCAGATTACTGCTTGCAACATCCCAGACCAGGCATCCCCAACCTTCAGCCCTCCAGATGTTTTGGACTACAATTCCCATCATCCCTGACCACTGGTCCTGTTAGCTAGAGATCATGGGAGTTGTAGGCCAAAACATCTGGAGGTCCACAGGTTGGGGGTGCCTGTCCCAGACCATTGCTTATACTGGCTGGGGACTGATGGGATTTGGAGTCCAACCTTTGCTTTATGACCTTAAGGCAAGGGAAGGGTTTAGAGCAGGCATCCCCAAACTCCGGCCCTCCAGATGTTTTGGACTACAATTCCCATCATCCCTGACCACTGGTCCTCTTAGCTAGGGATCATGGGAGTTGTAGGCCAAAACATCTGGAGGGGCGCAGTTTGGGGATGCCTGGTTTAGAGATTGCAGTGAAACCAGAGGTACAGTTGGGGAACAGAGGAGGTTTAAGAGCAGTGGATCATTAGGAGGGGTGGGGAAAATGCTAGACTCTGAAAAACTGCACATCTTAAAAGAGAATCCTATAATGAAGACAGTTAATAGTGTTAGGGACCCAATAAAATACCCTCCTTCCCCTCTGTTCGCTAAGAGTTAAAGCTGGGTTAAAAAATTTAGGCAAGAATATAATTTGCTGTACCTGCCTTCACATTCATAACAGCACTGAAATAATAACAGCTTGGACACACAGAGACCCAGGAGAGAACAGGCTTGGCATTGTTCTTAAGTGGCACATTCACTCCCTAGGACTGGATAATCAGCAAGCCAGCAGAGGCTCGCTTTCCACCTGAAGAAAGAGATCTGTGGGAGGAGGAGGTGGGGTGTGTGTGTGTGTGTAAGAACAGTGGAAAAATCTATCAAGGGGGGAAAAAGAGCCGGGTTTCAGGTGATCCATAAAAGGAACAATATAAAATCTTCTGCCTCTCAGACGCTAATGGTTTTCTTCAGGTTGCGGAGAGATCAGCTGCTGGGCCGTAATTTCTTGGCTCTGATATGTGTGCATATCAGAAATGAAAAACGAGACATTTCTTAATTCTTTGTTAATGGTGGGTTGGTGTACACATGCAGCAGAATGAGCTGTTCCCATTTCAAACTGCATGTTGGGGAAATCATAAGTTGTTTTAAATTGCTTTTGTGTTTGTTTGTTTTTTTAAAAAAAAATCAGCTACTTGCAAGTGGAAAATGAGCACGCAGGTCACAGACTAGGCAGACCTTTCTCCTTGTTGTACATACCAGATGTTTACACAGAGATTACACAGAATCATAGAACTGTAGCGTTGCAAGGGATCCTGAGGGTCATCTAGTCCAACCCCCCTGCAATGCAGAAATACGCAGCTGCTCCCGTACAGGGAGCCTGCAACCTTGGCAATTATCAGCACCACGCTTGAACCAACTGAGCTGCCCAGGCTCCGCATGTGTAGAACGTGGCTTAATAATAGGAGGCGGCTTGCAGATATTTTAGCCGCATGACTTTTGATAATCTTGGACAACGCTAATCAAATTACACATTTTGCAGCTTAATTATATTTCCAGCAGGGGTCAAGCTAAAAGGTTTTGACGCTTGCTTTAAAATAAATAAATGGAGATTTCAAAGATGGAGTGTTTCATTTTCCCCATCCAGAAGCACAAAATCTTGCAGCCGTGGCCATGAACAACCTGATTGCATCACCTCTTAGTTTATGGAATTTTTTTTTGGGGGGGGAGTAACAGATGAAGCAGAGATTGTTACTAATGTGTCTTTTATGAGTTGCTTTTACAGCGGTTGAGTAAACCATTCTAAGCCTGCCTCCTCTGCTTCCATTGTCAAGTCTAGACCTTTTAAAGCCTGTGCTGCCTTTTAAAAAGTTTTTTTTATTGCATTGCATTGCATCAGAGTGAATGAGAACTTACCCAGGATAAAGACCAGATCAGAGAATAAGAAGAAACCGTTCCTGGGCCATACCTATCTTATGCAAGGTTGCTACATATGCATTGCTGCTGTTCAGGTGCTAACTACGGATAGACACCTTGAAGCCTCTCAGCTCCCTTGTTACAATTATTCAGCTTTAAAGCAGATATGCACTGGATGCTCTGCAATACAGCAAGTGTAGGGCTGCATTCCCTTCTTTGCAAGCTGCTGGGGGCCACATGCCATTGAGGATGGGGCCACAGGCAAAAGTGGGTGAGGCAACAACTATGCATTTTAGTTGTTAGCATATGTAAGTAGGCTAGTATCTAAATACCTCCCTCCATCCTCCATCCAGGCAAGAAAAGCACTATCAGAGTTCAGTTCAGTTCACTTTTAATTTGTATACTGCCTTTCCATATTACACAAGGAAGTTTACAAGCTGAAGAAACAAAACAAACAAACAAAAAACTACAGCAGATATCAGAAACAAAAAATAATAAAAAAATTCCTTCCAGCAGCACCTTAGAGACCAACTCAGTTCGTCATAGGTATGAGCTTTCGTGTGCATGCACACTTCTTCAGATACACTGAAACAGAAGTCACCAGACCCTTATGTATAGTCAGAGGGTGGGGAGGGGTATTACTCAGAAGGGTGGTGGGAATGGGTGATTGGCTGATAGGAGTGGTAAAGCTGTTGACGACTGTTAACGACTGCAATTGGTCTTGCAGGAAAAAGCAAGAGGTGAGATGGCTAAAGAAAGCTTTATCATGTATAATGAGATAAGAATCCAATGTCCTTATTCAGACCAGGTCTCTCCATGGTTTTAAGCTTGGTAATGAGTTGCAATTCAGCAACTTCTCTTTCCAGTCTGTTTCTGAATTTTTTCTGTAATAAGACAGCTACTTTGAGATCTTCTTTAGAATGTCCTGGGAGATATCAGGCAATCCAAAACAATCTGATCCAATACAAAAAGTTGTAATAAAAACAAAACTTTAAAACAAACAACTTATATGAGATAAAGCAATATTCAATAAGCCATTAGAATATAATAGTATAATTAACAGTAAAATTAAATGCCATCAATTAATAATGAAGCAATTTACACTTAACAATTGCAATAAATAATAATATAATAATAACTAAACTATGAACAATAAAAACAACAGCAAGTCTCAATGTATAATTACATACAAGACCAGGCATCCCCAAACTGCGGCCCTCCAGATGTTTGGCCTCCCATGATCCCTAGTTAACAGGACCAGTGGTCGGGGAAGATGGGAATTGTAGTCCAAAACATCTGGAGGGCCGAAGTTTGGGGGTGCCTGTACAAGACCATGTAAAAGGACAATGTAAATTACTCAGTTACATACAAGACCATGTAAAAGGATCAAAATTGAGAAACAAAGACTCACAACTTATAAAATTGTTTTCTGAACTCCTCTCTTCCCAACTGCTTCTGGTATTCTTAAAGGCATGGTCAGGGAAAGGCTCCTGAGTCTTGAGGGTGGGGCAAAGCAGGTGGGAAAAGCCATTGCCTGGCAGCCAGCTCAAAGTCTCTCCCTCCACAGTTCTTCACACATTGCAGCCAAGCAAAAACTCTGAAGGGAGGGTGTTGTCTGCATGGAGTTTCCGGCTTGGAGGGCCACATTTGGTCCATGGGCTCAAGGCTCCCCACCTCTAAAATAGAGGACTATCCTCTGTAAAGTAGGGACCATTGCCATTACATAGAAAACTAGCATGTTAGTGAGTTGGTTTCAGCCTAATTAACACACCCTTTTCTACAACCAGCCAGAAGCAGTCCAGGAAAAAACCTTTACCATTTGATCTACTGGTGGTGCAAAATGACATTGAAGGTTGCAAACAAGGAGGAGGGGTTTATTCCTAGCATCCCCCCTCCCAAGGTTACCATTCCCCCTCATTAAAATAATAAGACTGTTGCATCATGGGACATGTTCCTATGATGCTGTAGTGCTTTTATGATGTAACTGGAGAGACAGAAACGGGGAACCAGAGACCAGGGGGAAATGACGTGTGGAGGGGAGGACCTTGGGATTAAATCCAAAGCAAAATAATGGAAAAGTTAATAGGATGCAGATATCATAATGACCTTATAAACTCAGACAACAGGGCTTGTGAATTCATCCGGGAGGGAAAGAAAGCAGGCCAGCAATGTTCTGTTTTGTCAGACCCATGAGGGGTTTAACAGTCAATCACTCTTTCCAGGGAACTCGGGGAATTGTAGCTCTCAGCTAACAAGTATCTGCACTCTTGAACTACGGTTCCCAGGATTCTTTCAGGAAAAGCCACGACTGGTTAAAATGGTATAATAATGCTTTAAATGTATGGTGTGGATGCATCGTAGCAGTCCCACCTTTGCAGGCTTTTTATTATTAAAAAAATAAATAATACTAATAACAGAGCGGAGGAAACATTTCCCGCTGTAGCAATTGTGTGGGCAAGGCGTTCACACCAGTACAAGTGCGTTTGCAAATGCACAGTCCCAAAGTTAAAGAAAAAACAAAAACCGCACAGTAGCAAATGTAATAATGTGATCCAAATGCCCGGCGCTAGGCTAGAAAGAAATGTTCTCCTGCCATTATGTGAAAATTTAGCGTGACTGGAACAGCGCCTGCATTTGATTAGGCAATTTTTATTTTTATTTTAAGAAAAAAGAAAATGTAAGAGTCTTTGCATTTGAGGGCAAGGCTGCAAAACAATTGCTCAGTCTGTGTTGTAAAATTGGTTTTGCCTTTCCCTGACTTCCATGTTTTTATTGCACTTTGTCTCAGATGAGAAATATGAGACGTCCACATGGCAGATTAATGCCTTTTGATGTAAAACAGTAAATAAGAGTGACGGTGCAAACAAATGCTTCTAAAGTTTTAATCTTCTCTGAGCAAGGAGAGACCGTGAAACGCTCGCAGCAGAAGCTGCTTTCCAGCACGAGAGAAGCATTTACAGATTCGTTATTGCAACACATTAGCTAATTGTTTCGCAATTAAAAGCAATACAGTGTGTTAAATTTGAATCTGGTACCCTGACCCCCCACGAGACCAGCTTATGCCACAATTCAGATATGATTCTGGTCACATCCATAGCATACACTTAAACCACTATTGAACCACTTTAAACAGACATGGCTTCCCCCAGAGAACCCTGGAAACTGAAGTTTGCTAAAGATGCTGAGAGGTTCTTAGGCGACCCCTGTTCTCCTCAGACAAATTCAGTTCCCAGAGTAGTTTTAACAACCAGTCTTTTCCCCCAGGAAAGTCTCTCCATTGGATTTCACGCTGATCTGAACGTTGTGATTCTGTTCTCAGTAGTTTAAACATATCAAAACACACATATCTACATATTGATAGAGAAAATGCAGATTAATATGGAAACTAGATGGAGTTGTTAGCAAAATCATGCAATAGAAGAATGGTCCTTGGCCAGGGTGGAAGTGCTTCCTCCTCCCTCCCAGAAGATTTCCCCACCACAACAACCCTGCGAGGTAGCTTCTCAATTCCTATCAGCTCCAGCCAGCATGACTAATGGTTAGGGTTGCCAGACTCAGTAGAGGACAGGGCTTCTGTGCCTTTAATTGCCCTGCTCTCTTTTGCGTCTGGAAACCTTAAAGAGAAACCAGCAGACCCTTTGTTTAATTTCCAAGCAAAGGGTCTGCTGGTTTCTCTTTAAGGTTTCCAGACTCAGAAGAGAGCAGGGCAATTAAAGGCACAGAAGTCCTGTCCTCTATTGAGTCTGGCAACCCTACTAATGGTCAGAGTCCGACAACATCCAGAGGGCCACAGGTTCTCCATTCCTGGGCTAAGAGATAAAGCAGACTTGCCCAGCATCACCCCATGAGATTTTTGGCTCAGTTTTGATTTGGACCCGAGTTTTTCCAGGTTTTTGTTTGACTCTACACCATACTGGCTCTCGGGATTAAATGGAGTTAATGTTATAGCGGCTGAGAGCAGGTGTATTCTACACAAATCAATATATTGTGGGAGAGGGTGCTTTCTCAACCAGAGAACCAAAATAACTTGTCACAGCTATTGTCAACTGAATTTGAGAAGGTGGCTGGTTCCCATTTAGCAACCAGCCAGATTTTACTGGAAGTCAGAGTACAATGGAGAAAATATTCCTCATCCCCATCATCTGATTTACAGAGGTATACTGGGCATTCCACTTTTTCATTGTCACATTGAATAGCTACTGATAGGGTGTATCCATAATCACTCTTAGCTGGGAGTAAGCTGCATTGAAAATAGTGGGATCCTAGAGCTGGAGAAAGCCCCAAAGTTCCAAGGGTGGAGAACCACAGGCCCCCAGGACCTCATCTGGTCCCCAGGACTCTCCTTCGACCACATCCCTCTCCCCAGGCCTCACTAGCGCTGCCTGGCTAGCATGTATTGTTGCAGCCTGATATTGCTGCTTCCTGGCCTGGATGGAGAGGGCTGTGTTTAAAAACTGGCATGCAGATCATTTTTGCATTTGTTGCTCCGCCCATTTATGTCACTCTCTCCCGACACGAACATGTGGCCCCCGGAAGATTGCCCCAAGAGGAATGTGGCCCTTAGACTGGAAATGGTTCCACACCCTGACGATGCAAGAAGCCCACTACAATTATTATTATTATTATTATTATTATTATTATTATTATTATTATTTTATTTATACCAGGCATCCCCAAACTTCGGCCCTCCAGATGTTTTGGACTACAATTCCCATCATCCCTGACTACTGGTCCTGTTAGCCAGGGATCATGGGAGTTGTAGGCCAAAACATCTGGAGGGCCACAGTTTGGGGGTGCCTGATTTATACCCCACCCATCTGGCTGGGTTTCCCCAGCCACTCTGGGCGGCTTCCAACCGAATATTAAAAACAATACAGCATCAAACATTAAAAACTTCCCCAAACAGGGCCGCCTTCAGTTGTCTTCTAAAAGTAAAATAGTTGCTTATTGCCTTGACATCTGCTGGGAGGGCGTTCCACGGGGCGGGTGCCACCACCGAGAAGGCCCTCTGTCTGGTTCCCTGTAACCTCACTTCTCGCAATGAGGGAGCCACCAGGAGGCCCTTGGTGCTGGATCTCAGTGTCCAGGCTGAATGATGGGGGTGGAGACGCTCCTTCAGGTATACAGGACCGAGGCGGTTTAGGGCTTTAAAGGTCTGTACCAGCACTTTGAATTGTGCTCGGAAACGTACTGGGAGCCAGTGTAGATCTCTCAGGACTGGTGTTATGTGGGCCCGGCGGTCACTCCCAGTCACTAGTCTAGCTGCCGAATTCTGGATTAATTGCAGTTTCCGGGTCACCTCCAAAGGTAGCCCCACCTAGAGCGCATAGCAGTAGTCTAAGCGGGTATCCTTGATAGTAGGGCTGGGTGGTATTACAATATATCACCTGAAACCAGTTTGAAGTTCAGAGCGTGATACCGGTAACAGTTTCAGAATTTTTGAGCAGGTAATAATATCATGTCTGAAACTCCCTCCAGGGCCAGGAGTGTTCCGCGAGCCAGTGTGGCAAGCGGGCTTGCTCAGGTGTGGGGTTGGGTAATATATCTCTGCTGCTTCTTCCTCCTCCCTAATAATAATAATAATTTTGTTATTTATGCCCCGCCCATCTGGCTGGGTTTCCCCAGCCACTCTGGGCAGCTTACAGCACATAAAAAAATTGTAAAACATTAGACATTAAAAGTTTCCCGATACAGATGGTTGTTTATTTCCTTGACATCTGATGGGAGGGCATTCCACGGGGCGGGCGCCACTACCGAGAAGACCCTCTGCCTGGTTCCCTACCTTATTTCATCCTTAAGGAGGGAGAAGGAAATAAGGTGGAGAGGCCAGCAGCCAAGATACATTTCAGACATTGTGATATATCAGTATATTTTGATATTCAGCTGGTGGTATATCACGATGTTGAAAACCAGATACCACCCAGCCCTACTTGATAGATGTGCACCCACCCTTTCCTTAATCACGAATACCTTCTGAGGCAGCCTATCAAACAACTTGTACCACCAGGAAGTTCTCTCTAACGTCGGCACATATGGGATTGCACTGTTATTCTCTGTACATTTGTCTGATCCATTTTATTGCCTCAAGAGATTCACAACCATTAAACAGAGAAGCCTGAAAACTACATTCATTGGCACCCCACCCCATGCCTTAGGTTCCCCACACCTGCATACATAAACACATCTCCTGGAAGAGTTTGGTTGAGGTCAAAGTTCCTTCTAATCTAGGCCTCGGAACAAGAGGCCCTTCAGATGCTTCCTAGACTGCTACTCCCATCGCCCCTTGACCGTTGGCCATACTGACTGGGGCTGGTGGCAGTTGGAGTCCAGCAGGATCTGGAGGGCTACAGGCTCCCCATTCCTGTTCTAATCCCTGGAAATAATGGGACAACTGGTACCGAGTTTCCTTCCCCTAGTTCAGGCACCCCCAAACTCGTCCCTCCAGATGTTCTGAGACTACAACTCCCATCATCCCTAGCTAACAGGACCAGTGGTCAGGGATGATGGGAATTGTAGTCCCAAAACATCTGGAGGGCCGAGTTTGGGGGTGCCTGCCCTAGTTGTTTACTGCTGCTAGGCACGGTCTTATTCCTGTTCCCAGCATTGTCTCCTGCCACTGGCAGAAGCTCTCCAGGGTCTTAGAAGTAGGTCCTTCTTACCGTCTGTTTCCTGAGCCTTCTAACAAGAGGAGCCAGGGATTGAACACGGGACCTTCTGCATGCAAACCCATGGGCGCGCTGCCCCTTGAGCCATGCTGCCTTCCATTGCTGCTCTGATCCAGTTCAGTTTCAGGGCTCATGTAGACATGTCACCCACTGTTATCTGGGCAGCACCCGTTGTGTGATTAAATGAAAGGCCCCCAGACCCCCCCCCCAGGAGTTGTCATAATGTCTTCTGGAGTGGAGCGAGGGGCGAGGCTTGTGAAAACACAGCATACATAGGCTTGAACTTCCATTGTGTTCATCTGGGGCTCACGGGGTGCCTCCGATGCAAAAGATAAATAAAAATGGCATAATGATCTGAGGGGCGCAGTGTGAGGCAGTCAGTTTAAATTAACAGTATATAGACCTGTCAGGATAGTTAATCAGAAGCCTGCATAAACAACGGTACCTTGCACTTTGTCCTAGAAACCCAGCGAGAGCGGAGACCCTGGCAAACTGTCAAGTGCAGCTTTGTCCCGCAGGAGTGATATAAAACAGAGAGGACTTTTGACAGTAGATTTATCCGTGGAAACAAAAGGCTGCTTTCGGCTGGAAGATTTTTCACTTCGCCCCGGCGAAAGGAGGAGGGGGTGCTTGGTGGTGGTAGGAATGGGATGGGAAAACGGAGCAAAATGGACCTGTCAAAAAATGAATTTTAAATCAATTTAATTGAAGCCATCACTTATGGTTTAGGATGGTGCCTTGGTTTCCTTCCCAGCTGGAGCGGAGTATTTTTATTTATTTATTTTGCCACAAGAGACTTCTTGTCCTCAAAGTGTGTCTAATCAAGCAGTGAGTATTTGCATCATTAAAAGTCGCCCTATCCGCTTCCAAGCGTTCTGTCAGTTTGTAAGGGGGGGGGGGGAGAGAGAGATGTGGTGCTTTCCCAGAAAAGTTAAAAGCTTGCAAATAACTGAAGCCAATTAAGATCAAAGCTGTGATATTCAGTAGTAGTTTCATTATAAACCCTTTTTTTAAAAAAATGAAACCACAACAACTTTGAAACAGATCAAGAGGTGTTAATACATAGCTCTTTTTTGTTATTCTTTAAAGCTTGTGCAGTATCTTAAAGCAACAGATTGCTTATTTGCTCTTTATCATGCACAGAGTTCCCCCCCCCTCCCCACGGAACTGTCGGTGTTAAAAAAAACAACACCAACCCACGTTCTGAGTAATTTAGGAGCTAAGGATTAAAAGCTTTCATTTATATGCAAAATGTACATTTGTTAGTAGGGAGGCCAACTTTAGGCGGTACAATAATTTATCGGACACTACCGAGTTGCCAACTGTGCCTTGGCAAAGAGAAAGAAAGATAGAAATCGGAAGATGTGGTTTTTTTGCCTGGTGAATTGCAAGCCTCCCCACCTCCAGGGGGGAATTCCCACTTCCACTTGCAGGAAAAGGAGCTCCCGAATATTTGTTGTGAAGCTTTTGACTGTGAGCCTTGGAAAGCACTCGGTGCTCAATTCCATTCTGCACATCGTTGGGAATTCTCGGTAGCAGTGGGCAAGTGATCTTTCACTTGAAGACGATCACAACATGATCACATGATCTCAGCATTCTCCAAAATGCTCTGTGGAAACCACTGCTTTCGATACAACCTTTTGCAACAGGAGAGGGAAGAAGACTGTGATTCCTAAGCAACAATACCCCCTCCCACCCACATCTGAGCCAGCTCCAAATAGAAAGGTGGTAGCCCTGCAAAGGACCCCTAACAAATTTTGGGGGAGGCAAATGCGGAGGGGGGGGGTTCTGGCCTTTTATATTGCTTTTTTTTTTGCACAAACCAGAACATACAGGATATTTCTGTTGTGCGTATAACTTCTTGCTACATATATAGGATCATTTCCCGTAGCTGTCTAGAAATTGAATTTATTCACTAAGCTTGTGAGTGTTGCTGCTGCTACTCCAACCACTACTCTGCTATTTCATACTTGATAACTAATTTGAAAGGCATGGCAGACTGCAAATTAAACAAAAGCCCATGTGCTTTATTTTCCTCCCTCTCTTTCCATTCACTCCCGAGTCCTCTTTTTGGGGAATGTCACTATTCCTGTTTCCCTCGGACCGTGCCAGGATCTATGAACAAAAAAAAAAAAACTTAAGAGCTAGGCGATATTTGTGGATCAGTTCCCTGCCTCTTGCTGACGGCCGTTGAGGATTTAGCATTTACCAGGTTAGGAATGAGGAATCTGTGGGTCTTTCAAATGTTCTTGGACTCCCAGCTCTAGTAGCAGGGAGCCAAGGGGAAGAAGAGACATCATCTCTAAGGGTCAATCTGAGAAGTCTGGCAGGTTGGATGTGGTCCGTAGGCTGCCTAATGAAGAATGAAGGATGGTATTCTGTAGCCTCTCCCCAACTAATGTTGTGCTGTAATCCAAGATTGATCGACGGTAATCGCAATAGCCCTGCAGCTAATGGTGTGAGTCATTGTCTTGTTTATAGATTTCCCCAACCAGTTGACCCAGGGGATCTGTACCCTGTTGTGAATAATAGCTAGTTTGAATGAAGAGACCACTTCGTTTCTGTATGACAAGTATGGACCTTCCTCACTGTTGTGCATTTTTGTTGATGTCCAGACCAATCACAGAGTGGTGTTGTGGTTAGAGTGGGAGACCAATGTTCGAATCCTCACTTGGCCCCAAAGCTGGGTGACATTTGGGGCAGTCACAGTCTCTCAGCCCAACCTGCTTTGTTGTGAGGATAAAATGGGGAAGGGGGGAGTTATGTTGCACCACCATGATCTTCTTGGAGGAAAGGTGGGATATAAATGGGATTTATTAATTTGGATGTAACAGACCTGTTATTGTTAAGTCGTTTAGTCATGTCTGACTCTTCATGACCCCATGGACCAGAGCACGCCAGGCACTCCTTTCTTGCACTGCCTTCCGCAGTTTGGTCAAACTCATGTTCGTAGCTCCGAGAACACTGTCCAACCATCTCGTCCTCTGTCGTCCCCTTCTCCTAGTGCCCTCAATCTTTCCCAACATCAGGGTCTTTTCCAGGGAGTCTTCTCTTCTCATGAGGTGGCCAACAGACCTAGTGACAGTGATTAAAAACATTTTCTTCAAAATAGTCCTACTAAAATTAATGGAAATGATCTGATATAAGTAGGTGTATGTCTTACAACCTACCATTAGTTTGGGTTTATTCAACTCCAGTAATATGCAGAGAGATTCGTGGAGCTCAGTATGTTTGAAACCCAGTTCCATTGCCCTAGCCCCAAACATCTGCTTGTTTTTGGCCAAAATTTCAAAATCACTAGTTGCTTGCTTCAGCTGAAAGTCCTGTTGTACATCTGTTTTACTCATAGTTGGATTGCATCGTTGGTGGTTTTGTAGTGTTAAATAGGAGTTATTGCAGTTCCTTCAATAATGAGAGTTGTTTGCTTCAGTGAAAGGTCCTGATCATATGTGTATTTTGTTCAGTGTTGCATTGCATCATTGGTTTTGCAGTATTAGGCAAAAGTTGTTGCCATTCCTTCAATAGCATGAGTTGCTTGCTTCCCTTGGCCTCATGGGTGTTTCACTCATAGATGAGAACAATCGTTGGTGTTACAGTACAATTTCTGTTTAAGACTATGATATAAGTTTCCATGTTGGTTGACCCAGTATTCTTCATAGCTTATTGTGTAAAGTACGGTAGCTGGTTTTCAATGTGACCAATATTCCACAAAAACGTTGGTGGTCTTGTGCAAAAGGAAGAAAAGAAAAGAAAAATACTTTTGCGGATATGCAAAAATTGTGAAATAGGAGAATGTAGAATTGTGGCAATATCTGATGTTGATTCATATAAGTGTTGCATAAACAAATTAATTGAAATATGATAATTTTGGAATGGCCACAAGTATATTGAAATAAGTCTTGAAAATGATGGCGCTGCAATTCATTATTAATACTACTACAGTGGTACCTTGGTTTATGAACAGCTTAGTTTATGAGCAACTTGGATTAAGAACGCTGCAAACCCGGAAGTAGGTGTTTTGGTTTGTGAACTTTGCCTTGGAAGTAGAACATGTTCTGCTTCCTGTTTAATGTGTTCCATTTGTAAATTGAGTTCGCCGCTGCTATGGGAAAGCACGCCTTGGTTTAAGAACGGACTTCCGGAATGGATTAAGTTCATAAACAAAGGTACCACTGTACTACTGTTTCACATAAATATTATTCGCACATAAATGTACAAGTCTCCAAGTGACTTGCGAAATAATTCGAAGCATTCCCTAAAATCAGAAAAAGAAAAATGTATTATGATAAAAGCCGTACAGTGACCAATGAAACAAGCAGCAGCTGAAACCTAAACAGCAAAACTAATCCTCAGTAGACAGCACAAATCATCATAATCCATCAGATGTCTGGGAGAAGAGATATGTTTTTAGCTAGAACTGAAAGGATATTAATGATGGCACCAGGCGGACCTCAGTGGAGAGAGCCTGCCACAAGCGAGGATTCACCACTGGAAAGCTCTCTCCATTTCCACCACCCTCTGAACCTCAGAGGGGGGCACCCTGGGAAGAGCCTCAGATGAAAATTGAAGGGTCCTTGTAGGTTCATATTGGTATAGGTGCTCTGAAGCTACACAGAACTACGCAGGAATACTACGTTACAGCCCAGACAACCTAATTCAGAGACAGACGGACAAAAATGATGGGCTTGATAAACGACTAGGTGGAACAAGATAGACACGGTCAACCTTGACATATGAGAAGGGAAGGAAGAGACTCCAATGCCTTGGTTGGTTTAGCAAGTTTTCCTAGTTCTTTGAAGCCATGACTTAGAGGAGAGCACAGAATGTAAATTTTACATTAGTACAGTACACCACTGTGCACATAAACACATCTCTATATCCTTTATCCAGGCAAACAAGAGGCATAATCGGAGCTCAAGGACTCATTCCCGGCAGGCAAAAACGCTCAGGGTAAGAAGCAGGTCCATTGAGGGGTGTGGCCTAGCAAAGGAGGTGTGGCCTCAGGAGAGCTTAAAGGGACAGGTAGCTGTTGCATTTGACCCCAACCCCAGGTCTGAAGTTCTTCACCCTTGTCTTAAGCATTACTTCTATGAAATGATTTAAACCGACTGCTCAACCATATTGCAAATAAGCTAAGGAAAGATACAGATGAGCAAGTTGGTGATCAATAGTCTGGTAATGCTTGCATAATTTTTTTTAAGTCTTTAATTGCCAGTGGAAACATACTAGCGAAGGTTTCCATCAGATTTCCAGGGCAGAAATATTGTATTAATCGTTGTTGTTACTATTATTAATCAGGCACCTTTGCCGTGCTGTTTTCAGTGCATGCTAAAACTTCTTTTGTTTAGGCAACCATACCCAGACAAATTTTATTATGTACATTTGTCCATTTTATTCTGTCTGTCTACATTCGATACATGTTTTAATGTCTACTTGATTTTAAAATTTTGTTTTATTGACAGTTTCTCATTGCTAAGCCACAACCTCCACCATCCCATTCCTGGGTAGTTTACTTCAAAAATTACGTAATTAACCCTTAAGTTACAAATGGAATGATCCGTGCGGTTGCATTTCCAAAAAATGTAACCTACACTCTCTAGTTCAGGGGTTGGCAGTGCCATGCCTTGAGGGCACAATTGTGCCTGCAGAGATGTTCCTTGGTGCCTGCAGGGCAGGGTGTCTGCCCCACTCCTCTTCCCCACTACTGAAATTAGGCTTGAAAGAAGAATTCTGCTGCAACCAATGTAGAGAGTGGGGTTCCTACAATAGTTTCAATTCAAGGGTGAACAAGCTTGTTACTTAACAGATCAAGTAGGCTAATCTGGATAGACTCTGAGCAGATTTATTCCTGTTCATTTTCACGCCTTATCCCCCCCCCCCAAAAAAGCTAACATAAATTACAGGACAGGGTTTGCAGACTTAATCTGGCTCAGATCAGACTTTTTCATCTCCTGCACTGGGCAAGATCTTTCTTCTCTGCAGTTATAGGCACTTTCCTTGACAGAATGAGAGAGCAAAAGGTGAGAGTTATTTAAAAGGGATTACCAGGAATAAAAAGATCTCACCTTCATGTTCCCATGAAATTTTTTGCCTTTGTTGCAGGTTTTTCTTCCACTCAGGAGGCCTTTAATGAGAGTGTGCCAGGATGTGTTCTCTGAGGTCAGGTCCTTGCCACTAGTGAGCTCAGAGACAAACACGTTCTTCAAGTAATTCTCTTAGAGATTTAACAGGTTAAGGCTGCATCGCTTTTCAAAGAGGGCCACATGATTCTGGAAAATGGAAGGTATTCTTGCAATGAAAATAGTATCTAAAAGGGGTTCGAGGAGCTGCTGGGCCTCAAGAAGGGACTCTGGGCGACTCAACTGTTTGCTCAGTGGAATTGTGAAGTTTTCCATCTATTCACCAAGTCAGAATTGCAACAGCAGGGAGAGAGAGAGAGAGAGAGATTCTCAGTGACTGCATTCTTAGTTTTCTTTCCCAGAGACTTGCCGAAGTCTGAGCCTCTGCATCTCTTTTCATTCAAGACAGAATATAAGAAAAGCCCCACAGAATCTGGCCACAGTCCCATCCTGTTCCGCACCTTGTTCTTACAGTGGCTAACCAGATGCTTTTGGGAAGCCCACAAGCAGAGCCCAAGGGCAACAGTGCTCTTCCTACCTACAACTTGTTTGCAATCCTATACATGTCATAAGATTTCATTGGGATCAATGGTCAGTTCATGCAATGGCAGCTTGACTGCTCCTGGTATTGCTCATGGGACGCAGGTGGCGCTGTGGGTTAAACCACAGAGCCTAGGGCTTGCCGATCAGAAGGTCGGCGGTTCGAATCCCTGCGATGGGGTGAGCTCCCATTGCTCGGTCCCAGCTCCTGCCAACCTAGCAGTTCGAAAGCACGCCAAAGTGCAAGTAGATAAATAGGTACTGCTACAGTGGGAAGGTAAACGGCGTTTCCGTGTGCTGCTCTGGTTCGCCAGAAGTGGCTTTCTCATGCTGGCCACATGACCTGGAAGCTGTACGCCGGCTCCCTCGGCCAATAACGCGAGATGAGCGCTGCAACCCCAGAGTCGGTCACGACTGGACCTAATGGTCAGGGGTCCCTTTACCCTTTACCTTTACCACTGCTCATAGGAAAGGGAACATTCATGTAATGTACAGTACACCATATTTCCCCTCAAATCCCAGTTTTTATTTTCCTGTAAAACACCCCCCCCCCCGGGTTCAGTCGTTATGTCAAATGCTGTAATAAAATGGCATCGTTTGAACTTGTTTGGCTTCTGTCAAACCTGTTTTGCGGGGGTCTTTTTCTCTGACTTGATAAGTTAGCCATTGCAATCAGAACATGCGCGAAATGGTGACCAAATGTGTACGAAAAGCTTTCGTGAGAGTTTTGTCCCAGCCTTCATTGATGGCAGCAATGGTGGGCTGTCCAATTGCAGTGATAAGAACCTGGCATACACAGGCATGAAATCATTCTGTGCAACTTTACCATCTGACTCTCTGGTCGCAGTGTACGGTCCCACCAACTGTTCCAATGTCAGTCAACCAATTTACACAGCTCTCCAAGGGCAAGAAGAGCAACTCGCAATCCATAAGTGTGGTTAACTCAGAGAAGATCAATTGGTTCTTCTCTGATGTCTGCTGATTTTCTGTTTATTTGGAAGAAATGACTCCAGGACTTAACTTGAAAGGTTGCTCTTTTTGATGGCAGTTTGGAATTCTTATCCGAATTACCTTATTGGTAGGTTTGTCAGTGGTACAGCAGTTCGATCATAGCTATCTAATGACCTCCATGGTTGTTCAAGGATTTGAACCTCAAAAAGATCTTCCAGGAAGCATCAAATGAGAAGTCCATTTAGTCTAGTACACTGCTTATTACCCGGATATTCCTGGGAAAATCACAACCCATCAGTTGTTGTTGTAGTAGTTGTTGATATCCTGTCTTTCCCCCAAGAAGCCCCAAGGTGGAATACCTGGTTCTTCACATCTGCATTTTATCCACACAGCAGCGCTCTTCCCATCCTTAGGACCCCCTGATAAGCTCAACAAACTTGCTGTACCCTGAACTGAGTGTGGAGAGTGCAGTGGAATAGGAAACAGCATTGGGCAGCCAGAAGAAGTACCATCCATTTTGGGCCTGCCCATAAAAAGCAAGTCTAGCGTGAAAGACTAAGGCAATGCCCACTTTCCCCAGGAACTTTCTTATTGTTAGATGTTTTTGTGGGTGAGCTGAGGGTTTGTTTGGGTTTGAACCTGGAGGCTGAGAGGAAAGGTCTGTCAGTAGGAAAAAGAATTGATATTGATTTATATATACAGGCAACCCCCAATTTGCATGGGGGTTGTGTTCCAAGTCATCACACATGATGGTGGAGTGGCATAAGCCTGCCATGCCCCATTATGCCCCACCCCCTTTTCCAACCACTTCCGGGTCACCATGATGCACTTCCTGGTCACATGTCAGTTGGATGCACGTAAATCGGTCATTGGCTATAAATTAATCTTTGTATTAATTTGTATTAATGTAGCGTTTTAAAGTGTGTATTTTTGCAATATTTTGTTTAAGTTGTCTGTTGTTGCTTCAGTTTTCTATACACTGCTTAGAGATGTTTTTTTTAAAAAAAAATATTACCGGTAAGCTGTATAGAAATTAAATAATCAACAATCAATCATCCAGTGAGCTTCATGGCCAAGTGGGTATTTAAAACCAGGCCCTAGTCAAACTCTCTAACTCAGAGCTTTCCAAACTGTGCATTGCCTGCAATGTGTAGGTGTGTCACACAAACGCTCCCCGCTCTCCTCCTGGGGCTAGAAAAGGGATCGCGAAATGATGCAAAACTGAATTACTGTGTCGCGAAATGATGCATGTCTAACAAGTGTGTCACCAACCTGAATAGTTTGGAAAGCTCTGCTCTAACTACTACAGCACACTGGCTTTCCTAAGTGGCTAATTGGCTTCAGAGAAAGACAGTAGCAAGGACATGTTCAGTGGCGAAGCTGCATGCTCTGCTACCGGGGGCGGAGAGCAGGCAGGGACGTGGTGTGCCCCCAGGGTGTGGTACGCCGCCTGCGAGGGCATGGCGTGCCGCCTGTGGGGGTGTGGCTACCAGAGCGCAGGGGGTTCATGACGCGTGTCGGGGGCGCCACGATAGCACCCTACCAGAATAGTGGTGCCAGGGGCGGTCTGCTCCTTCTGCACCTCCGTTCCTCCGCCAGTGGACACATTGGGTTGAATCCAGGCTAGGCCAGTTGAACTTAGGATGCATTGAAATCAATGAGACAAGGTAGTTATGACTTAAGTTCTGTATCTAGCACAAAGAGCATTCTGAAGGCACATAATGTAGTGGAAACTATCCTGAACTCCTTGAAAGCATAAGTGTAAATAACTAGGCAGATGGTATGGAGAAAACTCTGAGTCAATAGGAATGGGGTTTCATGCATGTGTGGCTACTTCTTCTTTTTTCCTAAGTCAGTGCAAGCTGTCTTTTTGTACCCTCTTTTATTTTTAATTTATTATTTTTATTCTTATAGACCACATTCCATATCAATCCTGAGGCAATTTACAACTCTTAGAAGACAAGTCGACAAACCAAATTTAAATTGTCCTTGGGGTTGGTGGTGTTATTCATTTACATTCTGCCTTTCTCCCAGAACTGGGAGTCAAGCAATATTAATTAATTAATCAATTAATTAATTATTAAAGCAAATGTGAATGAAACACAGAATGATAAAAAATATATCAAAGATAATAGCTGTAAAGTAATTAAAGTAGAATTAAAAAAATATAAAAACAGATTTATTAAAACACACGTAGAGGAACAAAATTTAAAGCCAATAAGAGCGACGAATGCAAATTCAAACACGTCAATACATTTAATAAGCAGAACAGTGTCAAGACCTTAGCATGCCCTCCCCAATACTGGGAAGCCAAAATGAAAGGTTCAACAATGGTAATATAAAATTTCATGTAGGCGCTTTGTGCAAATTGTGCAAGTCACCTTTACAATAGCCTTGCCAGGTAGGGCAGTTCTATTATTACTCCCATCCATCAGGTGCGTGGGCTGTGTTGATTGAGGTGGGCTTGTGGATGTTGTCTTTTTTTATCTCCTATCCTAAGCGACCTCCTAGATTGGGTTGCAAATTCATGTCTAGACAGTCCATTCGTCATAGCTGGTGTTAGAGTACATAGTGTGCCTCGTGAATCAAGAGCAGTTTGGTGGGTGACAGCCCAGGCCTGCACAAATACCACTCCCTGATTCATTGCGCAGCCTACACCCTGCCTTCAGTATGGATTGCACTTCGGTTATCCCCTGAGTGCACTTGCAAAGAGAGACTGACCTGCAGGTTTTGTGCTGATGCAGGTAACTGCCTCGATGAGAATTTCACAAGGCCTTGTTGTTCTCTTCAGGCAACCAGGGTGATATTTATGCTGTCCTTCCAAGTGATACATTATTCGCAGTAAATCTCAGAACAACACTTTGAGGTCTATCAATATTACTATCCAGGGCTGCAGCTGTGAAATGGAGTGTGGAATATTTTGTCCGTTTCCCGCAAAATGGGGGAAGTGGTTTCCCCATTGGCACTAAACACACACAGACAGACACAATATTAGGACCGACTCTAGTTGAGATTGTGATTTGCTTTCAACTTTTTAATACTGTATTCTATAATGCTGTAACCCATACTAGGACCTTCTGTTGAAGGACAGGTGGTTGTTGTTGTTATTTGAGGGGGTTTTTAACCACCGATGTTTGTTTTTGTTTTTTAAATCAAGTGGTATATAAATTTTATAATGGTGTTGTTGTTGTTGTTTTAGCCACAGAGCAAAGCTCTTCAAAGTTTCATCAGATAGGCAGTTGCCTTTTTAGATTTCCTGTACAGATTAGTCTCCATTTATTCCAGGGGTCATGTTCCAAACCCCTGTGCCCCATATGCAAAGTTGCATAAAATGGGGCGGACCCTAGAGAGCCCTCCTAGTTCCTGCGGAGACCCACCCTGGAGTCTCCAAAGAGGATCTCTTGGGGCTCTGGGGAGGGTCTCCTCATGAGCTGGTGGGCCAGTGGGGCTTTGCTGAGGGTCCTCAGCCTCCCTGCCTAACAGCTGACATGTGGGGTGGTGCAGCAGTAGCAACAGCCACTGCCCTGCACATCAGCTGAGGAAGTCCTGTTGCCCCTCCGGCTCATGCAGAGACCCTCCTCAGAGTCCAAAGAGGAGAGGACATCCTCTTCAGGCTCTGAGGAGGGTTTCCTTGCAAGCCAGAGGCTTGTTGAGGCTGCTCAGCTGACGCACAGGAAAGCTCTCCAGGCCTATCTGTCCGACCCCCCAGGACTCTTACTGGACCATTCTTTCTCCCCAGGCTAGCTACATCTCGCACTTGGTCCCCTCCACACCCTTCTTGAGTGTTTTGCTGGCATGTCTGACATGTATCTTTGAACTGTGATTATTCCTCATTCCTCATGGAGGATAGAAATGTGTGTGTGTGTGTGTGTGTGTGTGTGTGTGTGTGTGTGGTTTCTGCTCACACAAAGCTAAGACCACATCAGTTGCTCTGCTCACTTTTGACTCTGGCCGCATCCATCACTGGCTTGTGGCCCCTGGAAGGAAATGTGACCCTTGGACCAAAAATGTCTCCCTACCCCAGAGATAGACAGCAGAGTCCTCTTTACGTGCTTAACTGCCTCGCTCTTTGAAACGGTCGTGTTACAAAATACCTTGTGTTTGGTTGCTTTTTGGGTTATGCTGTTTCTTTCTCATTCCAGCTTAGTCCTTCTGGTTTGTTTACGTTTATTCATTAGCAATTTAATGTTAGATGCTTCATCATGGGAGGCTGTCGGGACGGGGAAGAGCAGAGGGAAAATGCCAGGAATCATTAGTGTCTGTTAGCCACTGCTGCTCATCAATCTTGGCAAAGAGGGCAGCCCATCAGTTCTGGACTGGTGGACCTGTGATGCAGAAACATCATTAACAGTTAGAAATGCATCTTTTTCGGGTCAGCTCTTAATGGCTAAGAACTCCCTCGCAATTTGCTTTGCCAAGTAGTACCCCCATCCGGGCTGATTCCAAAATGACCTCATTCAAGCAAGCCAGCCCAGAAATCAATTAAGGGCTGGGATGAGCTCAAACTTGCAATGGTAGCCAGGTCTAGAATCACATCCTGCATTCCCGTGAATAGTCTTGTAAACCAGTGCTCATCTGGGGCAAAAAAAAAAAAAAAGGATTACAAAAGTTTTCCAACTGTAAGTTTTACAAATGTTGACCCTTTTCCCCCTCTGCATTTTTACACACTGCTCAAATCACAGACCATCTCTCCTTAGCTACCATTTTTTAGAAGACCATAAGAGTTGTGTGATTCAGCTAAAACAGAGCAGGGGATCTAGGAGTCGAGCTTATGAATTTCATTCAAGGCTGTGTACCTTGCCTATCCCCAGAGTTGCTTAGACACTGGGTTTGAAGGCATAAATGACCAACACCAGGAGTAGGGAACCAGTAGCTTTCCAGATGTTGCTGAACTACAATTGCATCATCTCTGATGACTGGCTGAATGAGGGCTAATAAACAGAGACAATTCTAAGAAGACAGAGACCCTGAGGGTGGGGGATCTCTGGGTGCAGGCATTGCCTGTTTTGGGTCAGGTTGCACACCCTGTGTTGGAGCAGGTACACAGTGTGACTGGCGTCAGCTCTGTCACTGGAGGCCCAAGTGACCTTGGTGGCATGGAGCACCCACTACCAGTTTTGGGTTTTGATGCCCATTCCTGGATAGGAATAATCAGGCTACTGCGGTTCACGCATTGGTAGACCCATGGTAACGCTTCTGTAATACACTGTGTATAGGGCTGCACTTGTTTAATAAGCTGTAGCCAGTGCTGAATGCAGCAGCTAGCATGCTCAAGGCTATAGACGTATTATACCCGTGGTGAAAGATCTGCACTTGCCTGCCTGTTAGGTACTGAGCTGCAATCAAGGTTTTATCAGATAAAAGCCCTAAGCAGCTCGAGACCAGGTTGCCTAGCAGAACATTTTCCCCACTATACCCTTGGTAAAATTCTCAGACTTTTCAAGTAGGCCTTGTGGATCATACCCTGGAAAGCCACTGCCAGTTAATACTTTACTAGCCCCATTTTGTGTGGGGCTACATTTGAAGGTGACCCAGAAACTACAACTAATCCAGAATGTGGCTGCAAGAATGGTGACTGGGAGCAGCTTCCGGGACCATGTAACATCGATCTGCATTGGTTCCCAGTACACTTCCGAGCACAATTCAAAATGTTGGGGCTGACCTTTAAAGCCCTAAACAGCTTTGGCCCTGTATACCTGGACCAAAGCCATTTCCTTCCCCATCGTTCAGCCCTGACACCAAGGGTGTCCAAGGGTTTTCTGAAGGTTTCCTCACTGCAAGAAGTGGAATATATAGGGAACCAGGCAGAGGGCCTTCTCGGTAGTGGCGCCCCTCCTGTGGAACGCCCTCCCATCAGATATCAAGGAAACAAAGAACTATTTTAGAAGACATCTGAAGGCCCCCTATAGGGAAGTTTTTAATCTTTTAATCTTTTAATCTTTTACTGGGTTTGATGCTTTAATTTGTTGGAAGCCACCCAGTGTGGCTGAAGCAGCCCAGTCAGTTGGACGGCATATAATAATGTATCATCATCACATCATTACATGGACCAATTGTCCAGCTCTGTATAGGGCAGCTTTCTGTGTTCCTAAAGTTCCAGGTTCAATCCATGCCCTTTCTAGTTATTTAGATGATTTATATGCTGCCCTGTGCACAGGCCAAAGTCACAACAGGTAGATAAGAATCCATAAAATCCATAAAAATGCAACCCATTAAAAATGCGCAATAGCATCAATTGCTGCCAGTTACTAATAGCAACACGCCTGTTCTCCTCCAAATGTCTTCTGAAAAAGGATCTGGTAGCAGATAATGGGAAAGATTTCAGCCTCAGAGCCTGTACAGCCTCTGCTGGTCAGAGCAAACAATATTGGTCTAGCCAGTTGCATAATCTGACCTGTTTTATGGCAGTTTCCTATATTCCTTATATTTTGTGGGGCAAAACAACGATTGTTGCAGCCTATGCATAAAATTGAAGTGGTTGATTTGTGAAATGCACAATTGTGTCGTTTCAGTTTGGTCATCTAGCTCAGCTTTGTTATCCGACCTAGGATATTAAGTATTCAAATGATAATTTGGAACAAAAAAAATACTCTTACAGAGAATCACACACACACACAGGTAAAAATAAAAGCTTGGCTTGGAGTTTACATGGATTGGATGTGCCTTGAATTTTGTAAAGGAGCTTTGGTTAGATTAGAGGCAAAGGCTTTATTGGGTACCATGTGGCAATTAGTTGGAGAAGGGAAAAGAGATTGCAGTTTAATTAATATTCTAATCCCAACGTTAACAATCTTCCTGCCAAGTCAGCAAGGCTGCATGTTCTGTTTGCAATCCTTGTGATTCAGCCGGGGTGACATTCGTCAGCTCCCTCCAGAAAAGGAACCCACTTGTAAATTTAGCTCAGAAATTAGCAAATGTCAATATGTCACAGAAAAGTTTTAATCAGGGCTGTCACATAGCAGTTTTTCTGTCGACAAACACAAAGAGACCTTTCATGCAACATAATTCACACAATCTTTACTAGCATAAAGTGTGAATTAAGGAGTCGCTCATTGGCTCGGGGCATTGAAGTAGAATCAACCTCCCTCTGTGTGTTTTATTGTTATTTTCAGTTGGTTTTTTTTTTAACCCTGCAGGTAAATAGTATTACCAAGTGGCTCATTCTACACCCTCCATACACACCAGTCATGAGGCTCTTTCTGCTTCCTGCTTGCGTGATGCTATTGACCGCCTCCCGAATTGCTGCCGTCAGCTTCCCAGAAGACGACGACCCTATTAATGTTGTCGACTACCACTGTGAGTAACCAGCGGAAACAAACTTGCCATTTATTTTTTGTTGTTGTTGAGGGAAAGCAGTTGTTCCTTCTGAGATTTACTTGGCTTTTCACTTATTAGGCAATTTCATCATTAATAATAATAATAATAATAATAATAATAATAATAACATTCAAAAGTGTGCAGCAAGTTCAAGTTTGTTTGTTTTAAAGTGTGTTTGCAGAGTTCCTGCCATGCATTCATTTATATTCAGCGCATTATGCAAGGAATTTAGTTTAAGCCTTCTGCTCCCAGTATATACAGCTAATCAATGTTGTCTATTGATTCTTTAGCTCTATAATCCTGAGTGATGGCGTAACCTGTTTTTACTTGCAGATTCAAGGCAATATCCAGTATTTAGAGGACGCCCTTCAGGCAATGAATCCCAGCATAGGCTGGACTTTCAACTGATGTTGAAAATTCGAGACACACTTTATATTGCTGGCAGGTAATTTTCCCGCAGTCAGTTGATTAAATTAAAATTCTCTCTCCCTCCCTCCTACCCACCCCTGCCCTGGTTGGTTTTGCATTTAATCTGTGCACCTTGTTTAAACGTAATCTGTAGAGAATGGGATCGGGAAATAGAATTGGAAGGGGAAAATGAATCCACAGAGGAGAGGGACACAATATATTACAGAAGAGAAGTCCTGTTAGATCAGACCATCTAATCCAGCCACCTCTTTTGAACAGGGCTCATACAGATACTCTCAAGAAGCCCACTAGGGTTAAATGGTAATGCATGTAGGAGACACACATTTCTAGGCTGGAAACCAGGTATGTGCGAGTGTATCAGTCCTTCGTTTCTGGCAGCACTGCCAACTGCCTCCCTTGAGTAGGTGTCCTTGGTAGTAGGGAAGGAGGAGAAATGCAATTAAGTTGGCAATTAAAGGAGAACTTGCCTAATTCTCACTTTCTGAAACAATAAACGAACCGGAATGCCTCCAAAATGTGCACTTTTTCAAATTTATAGGGATGCAAGTAAATGTGTCCCCAAATCCTTTAGATTATGGTAAATCAGGCATAAAAACATACCGTATGTATTGGTTGAAAATAACATGCTAAAATGCATTATTTAATGGCTTGAAAAAAATGTGATAAGTAGTCAAAAATTGTGTTTATTCAGGGAAATCAGCACTAAAATGCTGACAATTTTTCAAAAATGTCTTTTTTTTTTTAAGTGGCAGATCGCTGCATGAATCACTGCGCAAATGTGGAGAACTGTAATGAAATGAGAAACTGACAGAAGCCAAATTGACATATTCTTCCATCCCTAGTTGATACCCAAATGCTTCTCCTTCCAGTGTAGTATGACCCAGCTATATGGTGTGGAGGTTTTATGGATCTGTTCCAGAATTGTAGCTGCAGGGAGAGGGGGTTGTGGGGTCAAACTCCTTTGGGGTTATTCCTGGCCGCTATCTGAACTTTTTGTTTTCATTTTTTTCCATTTTTGTTCTCAGTCCCATTAACTTATGGAAAAGTAAGCAAGCTCCTACAGACAATATTTTACCCAGTTGACAGTACAATTGCTTCATCAATAGTAAATGCAGACTTGCCTTCTGCTATTCTGCCCAGTTGGTGCCCTGGGATAACTGGATTTTTAAAAATTTAACTAGTATTTAACTTGATTCTTTGTAACTTTAAGAAAACTAGTTGACTTTAAAATAAATGTGTGTCTGTTGTTCTGCACTTATTCTTCACTATGGGCCTTCTCTATAGCGTGTCAGCAGAGAGGGTCCTGCTGCAAGATAGTCACCCCAGTAAGTGAGCTTTGGTGCCAATAAAGGCAGCAGACTGGGACTGAGCCATCCTATGGGGGACTCTCCATTACGAAGTCCTCCTTCGTAATTCCGGTGCACAATATCCCCATTTAACAGAACTAGGAGGGACCCAGGTGGCGCTGTGGTTAAACCACTGAGCCTAGGGCTTGCTGATCAGAAGGTCGGCGGTTCGAATCCCTGTGACGGGGTGAGCTCCCGTTGCTTGGTCCCAGCTCCTGCCAACCTAGCAGTTCGAAAGCACGTCAAAATGCAAGTAGATAAATAGGAACCGCTACAGCGGGAAGGTAAACGGCGTTTCCATGTGCTGCTCTGGTTTGCCAGAAGCGGCTTTGTCATGCTGGCCACATGACCTGGAAGCTATACGCCGGCTCCCTCGGCCAATAATGCGAGATGAGCGCGCAACCCCAGAGTCGGTCACGACTGGACCAAATGGTCAGGGGTCCCTTTACCTTTACCTTTAGGAGGGTGCTATTTGGATATTTGTTCTCTTTTATATATATATTAGTAATTATTGGTTTTCCAAATTAATTCAAATCAGTCCAAATTATTTAAATTTAATACAATTTCTTTTTAAAAATTAGGTTTCCCGCTCCTGTTGCAAACATATGTTCATTACCGCCTGATGAAGAATTACTTCATTCTTCTTTAATCTCCTCTTCATCCTTCTCTTGATGTTAGTCCGTTCTCATAGCTGACCTTTGTAATTTCCTTCCAACAGCTCCTCTGTTGTTTTACATCAATATAAAGTTCATTTCATGTGTGTGGTCCTTCATAAACGTTCTCAGACCTGGTGTGTTGAGAGCTAATGTTCGTTTCCTATTTTCATGTTCATTCTCAGTGAGGTGAGGGGGTTTGATAGTGTCTTATTCCTATTTTTCCTCTGCTCTTATAGGGATCAAGTTTACACTGTGAACTTGAATGACATTCCAAAGGGAGAAGTTGCTCCAAGCAAGGTATTGGAAAAACAGCTTAATTTTGGGGTTATTTTTAAAAAAGAAAAGAAAAGAAAAGAAACAATAATAATAATTCTACATTAAGCATTAGAATGTTCTTATCTTCGTTTCTTCATTTTATTGGAACAGAAATTAACATGGCGGTCAAGGCAACAGGACAGAGAAAACTGCGCCATGAAGGGAAAACACAAAGTAGGTTTTCCCCTCCCCCATACACCTTTTTATTTTAAGCAGAAAAATATTTAAATCCTTGTTTATGTTTTTAAAAATTTGGGCTTGAAGCCAATGTACAACTGAGAATGAAGGAGGCCCCATCTGAACGGTATGTTTAAAGCAGTATCGTACCACTGTCATAGCTGCCCCCAAAGAATCCCGGGAACTGTAGTTTAATACTATAAGGGTGCTTATTCCCCTCACAGAACTACAATTCCCAGAGACCCCCAGAAAGAGGGATTGATTGTGTTAAACCACTCTGGGAACCGCAGCTCTGTGAGGAGAATAGAGGTTTCCTAACAACTCTTTGCTCCCAGAACAAACAACTGCATTGGGTTTTTTCCCCTTACAGTCAATTCGTATTAGTGAATAAAAAATACATACAGTTCCTAGGATTCTTTGACTGCTTCAAGTGATAGGATACTGCTTTAAATGTATAGTGGAGATGGGACTTGGATTCTACCCATTTTATGCAACTGGGGGCATCTTTTCCAGTTTTGGGGATTCTCCTGGATCCAGCTTTGCCCCCGAATGCTCAGGTGGCCTCAGTACAGTATATAGGAGCATCTATTGTCTGCTTCAACTGATAGGATAACTGTGTCTGCTCCTGGCCCATGGTAGCTTTTACCTCAGCACTCCAGGCATAGGTAACCGCCAAGACAGGATTACTGCAATACACACCATGTGCACCTTCTCTTACACACTTAGTACAGAAACTGCAGTTATTGCAGGAGTGAGATTTCGTCACCGCTGTGCTCAAAGATCTGCACACAGCCTGCTGATCTGTTAGAAGTCCAAGTTCTAACAGGTTACAGTTCAAGGTGTTACTGTCAGTATATGAACCCCTTAACAGTTTTGCCTCAGTTTTCTTGAAGGCCGTATCCCCTATGCGCTCACTCAACCCCTTCAATATATAGAACTGGCATTTTTACAAGTGCCAGCCAATTTTTATTCTGCACCTGCAAGAAATCAAATCTTTTAGTATGGCAGTTGTTTCACTTTGGAACTCCCTGCCGATGGATGTCAGGCAAGCTCCTTCACTGTACTGTTTATGACATCTCTTAAAATCTCTTTTGCTTGCGCAAACCTACCTAGACATGTAATTTTATTGTGTGTATTTGTTTTAAAACCGTTGACTTTATCAGTATTCACTCACTTTTATTATGTTGTTCGTTTTGCAAAGCAACGACTACTTTATATTTTTATGTAAACGGCTTAGAGGTTTTTCTGATTAAGTGGTGTATAAAACTTGTTAAATACAAAAAAAGGAAATTAAGAGAAAACTCCTGATTTTTCTATCTATATCTATCTATCTATCTATCATCTATCTATCATCTATCTATCAAATCACACTCAGAAACAGGGAGGTTGCAATATAAATGTCAGGACTCTGTTCATCGTTTTGTATTTTTATCTCTTTTAGTTTTGTTCTTGTGTTATTCAAAATTTGTCATCTCGACGTTCTACTTCTCTAAAAAAACAAACCGTATTTGTGAGTAAATGGTAACGTAAACCACTCTCTCTTCTTCTTTTCCAGGACGAATGCCATAATTTTATTAAAGTCTTTGTCCCCAGGAATGACGAGATGGTGTTTGTCTGTGGAACCAATGCTTTTAACCCCATGTGCCGCTACCTTAGGGTAAGGACCTCAGTGCAGTAAGACAGAAGCTTCTCTACATGTTGCTGATGTGGGTATCTTCCTCCTCATCGCCTCCAAGGAGACGAGGGTGGTGTTCATGACTCCCTTCCCTCTCGTGAGATATATGAGGCTGACTTGATAGTAACTGGCCCAGATTTAGCCAATGTACTTCATAGCTGAGTCTAGTCCTGAGATAGCCAATGTGATGTCCTCTAGCTGGTTTCGGACTACAACTCCCATCGTCCCTGGTTATGGACCATGCTAGCTGGGGCTGATGAGAGTTGGAGTCCATCAGTGTCTGTTAGGCTATCTCTGTTCACCCAGTGAGCTTCATAGCTAAATGAGGAATTGAACCTTGGTCTCCCTGTTAGGGTTAAAAGCAAAATCAGCAGAAACTGGTTGAGAAACTTACACATAGAGACCAAGACTTAAACAAATGCTTGGTTTAATGGAGAAAGTAAAAATAACAAAAATTAAATTAAGCTTGCACAAAATACCCGCACAACCAAACCACCCACCAAGAGCACACTGGGAAAACGCCCAGCACAGAGGCAACACACAACACCCCTGATATACCCTGCATCATCAGCTTCACAGCAACACCTGTAGAGCTGCTCCACAGCTGCAGAGCCCCAGTCATTAAATCTTTCCTGACTCTTAAAGGTACAGTGAAACAATAATGACACTTTTACACAATCATTCAACACTCCCAGGTCCTAATCAAGCATTCTAGCCACACTGGTTCACTTTTATGAGCAATCCTCAGCCAAAGCCCTGCTGATCTGGCTGGATGTGATGTGAACCAGGGAGCACATCAGCAAGCAGGGCTGGCAGTTGCTGTTTTTAGCCATGACCAGTGGCTCATCACTGCCACTTGCAGATCCAATGGCGAGAAAGCTGTTCTGACCTCTTGCACCGTGTCTCAGGACTGAAGGCTCCTGAGGTGAGGATTTTTGTGTGTGTGTGTTATTGCAGCCTGTTGTGATCCGCATTTGAGAATGTTTGCTTGAAAGGTGGGGTCTAACCCCCCTCCCCCCGTCTCTCCCGTTCTGCTCCTTATACTGTGGCTAGTGTAAAAATCTTTATCAAATTTTCCAGGCTGGTCTGATGCATTTTATGTCCTCCTTTCAAATCAACTTGCACCCCAGTTCGACCAAGGGCTGTGTTGCAGCAGACAGCCAGGAACTGATCCCAGACGCTTGGAGTTGATGAGAGAATTATGATGCCCATTTTATTTTACTCTGTGTTGTTGTTGTTTTTTGTCTGCCTTACCTAATTTTATTCTCTTTTACTTTATTATACACATTCAGTTAATGCGTGTTACGTGCTTCGTATTTTGTTTCCTTGGTGCCGCTCATTGACTGTAGCAATAAAGACGTGATCATCATTTGGGGAGGGGTGTTGAGCTGAGAAGAGGGGGTTGATCCAGTGCTAGTCCTCCTCAGAGTAGACCCATTGAAGTTAATGGACATACTCATTTAGGTTCATTAATGTCGATGGGTATGCTTTGAGTAGCATCGGATACAATCCTGTACCGCAAAATTTGGAGGGATGCAAAATCCCAAGGATTATTACATTCCAGTCCCAGATATTTGGAGTGGAAGATGTGAATTAGGTTAGTTTGCTTAAAAATGTGGACTGAATTAAATTTTCTCCCACTGTTGTTCCCCGGCACTGATAATTTAGTGGCATACTGCCTCTCTGAACCTGGAGGTCACATATAGACATCATGATACATAGCCTTGTGGATGTAAAAACTACCGTCCTTTGCACAGCTCCTTGAGGACCAGTTCTTAAGCATTATATGGAAGATTAGATCAAGTCTGACAGAGTGAATGATGGTGTATGCAAAGCAGCATTGCTCCCCCCCCAAAAAAAATCACACTTCCTGCAGAGCTTGATGTGACACCGCCAAACAATTTATTTTTCATCCACAGCTGAATACCTTGGAGTACGATGGAGAAGAATTCAGCGGCTTAGCCAGGTGCCCGTTCGACGCCAGGCAAACCAACGTCGCCCTCTTTGCTGGTAAGAACAATTTCTTTCATGAATCCTGGTGGAAAATGATACAGAGAGTGGTGCGGAGAGGATGGGAGATTTTCAAGAAAGCTTAAAGAAACTCTATCACATCAATGTGCCTCTGCAGAGGTTTTTTTCTTTTAAGTCTAATGCATATTTTGGGGGGAATTAGTAATCACATTGTCAACTGGTTTATGTTGAGATGACTAAATGACACACACCCCTGTCCTGGAACAGTTCTGGGCCCCAAATTAGTTTCTTTTTCTGGAGCCCTGGTGGTTCCATCAACTTTTAATGTAAGTTATGATGGGGGTGGAGGAGAGAATCCTGCTCGCACTTCCATTTGTAAGTAGGGCTTTCAACAGACTGAAGAAATCTTACATTGCAATCCTATCGCTGCTTACCTTGGGGTGAGCATCCTTAAATGGGGCATATGTCTGAGTAAACTGCACTGTTCATGAATCAATTGACTCTGCACAGATTTGCACACTTGCGGGGGGGGGGGTATGGCATTTCTAATTAGAAAAGGAGTAGTAGTGGTATGATCCCTAGTGTGTGTCTTCAAGCAGAGACTGGGCAGTCATCTGTTGAGTATGTTCTAGCTCTGGAATTCCTAGGGGCTAGTGCACTGGGTGGCTCTAATTCCTTGGGTTGCATCCAACATTCTCCATCCACTAGCGCAAGGGATCTTGAGTGGGCAGACAGGTGAGTTTTCATTTTGGCAAATTGCACTAGCAAAAACTCATTGCCCGGTCTATTGTACAACAAAGTTGCCAGCAAACCTGCTTAGACATTTTCTTGCACAACAACAAAACATTTCACCAGCAGAAGTATGCCACTAAGTGACCTTGACTTGGTGCTAAATTGGCGAGAACCCTTTGTTGTTAGATGAGGCACATATACATTTATCTATCTATCTATCTATCTATCTATTTATCTATCTATCTATCATCTATCTATCTATATCTATCATTGTTATGTTGTGAGGATGCTACAGTTGTGCATGCTTAAAGGTAAAAGTAAAGGGACCCCTGACTGTTAGGTTCAGTTGCGGACAACTCTGGGGTTGTGGTGCTCATCTTGCTTACTGGCCGAGGGAGACGGCGTACAGCTTCTGGGTCATGTGGCCAGCATGACTAAGCCACTTCTGGCAAACCAGAGCAGCACATGGAAACACCATTTAGCTTCATGCTGGAGCGATACCTATTTATCTACTTGCACTTGGGTGTGCTTTCGAACTGCTAGGTTGGCAGGAGCAGGGACCGAGCAACGGGAGCTCACCCTGTCGTGGGGATTCAAACCGCCGACCTTCTGATCAGCAAGTCCTAGGCTCTGTGGTTTAACCCACAGTGCCACCTGCGTATCTAGGCTTGGCTAAATGATGTAGTATGCATTATCTTAAAAGATGCATACCTTTTTCGCACAGGAAAGAATGCTTCTTCTAAGATGGTGGTTGCCCTCTGTAGCTTTTTTCTATGTTGCTGCATTCTGTCTGTTGGTCTGTTGTTGCATTCTGTCTGTCCCTGTCTGTCCACGGAGAAAGAGAGAACTCTATTTTAATCAAAGGCACCTTTCTTAGTTGGTCATGAGATGTTGTTTATTATTTCACATACTGTATATATAATAGGCAATATTAATCCAAGAGAACAAAAGTGAAGTAATAAAAAGTATGCTAATGGAAGCTTATAATATATATTGCTTTCTTGATCTGCATAAAGTCTCTGTATAATTATACAAGAATCCATTATAACATACCTAATAAAATGTGTGGATTTAATACTTTAATACTCTGATTTTCCCAGAACGTGTAGGGGACGTTCCCCTAACCCAGTGATGGCAAACCTATGACACGCGTGTCAGACGTGACACGCAGAGCCCTCACTGCTGGCACGCACCCCATCGGCCCATTCGCGCTGTTGTTGTTTTCCTCCTCTCATTTGTTCTCCTGCTCCTCCTCACGCTACAGCTTGTCTCTGCTGTTAAAACCTGGATCCTTTTTGTTGTTGTTGTTGCTGGTAGCCAGAGATTGGATTTTTAACCCGTTCTGCAACTCCCCCCAAAAAGCTCAACAACTCTGGGCACTTTGTGATAAATAAGGGTTTTTTGGTTTGGTTTGGTTAAATAATTAGTTTTTGTTTTATTAAATACAGTTATATATTACAATTATCCTTTTTTGTTATTTAAATTATAAATATCGCAAAATTATGCTTTTTTTTCTCGAAGGGACACACCACCCGAGTTATGCTCAGTTTTTTGGTCAATTTTGACACACCAAGCTCAAAAGGTTGCCCATCACTGCCCTAGCCTAATCCCCCTAGATCACTGACTGCACGGCACTGCTCTGGATGCCAGCTGCTTGGAATCACAAGTGGGGAGAGGGCTGTTGTCCTCACGTCCTGCTTGCAGGCTTCCTACAAGCACCTTGTTTGCCAGGATGCTGGACTCGTGAGCCATTGGCCTGATGCAGAAGGGCTCTTCTTCTGTAAACCAAGGATGAAGTTTAAACAATGAGGGAGCCTGTATGATAGAGGACCAAAACGCCATTTAATCCCGAGGGTACCGGATTAAATAGACAGGATGGAAAAGGACTAATTAGTTGAAATGGACTTTCAACCGGTGCTTTGTCTTCTAATATTTTTTTTGCAACCTCTGTTGTTTCAGTGTAGCATTTTTAAAAATACATACATTAGAGTTCAATACAGTGCCGTTTTCATATTCTGGGTCTCATTTGTGCACTCTTACATAAACCAAAACATATGGTGGGCACCACTTTGGGTGAGGCTGCATCATGCAGTCCAAACAGATGGGTTCAATATCTATGAAACCATTACAACAAAGTGATGCCAACTTTCAGAGCCGGACCACCCAAGAGGGAGCTGGATTGTTCCAGCCTCTGGTGTCTGCATAACCCCCATGGCCCAAAGAATACGAAAATGATAAGAGGTTACTCAGAATTAAAAGGGATACTAAATGCCTCATTTGTTCTATTGTTTCAGATGGCAAACTCTATTCTGCAACGGTTGCAGATTTTCTGGCAAGTGATGCGGTAATTTACCGAAGCATGGGGGACGGGTCGGCATTGAGAACAATAAAATACGACTCCAAGTGGATTAAAGGTACTTATAGTGAAATACTAATAATTGCAGCTTGTAATGTCTTTGTAGGCCCCTAGCTGGAGATTGTGTGCATTGTGGAGTGGTGATATTCTCCATTTTGTTTAACCCAATAATTACAAAGCAATCCCTCTTTTTGCTGGAGTAGACTTTCTCAGTGTTCATATCTTTAGCTCACCCTTTGAGGATTGAGGCACATTTAAAAATAAAAATGGGAAGTATACTCATAAGAGTATACTGGTTTGATTTTTTTCCACTGATTTGTTTGGTCCTAACCATTGTTTATGGTTAAATGCACAAGCCTTGGGACCATCCTCCTCATCCCCTCCCTCTTCTGACACAGCCATGCAGAGATCAGAAGCTTTCACTGCATATTTCAATCACCCACAGTTCCGCACTGCATCCGAACCACCTATACCATGGTTCATGATAACTTTAATGGGTTGAAGTGCAAACTATGCTTTGTAAACTATGGTTTGAAGTTGTCTTGCTTCAAACAAACCATAGCTAAAACTAAAGACAGTTTGTGCAGGTTCAAACATAGCATTTAACTGAAGTGAATCTAAAATAGGCAGAGTGGTAAATTCTCTAATCTGTGTCCCAGTACGCAGTCTGGGAATAACTTATTTAGCCCCTTAAGACTCCAATCCTATACATAATTTCCTAGGGGAAAGTACCATTTATTTCAGTGGGCCTTCCTTCTGAGTAGCCATGTATAAGATTGCTCTGCATTAGTTATATCAAAATTTGATATAATTCTATATACAGTTGTGCATAAAATTAATCTTGCATCTTTTTCTTCTGTAAGTTCTTTTAAATTAAAGACATCCCGATTCATGGCAGGGATCCAATATTGTATATAACCAGCTGCAGTTTGTAGGTGGGTGAAAAAGAATCGGGGCATATATTCACCTTTCAGTGGAGCACAACCCAAAGCCCACTTCTTCTTTTTGTCTTCATCCAGCAAAAGATCTGGCCCAGGAATGAAACCCTTTCCCTCCCACCCCCACCCCCCAATCCACAATAAGTTAATGAATGAAGCTGTACTGTAGTAACAAAAGGCCGGAGCTGCAAAACAATTCCTCGGAGGCCTTTTTACAGTCCATTAGCTGTACAGTCTGCACATCCATTGAAGCTCAACTCCATCTGTACTTGGATGTCCTAAAGTGCCTTGAATAGTGGATTTCACTTTGTAACCACAGGATACACTTTGGCATCCATACACACCAGATCTGCGTAGGAGCTGCCACAGCAGCCTGTTTGTAACACTAAGGAAGACTTTAATGCCTGTAACCTTAAGAGAGCTTACTAGTGAGCTGCTGCAAGAGAGCATCCCGTGAGAGGCACATGGAACAGGCTGGACCCATTGATTCCTCCCACGATATATCCTACCTTTTCTCCAAGGAACTCTAGTGTTCCCCAGTCAATTAAGCCAAAAGGTAGTGATTGGCCCAAGATCACAGGTTTTAACTGTTTTGAACATCTTTTAAATGTGTTTGATGTGTAAATCCCCTTGAGATGGTGGTTGAGAAGACAATTGATAAATTAACTGAAATCATACCATGTGTGCTTCATGGCTGAGCTGGGACTTGAATATGAGCTGCCCAATTCTTAGTCCAAGACTCTAACCACAGTATCATACACTGGATCTGATAGGTTTGTTCCTCCTTTGGGCATATGCAGACATTCTATACTCTGAAGAAAATGCACCGCCCTTCCCCTTCATTGCAAAAAAGAAGTAGTAGCTGATCTAGTATGTGCCAGGTGTATTTGAATGCAGTTTTCCTTCCTCTACAGGAAGGATGTTCCTGTAAATGTTAGCAGAGCCAATACTGCAGGGATGGGGGACATTGGTATTCCAGATGTTCCTGGACCACAGTTCCCATCATCCCTGACCATTGGGCCATGTTGGTTGGAGCTGATGGGAATTGGGTGATTGAAATCATATAGAGAAGCCATGGATTCCCCATCTCTGCAATACTGCCTTTCATTCTTAGGCACCTCCAATTAAAAAGGACTTTGGCTACCAAGCTCTGGGAGAAGTCCCTGCCTGGGAATTCTGGAGAGCTGGTGCCAGTTACAGCTGGCCATCAGTAGGCTAGATGAACCAATGGTCTAACTCCAACATAGAAAACTACTCCAGTTCAGACCATTGGTCCATCTAATTCAGAGTTGTCTACACCAGGCATGGCCAGTGTGGTGCCTTATAGATGTTTTTGGACTACAGCTAATATCTTCCCATGTTGGCTGGGGCGGATGGGATTTGGAGTCCAACAACATCTGGAAGGCACAACGTTTGCTACTCCTGGTCTGCACTGCCAGCAGCTTTCCTGGTGTACAGAGAAGGTTCATTTCCAGTCCTCTGTGGAGGTGCCTGGGATTGACCCTGTGACCTTTTACATGCAAAGGATGTGTTCCAGTACCACTGAGCTCCAGTCCTTCCCCTTAAACATGGTATGAGACAACTTTATGCATTCCTTTTCCATTGAGATCCTATGTTGGTGATTTGTTTCTCACAGAATGACTCTGAACTCCTGTGATGTGCCAGCAGCTCTTGGAAGCGCTTCCTTTTAAAAAAAAATGATAGTCTCTTATATTACATGGGATCTTCTAATGCTTTCCAGGTCCATACCTGTACAGTGTCAGTAATTCTTCATCGTTCACCCATAATTCACTGTTGTGATGTTGTGCAAGCATAATGGCCATTACAAAGTTTCCAACCAACTTTCACTCAGTGTAGACTCATTGAAATGAATGGGCCTAAGTTAGTCGTGCCATTGGGTTTACTCTGAGTAATACTTGGTTGGCTGCAACCCCACGCCTCTTTCTCACGCCATATTGGGCTGTTAACCCAGATGTAGCAAAGTGCCTCCTTTTTTTTACCAAGCAAAACCCTCCCAACGTAGATCTCCTCTTCCTTGATTCTTGCAGAGCCCCATTTCCTTCATGCCATTGAATACGGGAACTTTGTGTATTTCTTCTTTCGAGAGATTGCCGTGGAGCATAATAATCTAGGCAAGGTAAGAGTAAATACAGCTGTTTGTTATGATAAGCTACAAAGTCTCAGGGTGATTTGTAGTGGGCTGAAAATATGCTTGCTATGGAGTGGCTCATAGTCATTTCTGTTCAACGACTGGTTTTTGAAAATAATAACCTGGCACTTCTCATACTTCTAACTGCTGAAGGAGGTGGTGGAATTTGCATTCCCCACCCCTAACCCAACCCCAGTCTCACAGCTTTGTTCGCTAGATCTAGACTTAATCTGTAAAGAGGTTCAGCCGGTCACTGAAAATCCAAATGGGCCTCCCCCCCCTACCCAAACACATGGAACACAATCCCTTGGAAAATTCACCTGTGCATCAAATGAATCTCCTGCTCTTATTTTAGTGCTGCAACTTGAGGTACAAAGATGTAGACAAGACCGGGATTTATAATTGGTTGTCTCTATAAACTGGTCGGCAACTAGATTTGCTGGAGGACTAATTTGACGTGGCAGGGCAAGTCTCCCTACCATCAAAAAGACCTGGGGCTCATCTACACCCCGTTTTGCCTCTGAGCTGGGCAATTGGAGAGATAGGTAGTATGGGGCTAGGTTTGACCTAAAGGTTGCATAGTTGCTGAGCCCTAATCAAAACATGACTTCCTTTTTCTGTGGTGGGAATGAGAAATCATAGATCCGGTGGCCAACTGTCTCTGGCCCTCAAGACTCTGAAGCCCACTCCTCCCCACACGACACCCTTTAGCCGAGTCTGATTCACGCCTTCCATGAGTGTTTTCACCTCACTGGGATGTAGCCTTGAACTCTGATCATTCCTCTTGCTTGCCAGGATGGAGGATAGAAAATGTGTGTAGAAACTAGCCTGTTGTACGATGGTTAAGAAAAGCAGGGTGGGGAAGTCTGGAGAAGCTTGCATGACAAGTATTATATAAATATTGAAAGTAAACCTCCAGGTTGGACAACAGGCATGCATTATACATTGGGCTGCCTTTAGAGACCATTTGGAAGCCGCAGCTGGTGAAGAATTCAACGGCCAAATTGCCGTCCAGAGCAGGGCAGTCTCTGCCACAGCCGCCTATCAATTTTTTCCCAGGTTTTGACCAACAGAGCCTTGTGCAGCTCAAGACCCCAGTACCTCAAGGTCCGCCTCTCCCCACATGAACTGACCTGGGCTTTGCGATCATCATCTGAGGCCCTTCTTCATGTGTCCCTTTCACAGAGGTTGGGGGGGCAGCAACATGAGATCAAGCCTTTTCAGTGGTTGCCTCTTCCTCCCCCCCCACTTCTGAAATGAGGCACTTCTAGTGCCATCTTTATCCATTTTTAGATGCCAGGCAAATACTTTTCTCTTTAGCTTTTGGACCTTAATTTGATGGGTGGCATTTTAGTCCATTGCCTAAGTCCTGCCTTTTATTTGTTTAATTGTGTGTCCTTACATTTTTGTTGTATGTTCTTGATTCTCCCTCTCTCCCCCCCCCAATTATTTTTATTTGCTTTTACAAATATGAATTTATAACCATACCAATTAGACATCCATGTAAAGAGATAACTCTGAATCTCGGGACTCCCCGCCCCCATCCCCTCTATGGGTCCTATTGTCAACATTTTCATCTTGATTCATTTTAATATAAGTTGCTTTGGTCACTTGGTGAGAAAAGCGGCTAACAAAAATAATGGATAAATAATAAATACATTGAGAAAGGTTCCCCACCCCTGCCCAATGGAGTTGGCATAGGAAACCTACAAGCAGTTGCTTTCCTTTTACCAAAGTTGCTGTTATAACAGTGGTGGTTTTTCAGACGGATTAGTTCCCAGCCTGACTTTCCTCCCTTCCTATTGTCCCCCACGCAAGGCTGTCTACTCCCGTGTAGCCCGCATATGCAAAAACGACATGGGTGGCTCCCAGAGGGTGCTGGAGAAGCACTGGACGTCATTCCTGAAAGCGCGTCTCAACTGCTCCGTCCCCGGGGATTCGTTTTTCTACTTTGACGTGCTCCAGTCGATCACAGACATAATAGAAATCAACGGAGCCCCTACTGTTGTCGGCGTATTCACTACGCAGCTTAACAGGTGAGAGATGAGCGACCCAGCGTCAGAAAGAGAGAGGGGATTTCTCCGGTTCACTGCCAACGCTTAATCCGTCACCGCTTTGTTGCCTGGCTTCCCTGAAACTTCTCCTCCTGTGTGTCTTTTGCAGCATCCCCGGCTCAGCGGTGTGTGCCTTTAGCATGGAGGACATTGAGAAAGTCTTCAAAGGAAGATTTAAGGAACAAAAGACGCCAGATTCTGTTTGGACAGCTGTACCTGAAGACAAAGTACCAAGGCCAAGGTAAAGGAAATAAATGGATGATAATCTGTTATCACAATGTTTTTGTCATGGCCTCATGTGTACAGCTGCTTTGGAATCAGTGAAGAACACGTTGGCCATCCATGTGTCTCTGGCTGGGAATTGTCAGATGCTTTGAGCTCAAATTGGTTGATGGAAAAGCAGCATACAAAGAACAGATCAAATCAGTGTTTATGTTTAATTTCAAACTGCACCTTGCATATGGCAAGGGGGCAAGGCATCTGTCTTGCATGCAGAAGTACCTAGGTTCAATCACTGACATCTCCAGTTAGGACTGGAAGGGACCCTTGCCTGAAACCTTGGGAAACAGCAGCCAGTTAGGGTGGACAGTGCTGAGCCAGATGACCCAGTGGTCTGACTTGGGGTAAGACAGCTTCTTGTGTTCTTATGTTCCAATGACAAATGGATCAACTGAAGAATTTGTTTGCCCGCCATTTCCCCCCTGGAAAACCCGCAGATTAGTGCTGAAACAGAGCAAGCAGCAACCGGGTTTTCTGATAGCAGGTTCCCATTTACTCTGATTTAGTGCAAAAGAGCAGGTTTTCTGGGGGCAAAGGCAAAACAGCTCAGACCCATGCTTAGAAAGCAGGAAATGGCTCAATATATATATATATAAGAGGCAACCACCAATAAAGCAGATACATTTTGTGGAACAGAATGACAAACTTTCCCAGCTGCATGAATCAGCAGAGAACTTAGGTGTTCATTCTCTCTCTCTCCCTCTCTCTCTCTCTGTGTGTGTTTGTGTGTGTTTTAGGATGTATTTGTAAATTGCATTGAGACGCATGTGGAAAGTGATACATGCACTAATTAAAGTCCAAATACAGATACAGAGAGAGATTTTTGAAAGACTTGTTGGAGTAGAAAGTTCTTCAGTAGGCAATGAGAAGATAATAGAGATTGCACCTGTCTGATATTTAATGGAAGAACATTCCCCCCCACCTGTCCAGATGTTGAGAATAAGCCAGGGGTGGGGAATCAAAGGCTTGGAACCTCAGCATGCTACAAGTAAACTTTCCTATTGCCGATTCAGTAAAAATGTGCAAAACCCCAAAATTTAGACAGAAATTCAGATGACTCCCTCATTGTGAACAGGGAGCAACCCAGGTTAAAACAAAGCAATTGGCCAGCCTTGTGCTGAGCAATTGTCTCAAATGGTCCCAAAGTAGCAGTTTTTGTTTGGACTCCAAATACATTTTGCCTTGGCTGTTCGTGCTGCTCCTTCAGAATTCCGCCCCTTTCCTTCACTTAAAAAAAAAAGGGAAAAAAATGTTGCTTTCCTTTCAGACCTGGGTGCTGTGCAAAACACGGCCTAGCAGAGGCTTACAAAACCTCCATTGATTTCCCAGATGAAACCCTCTCTTTCATCAAATCCCACCCTTTGATGGATTCCGCCGTTCCCTCTGTCATTGAGGAGCCTTGGTTTACAAAGACAAGAGTCAGGTAAGGAAGGAGGCCTTGTTGCGACACGAGGCTCAGCTGCTGCACATCTGAAACATAATACTATTCCAGCCACACCGGGCAGGACTTTGGGGAGATCAGGTTTTCCTACATGGGACTGATTACGGCCACAGCTGCACTATACATTTAAAACAGTGCCATGCCACTTTAAGCAGTCATGCCTCCCACAAAGAATCTCGGGAACTGTAGTTTGTTAAGGCTGCTGAAAGTTGTCAGGACACCCCCTGTCCCCCTTACAGAGCTGCTGTTTTCACAGTGGTTAAACAGTCAGTCCCTCTTCCCAGTGAACTCTGTGATTTGTAGATCTGTTGTTGAGGATTGCCATATGTCTCCTTTTAACCCCAGGACACGTCCTCTTTTTTCACGGGTAGAATCTTCATAGCGATCCATAGTTAAAAGTAGAAGTCTTTAAATGTGTCCTCTTTTTAGCTCTTCAAAATATGGTAACCCTACATCATGTTCCTCCCATTTTTGCCTCTGTCCCCGCCACTGGTATGAGCCACCTGCAAAAGCTTGCCCCAGGCTGAAAAAAGCTCTTCACTCCTGATTTAAACAAGCCAATAACTACACACTTCTTTGGATCTAACCAGAGGATGTGCAGTATGGGAGAGCTGGTTCTCGCAGGTGTCACAAAGAGCAGGACTATGTGTGATAAGCAACCCATGGCTGGCCATGTGCAGGGCAGAGTGTACATGTCTGGCGTAATGTCGAGCTCTGCTTTCCTTCCCCTGCGGCCAATGATGTGACGCCCGGGGTGGGTGTGGGTGGGAGGGCAGGGAGATGCAAAATGTAATGTTGTCAGACGTGGGATCTTCATCTTATTTACCATTCATTCATTTAAGTAACTTCTATATGGCTTTGTATTTCCAAACAAATAAAAATCTCAATGTGTTTTGCAACCTAGCTCCAAGCATTGCAAAATACCAAAAAAAAAAAAACCTTACAAAAGAAGGTCAAATAGAGAATAGACATTTAAGATGGCATGATTAACAGGAAAACAAAATAAGCATTGGAAAAAAACATGTTACAGAATTTATTTTCTTAGATTTTCTATACAAAAATTCCATAAAATTCCATCAGAGAGCATCGTTAGCAACTGAACAAAATAAGAGGCTGCCCTGCCCCTCCATGCCAGTAACATCTCCCAAGTACATTCTTGAAAACGTTCCACATGCAAACCTCACTCTTAAGCATTCCCAGCAACCATGCAGATAACACAGCCAATCCCCAGCCAAATATTTGTTGCAAAGCAAACATCTGGTCTAGAAAAAATGCCTGGCAGCATTAAGAGTAATTTACACTCGGCCCTTCACCCACCTCCATCTAGGATGGTACAACATCGTATAAACAGCAACATAGCTTACCTTTCCTCCAAGGAGCTCGAGGTTCTCCCCCTCCTCATTTCATCCTTACAACCCTATGTTGGCTCAAATTGCACTGCAGAGTTTCTGAGTGAATCATTCCAGCCGCAACCCATTGGCTTTGGTGGAGAAAGGATCCACACCGCAATCCTAGATATCCTACTCAGAGGCAAGTTCCACTGAATTCAAGAACTGCCACATCAGCAGAGCACTTAGTCTAGTAGTCCCACTTGAAGGGGTATCAAGTTTCTTGTCATTGACATACTAGCAAATTGGCCACCAAGCTGTGGGGGATGTCTATGGAAGCATAAGCTAGCATGAGTGGGATTTGATTACAGTTGCCAAAACCATAAATGGTTCTCTAAAAACCACTTTGGAGAATGAGTCTGAGTCTTTGACTGTCACTCAGTTGTGTTTCCAGACAGTGACTATTCCGGTTGTTACTCAGCTGTTCACAACACTTTGCTTGTTAAACATAGCATTCCTTCCCTCTTATTCCTTAGTGCAAGGATGGGGAACCTTTGGCCCTCCAGATGTCCCAGGACTGCAACTCCCTACATTCCCAGCCATAGGGCTATTGGGAGCTAAAAGCATCTCCAATGTGTTGATTGAAAACAACATAAATAGATCAGAGATGAGCATATAATTTGGTGTTGTTAGCTGCTGCTACGAAGGGACTGATGCCTCCCCAGACCGGGCAAAAGCAGTGGTACTTCCGTATTCAGTACCTAGGAGGAACAAGTTTTGGGGGTCTCTAATGTGGAGGAATTATTATACAGGAAGTCTTGATCTTGACAGGTATCGGTTGACAGCGATCGCAGTGGACCACTCTGCCGGCCCGTATCAAAACTACACAGTCATCTTTGTTGGCTCTGAAGCTGGAATGGTACTTAAAATCTTGGCAAAGACCAAGCCTTCTTCTTTGAATGACAGCGTGTTACTGGAAGAGATTGATGCATACAATCATGCAAAGTAGGTATACTTTTACAAGAACTGCTCGGTGGCATTGTACAGCATCTGTCTCGTTTGAGTCACTTGCTTCTTTGCCACCTGATTTAAATGTGTTTCCCACCTCACCTCCTTGTCTGATGCTTTCCCAGCGCTTAGAGGAATGTTTATTTGAGCAACATCTGGAAATATTTGTGTGCTTGCCTTGCATTCTAATTCCGTGTGCATGCAGCTCTTAAGTCAGAACAAACTTAAGAGTTTGCCCTATTTCTGTTAGAAAACATTCCTCCGTGTAGGAGCAGTCCCTTGTTTGCTGACGAACACACCCAAAACACATTGGTTGATACGTACTAGAATGAAAGAAACAGTACGGTAGGTCGATCAGAAAACAATTGAGGGGCAGTTTCCCTGTGGAAATTGTAGCGTTTGTCCAAATTGCAGTTGGTATCATTCCAACAAGGAATATCAGAGCAAAGGTTTTTATACTGATCAAAGCCTTTTATACTGGGCTTCTTTTGGAGGAAACGTGGGACATAAACAAAGTAATGATAATAATGTAATACAAAAGAAGTGATCTATATAGTGGCAGAGGACCCACCAGGCACCACCTTGCCATGGGCTCCCTCCACCCTGTATTAATTTGGGAATCTGTTCTAGCTTCATAAATCAGCAGTTTGCCATATTTTCTCTCCCACCCTTAATTCTATTGAGATCAACACATTTGTCTTCCTAAAAGCTCCGAGGAAATTGGGCGTTTCTTATTCCTGGCATGCAACTTTTTCATAGATGGGTGTAACCCACCTCGTAGTAAAATCAGAAGTGATAAACTGGATTAAAGGGGGCGAAAAGAAATAACAGCATCCAAATTTCTTGTGTTGAACAGGTGTAATGGGGATGGTGAAGAGGACAAGAAGGTCATCTCCCTGCAACTGGACAAAGAGCACCATGCCTTATTTGTTGCATTCTCCAGCTGCGTCATTAGAATTCCACTCAGCCGTTGCGAGCGTCACGGGTCGTGCAAAAAGTAAGCCCTCTCTGTCCAAACATGCCTATACAATGGAGTGCACCAAGGTTGGGAGGTGGTAAAAAAGTTAATTTCCTCTCGCCGCAGGTCTTGCATTGCGTCTCGAGATCCTTACTGTGGCTGGCTGAACCATGGGACCTGTGGAAGAGTGAAATCAAGCATGCTGTAAGTAGCAGGATTTTTAATAAATAAATTACAATGCTGTAGTCAATGCCAGGACCTTTAAATAGGTTTTAATATGCAGCATGGGTCAGGTGTTCTTGAAACACAAAGTCATTGGTTGAGATGTGAATGGACCTCATAATCTTAACTACCAACTAGTTTCTGGGCTCAATTTATAGAGGGGTTAATAATCTTGTGAAACTAAACCATCTGGGACCAGGTTGTCCGAAGGGCCATTTTCACCCATATGAACCAGCTGGACAAATAAAATTTAACTTTGCTCTGTGGCCCATCATTAACTAATATCTGATGGGGTGGTACCAGGTACAGGACCATCTCAGTCATGGCAGCACAGTTGTGGAGATTTCTCCCGGGGAAGTCCCAACATGGGATCAGGGTTGTGTGAGTGTAGGAACATTAGGAGAGCCCTGCTAGATCAGACCAAAGGGTTACCAGTATCCCGTTTCACATAGAAGCCAACCTAATGTCTCTGGAAGCCTGTAAGCAGGCCATGAGTGGCAGGGTGGGGGCAATAGACCTCACATTGCAATAACCCAGCAACTGGGCATACTGCCTCTGAATCTGGATGGAATATTTGTCCAACATGGCCTACATTTTCCACTCCCCAATACTGTGATCAGGGGAGCTAGTAAAAGTATAAAAGGTTTTATGGTGCCTCATTGCCAGGGAAAGCAGGGCAGGGAACTGTGGGTAAGGTTGTGTTGGACATCTCTGTCGTTAGATAATTTGGGAGGCATAGTGGAAAGTTCTCCTGAGCAAGACCCTTTAGGATGAATAGAAGTCATGAGCCAGGCACAGGCAAACTCGGCCTTCCAGATGTTTTGGGACTACAACTCCCATCATCCCTAGCTAACTGAACCAGTGGTCAGGGATGATGGGAATTGTAGTCCCAAAACATCTGGAGGGCCAAGTTTGCCTATGCCTGTCGTAAGCAGATACAACACCACATGGTCGTATTCATCTCTGCTTCCCAGTCATTTCACTGGGGCCTTTGTAGGAAATCTTTGTGAGTTGGGTATTATTTGGCTGTGGCTATTTAACCCACTTGAATTTGCAAGGATTATTGTGAAGAAGGCACAGCCATTAAATGATTGAGATTCCAAGTAGAGGTTGCTGAGGACGAAGTCTCTTCCCTTCATTGTATATCCAGCACCCAGCTCCCCTTAGCAAATGCTGAATGAACATGTTTTGCGGCTTTTGTGTTTCTTTTGAGAATGACGGTGGCCATTGGTTTCTTCCCCAACTAATGCTATTAATTGCAGGTTATCTTTGTTTGTTTCATACAACCACAGCGTTGGAGGATATGAGCAAGATGTGGAATATGGCAACACCGCGCAACTCGGGGATTGCCACGGTAAGCACAAGTCCCAGGGGGCAACTTGAGAATGTGGCATGGTTTTGTTTGCAGGCCACACTCTTGTTGGTGTGGATGTCACAAAAAATGGCACTGAGCACCCCGCCCCCCTTGTAAACCATTTAGCACAAACCTAAGCCACTTGATCTTGGGTGGTGGAACCCCCCCCCCCCTTGGCCATTTTTCTCCCAGCCTTCATGTATTGTTCATGAAGGTCTAGATGTCAACTTATTAAAACAGGTACTCCCCACCCCCTTTCCTTTTTTTCCCCTTTTGGGTGAACCTATTGTGTTTTGTTTTCTGGTTTTCAGCTTTGGAAATCTATTTTGCTTTTCCTTTCAGTTACTTTTCACTGATTACGTGTTCCTTTAATTCTTTTAGAAATTTTGCCTACTACAACTACACCAGATTACAAAATATTTGGCGATCCAACATCTGGTTAGTTTTTTTCAATCATTTTTTTCTCCTCCCCCAGTTAATGGAACTTTTCTTTCCTTCAGTTCAGCATTTTCAGACAGCCTCGTCCCCCTTTTCTTTTTTACTTTTCTTCTCCCCCCCCCCTTTCCCTTTTTCTTTCCTTTGGTGCAGTTGGCAAGACCTCCATATTTTTTGCTTTTCTGCTTTTACTCATCTCTCTTCTGATGGTCAAGGAACAACCAAGACTTTCTCTCACTCAGCCCTTTCCACCTTGTGTATCTGCATGCTTAAGAGCCCATTATTAATAGAGACACACCTTTTATTAAGTGAAAGAGCCTGATTAACATAGATGACATTCTCACTGCACGAAATGTCCACTAAGCTTCTACTCTTTCCACCTCCCCTCTCCACTCAACCATGCCTTCATGAATGCTACCCTAGCAGTTAGATGCCTGGCCCTCTTCATCTCCTCACTTTCCTCCTCCTCTGTTGTCCTGGCTATTTATAAAAAGCAAATGCACATTTTTTCTGAAATGTGTATTTCGGAAATGTTGGAAATGTGTTGATATCTTCAAAGGTTTTCAGAAATGCATTTGTACTAATAGCATCATATCCATTAATGGGCGGCATTTAGCATCAGATCACTTCAAATTTTACGTGCTTCTTCCAGAAAAATTACAGAGCAAATGAGGGGAAGGCTTTGCCTTTAATAAGCTGTTGGCAAGAGTGAGAAGGATGGGGTTTCCCCCCCCCTCCCACTCACTTACATCACAGGACTTGTCTTTCTGCTTCCTTTACAGAGGAAACCCAACCATTCTCCAAACAACAGGCAAACTTACAATAGGCTTTTCATGTCTGCAATACTATTTCAATTGCCTACATATGGATTTTCCCCCTCCTAAACTCTGATCCCTGGGCTCTCATGCAGCAAGAGAAATTATACAATAGCTTTCCAAGAGGTGTCTTGGTTTAGGTACTGAAACATGGAGTTCAATTCCCAAAATCGGTGGTCTGGGATTTTGTGTGTCGTTACTGAAATCTCAGCATCTTACCCGAATAACAACAGTGAGGAAAGTGGTTGTAATATAGTGCAACCACTACAGTTAGATATGTAAACTTAGAATTAAAAACTGAATTAAAAAGAATTTCCTTGCCTGGATCATTAGGAAAGGGATCAAAGATAAAACTGCTAATATTACAATGCCTTTTGCACATTGTAATTGACTATGGCATGGCCACAGTTCTGGTTGCCCACACCTCAGGGAAGGATATCGTAGAGCTGGGGAAGGTGCAGTCCAAATTAAAATGAAAGAAAGGTTGCAGCTTACACTGACTAAGAGGGGTAATATGACCAAACTATGGAGAAAATGTAGAAGGGGAAGTTTTTCTTCCTCTCTCAAAATACTATGGAATTATGTGTTATACATTAATAATAATAAAGTCAATATTTTAATGGAGACCTCTTTGAGGTATGCATAGAGTGATATACAGTGGTACCTCGGTTTATGAACACAATTGGTTCCGGAAGTCTGTTCATAATCTGAAGCGTTCATAAACTGAAGCAAACTTTCCCATTGAAAGTAATGGAAAGTGAATTAATCCGTTCCAGATAGGTCCGCGGCGTTCGTAAACCAAAAATCCGTAAACCGAGGTGTTCATAAACCAAGGGTCCACTGTATGTAAAACTATGACAAATAAATACTACAACTCAAGACCATCCAATGGTGTGGTAGAATATTCAGAGCATTTATTCACACTGCATAGTTGCCATCTTGGGCAGCTCTGAAAGCAAATTAGACAAATCCATGGAGGCTGAGCGTATTAATGGCTACTAATCATAAATGGCTATATCATATAGATTAGAGGCAATACATCTCTGAATAGAAGTTGTTAGAGGATACAAGTGGTAGAGGAACAGCACTTGTCCTACTTCGGCTTCTCCTAGGCATCTGGTTGGCAACTATGGGAACAGGATGCCGTTTGGTCTGATCCTGGAGGGATCTTGCTTTTTAGTCCAACATTCAGTTTCCCACCAAGGTTAGCTAGCTGCCCACTGTCTCTGTATGTGCAGGTATTATGTATGATCATCATTCGCTCTTATACCTGACATAGCTGAGTTGTGGTTTGTCTGTCCACCTGTCTATCTGTCCACTCACTATGCATTCAGACGCCACCTGAGATATCACTGCCAAATCTAACACAATGATTCCCAAGATAAAGGAGCTGGTTTCCCACCTATGTTTGGATACTGTTGTGACACCGCTTTAAAACTAGATGCTGGACTGAAACATTTCGGACAGCTCTTAAGATCAGGGATGTGGGTGGTGCTGTGGTCTAAACCACAGAGCCTATGGCTTGCCAATCAGAAGGTCGGCGGTTCGAATCCGCGCAACAGGGTGAGCTCCCGTTGCTTGGTCCCAGCTCCTGCCCACCTAGCAGTTTGAAAGCACGTCAAGTACAAGTAGATAAATAGGTACTGCTCCGGTGGGAAGGTAAATAGCGTTTCCGTGTGCTGCTCTGGTTTGCCAGAAGCGGCTTAGTTATGCTGGCCACATGACCCGGAAGCTGTCTGTGGACAAACTCCGGCTCCCTCGGCCTATAGAGCAAGATGAACACCGCAACCCCAGAGTCGTTCATGAGTGGACTTAACTGTCAGGGGTACCTTTACCTTTACCTTTAAGATAAGATCACCAGATTTTGCCTGATGGTGCCTGAGATGCAAAGAGCAGTTGCAGGGCTGTGTGTAAAAGAGCTTTCAAACAGCCCTGCACCATGCATTGGCTGTGTGTTCTTGTCCCCAGAAGGAGAAAAGACATAGCATTGCCTTGCTGCTCCCAACTATGTTGGACTTTAAAAGCCTTAATTAGCACAACTCCCAAGGCCAGATTCTGGTTTATCGTTGCCGGGGTTGGGGCAGGGGAGGGCACACACAGCCCTAGAAACTGACAGAGTGCATTGCCCATTTATAATCTCAGTATTATTATTGCTATTTGTTTGTTTCTGAGAATTCTCAAGCAAGCCCGTGTCCTTTCAGTTGGTGGGCTATATACAGTAGGTTTGAAGGGTTGTTGGCATGTCTGTTCATAATGCATTTGGACTTAAGACATTGTAACCAAATTATGCAACTTGCTTTTGATAATTTAAGGGTGGGGGCATAAGGCAGGCTATTTCAAGGGGTTGGTCTGCAGGGCAAGCCTTGCAGGGGGTTGGGACCTGGTGATCACCAGAGTCCCCTTCCAACTCTACAATTCTGTGATTTGAAAGGTTCCTGGGGGCAGGGTCTTGCCCATGTTTGGATACAATGGACACCATTTTGAATCAAGATGGCAGACTGAACCTTTCAAAGCTGCACCAGTGCTTTGGTTTCCCAGAATTCCTGAGCAGCACAGAAGGGGAAAGATCAAGAAGTCAGAATGTGAACTTAAGAAGTTCACATCCTGTTCTCACATTAGCCAGCCCAGGTGCTTGTGGGAAAACTGCAAGCAGAGCCCAAGGGCACTTTCCCCTCCCAGTTTCCAGCAACTGATAATCGGAAATATTACTGCATCCAGCTGTGATGTCAAGCATAGCTAGTAGCCATTGATAACCTAATCATGAACTCGTTTAATCCTCTTTTAAAGCCAATCTCTGCCTCCTGTGGGAGGGAGTCACATAGTTCAACTTTGTGCTGCGTGAAGTAGTATTTCTTTTATCTGTCCCGAATCTCCCAATAGAAGCTTTGACGCCCTGTTTGCATCAGTTCCCTTCTGGGTTTTTGTTTTTGTTTTATTTTAGAATTTCCATCCCAAATTCCTCTTAAATGGTTAGACTGCTGCTTTTTTCTTTAATTCAAAAGGCAAAATTCCACGTGGGACTTCAATGAGAGCACAATCCAGTACAGAATATGCTCCTCTGATGTTTCCTTAATTCTATCTGCCAATTACATTTTTTTTCGCATGCTTTTTAATGCTTCTGGAAGTTTGACAGCAGACTTATTCTTTGATGCTATTTGCACTTCTGTAATGAAACAAGGATGGTGTTTGGTGGATTTGTTCGTCCAAGAACTAATTCTGGTGGGGAGGAAGGAAAGTCTCAGTTCCTTTGCGTGAAAAAATCTGCCCTTTCTGCCTGTGCATGAATGGATGAAAAAAAATCAGGTTTACTTTTAAATGTTGACATGATGCACTTGATTCCACACTGTCGATTAATAGGGATTTGTAAGTCACATTCACCCCAAAGCTTTCCACTGCAGATATGCACGGGAGGTTTAGAAATTGACACCACCCCTGATGTCAACATGAATTGTGGCATATGAGCTGTACTATAGAATGCTATGAATTCCAAGTTTTGCTTTAGTCCAATTATATCAAGCTCCTGGGCCCTCGTGATTACAGACCGATAGCTTGAAAGCCTCCTTCCCGTTTCTGATAAAGGCTCACACCCAATCCTATGAATCCACCATAGCTATACTGTAGCTGGTATTGCTGTAGCTTGAGGCACAATCCTTTTTTCCCCTTTCCCTTTTACAAGTGAGATTGAGAAATCCAGAACTCCCGCACCTGCCACATTCTTCCCAAGGCCCATTAGAAGAGGCCCTGTTGGCCCTGCATGAGGCTGAACCTCATTGATGCCATAACAGTGCCAGCCGCTGCACTGAGCCATGTTGGAGGAAGAGGGGGGGGGCAACATAAGCAAAACTGGCAGCTTGTTCAACAGCAAGCACTGCAGCTATGTCCTGGTTCTGATGCAAAGGCACTGGTTTTGCCTGCACTAAAAGCCTTATGTTGCATTTTTGGAACTCTGCCAAGTAGAACACTAAATGTTACACACACTACACCAGGCATCCCCAAACTTCGGCCCTCCAGATGTTTTGGCCTACAACTCCCATGATCCCTAGCTAACAGGACCAGTGGTCGGGGATGATGGGAATTGTAGTCCAAAACATCTGGAGGGCCAAAGGTTGGGGATGCCTGCTCTCGAAGGTCTGGGGGGAGATCTCAGTGAGACCTTTGCTCAGGTAGCATGACTCTTAAGTCTGTGAGCTCCTTACCTCTCCATACATATTGTTTCTAGTCAAAATGTCTTAAAACACACACAGAGAGAAAAGTATGGGAAATGAAGTCACAATAAAAGAATTACAAGCATTCCGTACAAACAAACAATACTGTCTTGTCTCAATTCTGCACCCAGAGAATTGTGTGCATAGTATATAAATCTATGCAGAGGTTTGTTTTGCGAAATTGATTCCAGTAGCTGGATTCTAAGCAAGACACTCAGTTTAGAATGAATCCCCCCTCCCACCATAAATGTGTTAGGGAAAGGGGATTAGCTCTTCAAATGCCTTTTCTGTGGTGGCTCCCCAAATGTTGAATGCTCTCCCCAGGGAGGCTTGCCTGGCACCTTCGCTACATATCTTTAGGCGCCAGGCAAAAAATTCCTTTTTACCCAGGCATTTGGCTAATGAAACAATCGATGATGTTTTAAACTGGGGGGGGGCAGGGGGAGCTTATGATTTTATTTTTTATTATGTTACGTGTTTTTATAATGTAACCTGCCCTGTGATCTTTGAATGAAAGGCAGTATATAAATGTAATAAATAATAATAAATTGTCAGAAACAAAAATCAGAAACCCAGCCTGACATAGAACAAGGCCACTTCCTCCATTCCTAAATTCTGCTCCCCCCCTCCATTTTCCTTACTGATTTTATTTAAGCACCACAGTCATTGAATAATGGCAATAATTCGCAATACATTTCCGGCCCCTGACTTTAAATCTGATTTTAAAGAGCAAGTCACAGTATAATGCTGTTGCTCCTCGTGCAACTCCTATTAAACCTGTTTTCCAAATACAATTTAGCAGTCCTCGTGCAAAGTCACTAACTGTTGAAGGTTTCATATAAAAAAATAAACATGCACACATACCAAAGGGGCGGGGCGGGAACCTGACTGCAATGCACATTAATAAAAGCAAAATCTGTTTGCCACCACAGACATGGCGTTACCCTCAACTTCTGTTACCACAGTGGAAAGTATCCCAGTTTTCTCACCCAAAGTGATTGGTTCCTGGAAACCTAAAGTGACTGGCTCCCGGAAATTTGTAGCCCAAGATGACCCAAACACCTCTGATTACTCTGATTCATTATCAGGGGTCCCGAAGGGTAAGGCCTAATCAGGGGATTTATTATGGCTGAAAGGAAACCTGATAGCTTCAGCAGTTTCAAATTCAAGCGCTTGTTGTTATCAAAAATGTGCATGCAATATCATCCTGTGTATGTAATAAAAAAGGTGCAATCGTGTTGCCTCTCTCTTTTTGGCCAACAGAGCAGGGAGGAGGGGGGATTTGGGAGACAAGATGAGCAGCAACACAAGAGTTTGCATCACTGCTCAAGAAACGCCTGCTCACCCTGTTATTCTCTACCACCACCCAGCCAATTTTTGTTGGCGGTTGTTTTGCATATGCATGCTCAACAGCGCACGTCAGCCCAGCATCAAATCCCATCGAGTTCAATGTGGCTTACTCCCGAAAAAGCGTCCTCCTGCACCACACTGCCTTTTGTGTGCTTGGTTATGGGTCTGCAATACAGTGGTACCTCTACTTACGAATTTAATGCGTTCCGAACGCACACTCGTAAGTCGAAAAAAATGGTACGCCGAATCCCGTAAGAATGCATTGGGAGAAAAAATTCGCAAGTCGAAGCAACCCTATCTAAAAATTCGTAAGTAGAAAAAATCCTATCTAAACTGCATCCAAGATGGCGGACGGAGCTCCGTTCGTAAGTAGAAACATTCGTAAGTAGAATTATTCGTAAGTAGATGTACCACTGTATTCCTGAAGTTTTACTCTCTCGCATAAGGCTCACCGCAACATAGCTTTGCAAAAAGCCGTTGCAAAGAGTAACCGCATTAATCCACCACAGCAGAAACGAGAGCATTCTGGCTTTTAACAAAAAGACCCTCAAAACTCTTGCAGCACAAGCTTCCTTCCAATTGCTACATCCTTTATCAGCGCTAAGGTGTCTTTCTGTAAGATACACCTCAAAACTGGGGGAGTTTGAGTTTCCTAACTCTCTCCCACTAAGACACAACTCCACATGTTAATATCATCACAGACAGTGGGTTAATAATCCATGTAAGAAGAATCACGTACTCCATAAAGGGCAGTGTGGTGCTGCATGGTTGACCATAGGTACATGGATCAGGCAGCTAGTGCATATACTGTGAGTGTTTGATCTGTGTGCCCATGAGAAAGTGGGGAGGGGGGAAATCCCTGCAAATAGCAGCTTCTGCACTATGAGGTGTCAGTTGGACACAGATTGGAGAGGCCTCCATTCAAAGCATGCTGGACTATTGAGTCCTTTGAGTGATGCTCTCTCTCTCTCTCTGCCTAATCCAGCACATAGGATTGTTGTGAACAACTGAAAAACAAATGAGAGAGAGTGGGGGGGGGCCCTGGGTCACCAGTGAACTTCACGTCCCCTTATCTTCTCATCCAAACTGGCTCATCCTCTGTTATCTAGATACCGAAACTGCACACCTCATAGTAAATGGCACATATCTGCATGATCCTGCCTTTTCTTTTCTCAAAAAAGAAAAAAAAAATAAGAGTCGTAAGTTCTCAAGCAAACCTTTCACATTCAAGTATTCAGCGAAACGTATCAGGTTTCCTTTTGGCCATTGTGACAGCGCATTCGTAATTTGCTTCAGGTGTTTTTTTTTATCGCTTAGTTGTCCTTTAAAACGGGTCTGCTTTTGCCAGGATTTGCTCACGCACTCTCTCAGTCACGCTCAGTAGCGTTTTCTGTAGTAAGCCTTTCTCAGCCTTCTTTCCCCTCTTCTGCACAATGCCATTAAAACCAATAACCCTGAACCTTTCAACTCTCTTCAAAGGCCTTGCCTCTTAACACGCACACCAGCCACACATAACGCTCTTCTTTGTTTCAACTTTCCCACTGTGCCGAATAACACAATTAGGTGCGTTCTGCCAAACTAACATTTTCTTAACGGTGCAATGTCTGTGGTTGCTTTAAATAAAAACAAAAACCTGCAAGCTCTGATATTAACGTGCGAATTTGATTTTTTTCTTCCTTTTTAATACTATTGCTTGATCTTCTAGTACAAAATTTAATGTTATGAAAACTACTAATACCTCTCATTAGCTGGATGGTTTTTAAATGATGCTCCGTTCCAAAAGTTCATTCCTCACTGAAGTCTAGGCCTTAAAATGTGTGGGTAATCTTGACTTCTTCTTTTAAGCTGCAGAGAATACCACTTCCAAAATAGCAAAGTGAGAAAGCATTCCTTTGGAGGGGGGAGGGGTAAAAATATTAGCATAGTTCTAACAATGCAAATCTGCACATTATAGAGTTTTGCACAATATTTGCATAATCCTATCTCACTTTTGATTCTGATTCATGAGTCGGGCAGGAAATTGAAAGAGAAATCCTTCCACGAGTTATTAATTGCAGCTTGGCAGCGTAGCACCTTCTAACCTCAATTTTCCAGCAGAAATCGTTAATGTTCATACCACACCAGCTACTATTTGTGAGTCTTAAAAGGATATTTCAGGACAGAGTGTGCGCATTTGGATTGGCAGAGTAATAGTAATGCTACTCATATAGTCCAGTTCTCCAGATTAATAGACACAGAGGTGCAGGTCAGAGATTGCCAGCCTATCAAGGGACGTCTTCTTATGCTTGTGATGGCATCTAGAACTGACAGCCATTAGAGGCATCCACGGAAAGAGAGCCTTCCTGGCCTGCAGAGAGGTAGATCTGCCGTCTACTCACCCCTATAACTATGATTTGCTTCTATTTGCAAAAGAAAACAAGCTCTCCATACTGGTAGCATTCCTTTTTCTCTCTTGTGGTGGCTGTTCTTGCCTACAGTTGGGAGGCAGCGTAGCAGAGAGGTGAAGACTGGGCTATTTTCTCAGTCATTTAGGAATTGTTGTGTAACAATAAGCTGTGTAACAATAAGCCACTCTTTTGTTTTTTTTAAAAAAAGCTTATTGTTCATTGTTTTTCTTATTAACTGAACGGTGTTTTCAAATGTCTTCTTATACTCTGCCCTGAGATCAATTTGATAGAGGGCAGGTCGTGAATACTTTCATAAATAAAATAAAAACCAGCTGCCAGACAGAACAAGGAAGGCAAACAGCTGCTGATATTGTAGTTTCCTCGGTTTCTTGAGCAAGAAAAAGCATAGCACTGCTATAAGGATGAGCAGGCAACAACAGGGCGCTCTCTCCTATCAGAAGTATAGATAGACCTAAGTAAGAGCTTGACCAAGGCTCTCCAGCTGCAGGTGCCTGTAATAGTTGTAAGATCCAGTGTAGAGGTGGAGACCATGTGGCTGTCCAGATGTTGGACTACAACTCCCACCATTCCTGTTTGTTGGCCATGCTGGCTGGGGCTGATGATAGTTGGGAGCCCAACAACATCTGGAGGGCCCCTGATGCCAAGAGCCAAGCGGGCATTGGGGAGGGGTGCAACTGTAGAACAATACCCCTATTAAGAGGGAAACTTGAACTGGTCAGCAAGGTTCCTCCAACAGCCATGCCCTGGTTGATGCCTATGGTCAGCGTTGATAAGATAGCCAAGAGCAGGCATCCCCAAACTGCGGCCCTCCGGATGTTTTGGCCTACAACTCCCATGATCCTTAGCTAACAGGGCCAGTGGTCGGGGAAGATGGGAATTGTAGTCCAAAACATCTGGAGGGCCGAAGTTTGGGGATGCCTGGCCAAGAGCAAGGAGCCCAGAAAGGATGACTGGAAAGACCAAACTGCAGCACAGTACTGCAGGAAGCCCATGCCGTCATTCCACATCCTTCTGATCTGACAGCCCAGCATAATGGCAAGCGGCCTCCTGAGCCAGCAGAAATATCTATCTTGGCTCAGGGGGCAAGACCTGCCTTAAGAATGAAGGGCAAAATCTCCAAAATTGGGGAGGGGGGGGGCTGTTTCAGTGTTGTGGGGTTGCTCCAACAAATTGCAACTCCACCAGACTGGACGACTGGAGCGCTTTCATTGGATTGAAATGATGGACAAATGGATCGCACATCCATATTATCACAGAGACGTTGCATATTAATGTATATGCATGATGGTGGTGGTGTAAATTGGGGAACATATAACACATCAAATGTAGGATAAATTATGGTGGAGACCAACCCTAAACATGTTCAGATTTCAATGAGGACTGTTTCCTACATGGGGTGCAATATCATGCCAACTTCAAGCAATTTCAGGTTAGGATTAGGGATTAAGGTTAGGGTTAATGTGAGAGTTATGAACGTGCTTCAACTTTCTCCCATTAAAATAAATAGAAATTGAGCTGGATTGTGCCCGCTATGTTTTTAGTCTCCACCTGAATCAGATAAACCAGAAACCACTTAGCACTTTAAAAACATCTGTTGGTATATGAATATCTACACCACCAATGACTCCCCGAGGAGGATATCCATGTCAGAAGACTTGTGATTCCTACCCCTACTGTGCAAATCTCTCTCTCAAGTGCAGTGGTGCTAGGTTATGTCTGTTATGTCTGGTTAGTACTGCAGCTTAAGATAAGCAAGCTTTGTTTTACGGTCATGCAGAATCAAACACGCTCTAATCTCTCCATACCACATGTGTTTGTTGTAGGTGTCAGGTGGGAAGTCCAGTCAGGAGATTCTAACCAAATGGTGCACATGAATGTCCTGATTACATGCGTCTTCGCTGCCTTTCTGCTGGGAGCCTTTATTGCAGGCGTGGCTGTCTACTGTTACCGGGATATGTTTGTGAGAAAGTCCAGGAAGATACACAAAGACGCAGAGTCAGCTCAGTCCTGTACGGACTCGAGCGGGAGTTTCGCCAAGCTGAACGGCCTCTTTGACAGCCCAGTCAAGGAGTATCAACAGAATATCGATTCTCCCAAGCTGTATTCAAACTTGTTAACAAGCAGAAAGGAGATGCCGCCAACTGCCGACACCAAGTCCATGATGGTGGTGGACCATAGAGGCCAGCCGCCTGAACTGGCAGCTCTTCCGACACCAGAATCCACGCCGGTGATGCAACAAAAGACTTTGCAGTCTATGAAAAGTCAGATGGACAAAGCGCAGAACAACCTCAGTGCTTCTAGAAAAGAAACTCCTCTGAAGAGCCCTCAGTTTTTCCCGTCCAGTCCTCCGCCTCATTCTCCTCTAAGCCACGGCCACATCCCCAGCGCTATTGTTCTTCCAAACGCCACCCACGACTACAACATGTCCTTCTCAAATTCCAACGCGCACAAAGCAGACAAGAAGATGCAGAACATGGACCACCCGCATACAAAGTCATCGGGCAAGAGAGACCACAGGAGGTCTGTGGATTCCAGGAACACCTTGAACGATTTCCTGAAACATTTGAACGAAATGCCTAGCAACCCCAAAGCCATTATGGGAGACCTCCAGGTGGCTCACCAAACTCTAATGCTGGATCCCATGGGAAACATGACTGAGATCCCCCCTAAGGTTCCCAACAGGGAAGCCTCTTTGTATTCTCCTCCGTCCACCCTTCCGCGAAACAGTCCGACAAAACGGGTGGACGTCCCGACCACGCCGGCGGTACCCATGACCTCTTTAGAAAGGCAAAGGGGCTACCACAAAAATTCATCGCAGCGGCATTCTATATCAGCCCTCCCTAAAAACTTAAACTCGCCCAATGGCGTGCTGCTGTCGCGGCAGCCTAGTATTAACCGCGGGGGCTACATACCTCCCGGAGGAGGCTCAAAGATGGACTACATGCAAGGGGTACCGGTGAGTGTCCATCTACAGCCTTCCTTGTCTAGGCAAAGCAGTTACACGAGCAATGGAACGCTCCCTCGGACAGGGATAAAGAGGACGCCCTCCCTCAAACCAGACGTGCCGCCCAAACCCTCGTTCGCTCCCCAGACGCCTTCAGTCAGACCACTGAACAAATACAGCTACTGAGACTTGCGTATTCTGTCAAGAGGTGTGGGGTGATGTTGCAGGACAGACAATAAGACAGAGACTCGCTTGTCATGAGAAACACACAGAGGAGAGAAAGAGAGAGAGAGAATGAACAAGCCGCCAAAGAACCTGTTCTTACTCCAGCAACATCTGGGCTTTTGCCACACACCTGGCTTAAAGCAAGGCTCAGCTTGCTAAACAGATTATAACAAAGGAAGGTGCTGGCCCTTCACATTTCTTTCGTTTGGAGCAGAGGAGACATGTAGCACAATGGGAGGGGGAACTACCTGAGCGAAAGTACTCGGGGAGGAAAAGGGGAGGGGGAAAAGATCTGCGAGCAAAAATACTTGAAGATAATAATAATAACGATAACAATAAAATGGGGTTCATTTTTAGACTGCCATAATGTGTAGTCTTCCCATGAAATGTGAACATTTTAATATGTATGCATTTGCCTTGCCTCTTGCACAAATGTCAGCAAATGATAATGTCTCAACAAGTATGTTGGTTAATAAGCAACTTGCTGATCTTTGGTCTCTAGTCCAACTGTAGCATTTTTCTTTTCCTCCAAAGGATGACATTTTTGTTTATGATGAGAATAAAGGTGTTTGTGTGTGAGGGTGTGTGTGCGCGTGCACAAAGCTAGGAGGTATTCAATCTCATTGCATCTTTTAAGTTACAGAAACGTTTACATTTGAGTTTGACTAAACAAACAGATGGCTCTGGTTCAGATTATTTTGGATTGCATGAGGTGTACAGCAGATCTCATGTGGGAAGCTTTGTGCTGTCAGATTTCTGCCCCGGGCGGAACTAGTTACTATGTGAAATGGTGCAAATGTGCGCATTCTAAATTATGCTGCTATAGAGTCAGATGTCTAAATTCCAAATGTAGCATTACTAGAGGTCCATGGCAGTAGGGATGGTTAAACCAGTCCATTTTGGTTTCTCGTTTTTCTGATATTCAGTTCGCCCAATTTCTGCAGCAGTTTGGAAATTTTTTTACTTCAGAGAAATGCAAATTCCAAAGGGTTTGCATGGTGCTTTGGGAAGCACAAATTCAGGGAGGTTAACATGAAAATGCAAACCAAATTGATTTTCTTCCCCCATCTCCAGTGCTCAGCTGGTCTTTCAATCCACCTGACTTCCCAGCCTGAATGCAAACTTTAGAACTTCTAACTGTTCTTCAATCCAGAACAAAGTTTCCATTACGGTCAGACTCCCTAGTTCAAAAAGCAGTTCATTTGTTTGTTTTGTAAACACCGCCTTCCCCCAAACTGAGACAAAATAAAGGCAGGGGGATTGAGAAAGGCAACGAAAGGGGGAAATGCGGCATTCCCAAGTAGAAAAGACCCTAAGAGAAAAAAAGGAAATATTTTCCAGATGCAAAGAATTGCTTCATTGGCCCCCAACAAGCCATGTACCCACCTGTATTTAGCGAACAAGGAATTGAGGAGCAATCCTATGGCTTGTATATTTGCTTAGCCGAGTGTGGGGTAAGAGGAACTACTGCTCCCGGCATCCATGGCAAGTGCTTACACCAGCCTCTCCTAAGCTGGTGTCCTCTGGATGTTTTGGAGGACAACACAGCCGTGGCTGGCTGGGGCTGATGGGACTTGGAGACCAGAACATCTGGAGAGCACCAGGTGGAGGAAGGCTGGTTGACACCATCATAGGGTGGCCCTCCTCACTCTGGGACGTTTACGTGTGAGGCATATGTTACACAAGAAAAGACAGCAGAGATATGTGGAATAAGACGTTCACATTATTCACATCATTTTATAGCCCTTCCCAACCCGAAATGAAGATACATCAGTAAGGCTTGGCAGGATCCGCCCAAGAAAAAATTGACAGTAGTGCAATCAATTTGTTTAGCTTGTGGTTTCTCCATAGTCATGCCGGTAATGACAATATTCTGTAAATATTCTGTGTGTTTACCTGGATCTGTGCATTTTGTGCCTTATTCATGAAAATGATTTTCTTTTCTTTTTTTAAAAAAAGGGGGGAAACCCTACTAAACCCCTGTCAAGTGTTCTCGGTAACAGCACATCACAATTCCCCACATGCCAGCTGTAAGTTCTCTCAACAGTATCCGAAAAGATGAAAGAAAGGGGGGGAATATCCCCATAAGAACAATTAATTAACAGTGAAAAGGCAGCTTCTAAGCTGAGCAGACAGCAGCATTAAATCAACCTTTTTCGCGCTAAACATCCCACCCCTAACTAGCTTAAGGATCAAACAGTTATAATGTGAAATCATATGAGGTTTCTGGGGTAATGGAACACCTGCTAAAGCTGAGCATGCTTCTTACTGGGCTGCTATGGTATGTGCTTGCAGCTGATGTTCATCGCAGATGGTGATCTTAGCTTGCAAATGATGCCCTAGTACTTGTTTGCTGAACGTTGCCATCAGCATATAGCCCACACAGGGGAATAGTCGTGAGTTGATAGGACAAGTACCTTCCATCCAAAACACTGGATTCTATTTCATGTTAAAGGGGGGAAAGAAAAGATCTTAGTCTCTCTCAAATAAAAGGGATCCTTGTTCCTTAATATATAGATTTATTCCCCCTTTTCCATTTTGTATGTTGACCATTGAAGACCTTTACTTCCCCCTCCAAAAATATTTAGGATCGTTCCCCCCCACCACCCTAAAAATATTTTCACTCTTGCAACTAATAATTTTTAAATGAGAATCAAATGACAAAAAAAGAGAATTGACTTCACTTTACAGATAGTAATGAATAATACATACTTGTGTGAAACGGAAACATAAATGTTATGTGAACCCAAATAACTTTCTGTAACATTGTGCTGCCTTGTTAGATGGTAATGTGAGTTCGCTCAGTATTTATGTTGAAATCTTTTTAACATTCAACATAGTCTTTATTCTGTTAATTTATAATTTTTGTTGGGTTTTGGGTTGGGGTTTTGTTTTTTTTAATTAAAAAAACATGCTTTATCCATTTGTGCAAAGGTAAATGCAGATTGTATCTTTTTTAATGGTACAGCTTATAAAAGTAACCCTAAAAAAATGAAAGCTGCTCTATATGGTCTATAGAGTACTTTAACATGTATAGATATCTTGTAAACTTGTATTGTGGATGTGTAAATAATACGTCCTTTTGGGTTTTTAACACCGCATGTAAAGTCAAAATAAACTATTCAAAAGTAGCAAGCATCTCACTTGATTATACGTTTAAAAGCAGTGAGCATAACCCAGCCCCTACGCTAAGCTTTTGGGAATGAATGGGAAACTGCACATAGGTAGTTGCAGCCCATTGCCATTGCCCTCTGGTCACGGCCCATCTATTGAAGCAAGTAAAGCTATCCATGCTGGGAGGAGGAGTTCATTTCATACAACATAGCACCTGCCATCTCCAAGAACCCACTGAATTGGTGGCATTACGTCTCTTAATGCAGTTTGCTGTTATTTTCCTAGGACTTGCTCATACGACCTACACATGCTAGTCTTTTAACCCTGTTTCTGAAGTTTCAAGATGAGCAACTGCATTTACCTCTGTGTCTTTTCACTGTTCATACCTGATGCATAGAATAGGCAGGGATACCGGGCATATTATGACACCCCGACCCAATAGTCCTCCAGATTACAGGCCTTGATCCATATTTGGCCGGCGGCATCCTTGGGCAGCTGCTGGAGCCACATCACCCTGGCAATGTGCCTGCCAGCCCTCATGGTCACCACCAATATCGAGTCCCAGCTGCCATTCTGTTTTCCCCTCGATGCCCCAAAATAAACATGCTGTCTGGATCATCGTGGGAATGATGAATGACAGTTGGCATCTTCTTACAGTTAAAGAAAACAGCCTACCACTCTGCTGTGCTACAGGGAATCCATCCACACAGGAGAGCACCCATTGAAGTCTCTTTCCAACATGGAGCCAGTCCTGTCCATAGTACTGTAATCATTTGGAGATTAGCCAGCCCCTATCTGCATCATCCGATCCATTTGTCTGTGGTTCCATTCCCCACTCCAGACTATCTATCTATGGAAAATAATTTCTTTACACAAAAACTTTTATGAAAGTTTTTTAAAAATAGTAATAATGAAAGAATTAGCCCATTGGGGAACAAGGTTCTGCAGCCCAGTCTGTCCCCTACTGTGCTAACTTTCTGTCTGCATTGAGTTGCTCACATAAGGGAGCATTCATAAATGTGTTCCACCATCTGCATGTGGTGTGAAGTGGCACAGTCTGTTTTCCCACCTCTGAATTCTCCTGGCCTCATTCTGCTGCTTAAGGCTTAAAGGGGGTTTTGTAGCACCAGTTCCACAGTGTCCCCTGAAACTGAAATGCTAACAAATCCTGACTGTGTGGGGGAATGTCTATACTGAGCCTTAAATAAAATTCGTGGAGAGTTCTGATTTTATCAATGTATGCTGAACTGCCACAATCTCAATGACTTGTAGAACAAGCATGCATTTGATCCCACGGGCACCCACATTTGTTGTGGGAGGCACTTAATTTGGACTAGTAGTGAACACAAATTCCCACTACCACCCCCCAGGGCTCTTTTGACAACTGCTGTACCACCCATTTCGTCCAGTTTCATCAGTGGTGCTGAATTTTACTGGTATAATTCTTCTAGAGAAAGCAGCAAAGGTAAGGGATCAAATTTCCTGGCTCCTTTGACAACAAGCACTGCATACTTTCAGGGGGAGAACAAAGAAGAAGGGATGCTAACCTGAGGAGGCAGGCCGAGTATAAAATGTAAATGCATGGAAACTTAACCTACAACTTTTTACAGGCCAATAGATGTACACTTGTTTAAAATTAAGTTCACAATACTGTTCTGTTCATACATACTGTACATCATCTGAGCAGCAGGGTACTAAGAACTGCTGTTAAAACATTAGTTTCCTTTACAGAAGAGACAGCCAAGTATTTCCGGTGTCTTTGCACTGATCTATTTATTTCAGAAGTTGCCAATGTTGTACCCCCAAAAGCAAATACGCTTGCAAAAATCCACAAAGCCTGAAACCTTGTTTGCTCTTCTGCATTATGCATGGCTTATCAAACATCTCCATATTTCAGTAAATGTACAGATCGGGTTCCTGCCCACCCATCAAAGACAGAGTTGTACAAAGAGCTGCTTTTTGTGAGTATGGCGAACAATGTCTACACCATTTTGTAGTCCTGCCTTGTTTTGTTGTGGCAGCCATGTTGTGTTATGCCACACCCCCATTTTTTGTGCCCATGACACTTTCTCAAATATGTCCACTGACACATATGTCAGTGTATGTGTCCACTGACCCCCAAACGTTTGCAGCATATAGTGTATTTACAGATGGTAGATCTCAAAGAAGTAAAAAAAAAAAAAACCTGGACAGTTAAGTCCAGTCAAAGGCGACTACGGGGTTACGACGCTCATCTCGCTTTCAGGCCGAGGGAGCCGACGTTTGTCCACAGACAGCTTTCCGGGTCGTGGCCAGCAGGACTAAACTGCTTCTGGTACAACAGAACACCGTGACGGAAGCCAGAGCGCATGAAAATGCCGTTTACCTTCCCGCCGCAGTGGTACCTATTTATCTACTTGTACTGGCGTGCTTTCGAACTGCTAGGTTGGCAGGAGCTGGGACCGAGCAACAGGAGCTCACCCCGTTGCAGGGATTCGAACCACCGACCTTCCAATCAGCAAGCCAAAGAGACTCAGTGGTTTAGAACATAGTGCCACCCACGTCTCTATCAAAGATGCATGATACGGAGATGCAGAAGGGAGCACATAAGCATTGCCAGTTTCTCACCAACATCAGGGTCAAACTTAACTATTCCCCTCAAAACTCTAGTTGTAGTTCATCTATTGCAGGGGTTCCCAACAAATTTTTCTCGAGGACCCCTCATCGAGCCGCTATTGTGACAAGGACCCCCATTAATTCCTAATCCTAAAATTAAAAAGTGAGAGCCAAATTAAGAGTCTTTTTATATTTTATATTTATACGTTTTTTACAGTTCTTCCTCTTCATCTGTAGGCCTCTGTCGTTTTAACGAACCACTTTTTAACCAACGGTCCATTTTTAACTACGCGAACTGTAGCTTCCGCAAAAAACAACGCTTTGTTTACAAACACTACTGTTTTGCAAAAAGGCAGCGCGCGCCAGGGAGGAGGGAGGGGAATGGAGAAGACAGGGTACCTGCGCAGTAGCGCACAAATGAAGCCGGCGCGCGCAAAGCATCTTGGGGAGGTGAGCGTTAGTAGAATGCGCGCGCTGCCTCTTTGCAAAACAGGAGTGTTTGTAAAGCGCCACCTAACGGCATACAGCAAAACTACTGCCTCTATCTAATTCTAGTTTTGCGCTAGACTCTGCTCATGCAGGAAGCGGCCAAAACAAAAAATCTGTTATCATACGAAATATATTTAATATATTTTTTATTCTAATAGCATCTTGCGGACCCCTCTAGCATAGCTCGCGGACCCCTGGGGGTCCCCGGACCACCTGTTGGGAACCACTGATCTATTGCTTTTTTAAAAAAATGCAAAATAAGGAGGGCTATCCTTTTGGGGAAATAGCAGCTTCAATTGGGTACATTTTGTAAACACATTTTGTAAACACATCATCATGGTGAGAAACAGCATAGAGGTGAAACTCGAAAAATTAGAATATCGTCGAAAAGTGCATTTATTTCAGTAACGCAACTGAAAAGGTGAAACCAATATATGAGATACTGTAGATGCTTGACATGCAAAGCAAGGTATGTCAAGCCTTTATTTGTTGTAATTGTAATTATTTGTTGTTAGGCGGGTCAATTATAAATGGAATGTAATTAATGAAATGTAATAGCGATGTTTGTTTTTGTTTATTTTTGTATTAATTGTAATTATTTGTTTTATTACTGTGGAATTTCCAAAAGAAAGCATTTGTAAAAATTAGAAGAAAATTAAAAGATAGTAAGTTGCATTACTGAAATAAATGCACTTTTTGACGATATTCTAATTTTCCGAGTTTCACCTGTAGTTCCTATTCTGATTCTCCACTGCCACCAGCAAATTTAAACTCAAGCAGCAGCAACATGGGACTTCACTACATGCACCATCTGATTTGACCCTTAGTCCTGTCTTTGTTCCTTCTCCCCGTTCCATAAACCAAACTCTGCCACTCTTGCAAAATTATTTTCAGACCAGAGAAAATCTGCGCAGAAACACACTTTTTTAAAAAAAGGTAAGAGTTACTTGACCTTTAGGGTCTCAACCCAAAGACTAACAGAGCAGCAGACAGAGGGGGAAATTCCATGGCAGAGGAACCACCAGAACCAAAGCCCTGCCCACTTTTTTATGGTACTTTCTTCCACCACCAGCCCCATTTGGGTCAATGGTAAGGAATAAATTCCAGATTCAGTGTAGTTTAGAGCACAGTGTCTGGGTTCATTCATGTGTGGCGAGGGAGCCCTTATCATTTGGTCCTCCCTCAAAATAAGGGGGGGGGCATGGATTTATTCCACTTCTCTCACAACAAACCTGGGAGAGGAAATATCTGAAGGGGAGAAAGAGGCTCAAATTCCTTCTGGGATCTAACCAAGTGTGCAAAATGCATCCTGACTGGAAACGTTGGGTCACAGAATACCCCACTTAGCCCGATGCACGCAGTCTTTTTGCAGTCTTACTCTCCACTGAGATGATCACATAAAGATTCTGCAGCTTGAGGTCAGGGTGATAATAAGGCCCTAGCGATGCTTTTTGTCAGATTCCGACCTTGCCCAAAGTCAGAGACGGGAAACAGAGCCTTGAGATTTGCTTCTTTGCTTCAGCTTGTCTGACAATTTTGAGAGCCTCCCGTCCCTGATATGTGAAGGCCTTCATCATCTTGTCTGATGGAGGCATAACCTACTCCAAGCAAGACAAATACTTGAGGGGACATTACAGAATTTTTATTATTGATTGTATGCATACTCTGCTCTTTCCTCCTAGATAGAATTCCCCTCGCAGAGCTACGGTTCTCAGAGTAGCTTAACAGTCAATCCCTCTTCCCAGGGAACGGCGGGGGGGGGGGGTCCTCTAACAACTCTCAGCACCCTTAACAAACTACAGATTCCAGGATTCTTTGAGGGAAGCCGTGGCAGTTCAAAGTGGTATGCCAGTACTTCAGATGTAAAGTGCACACAGGGCCTGAATTCAGTAACAGTTAGCAAGTAATTACATCTATAATTGGAGCCTGAAACGCCTATTGTCATGGTAATGGGTGCAGAGTAGAGTGTCCACAAGGACTATTCTAGACAGTTCTCTTTTTGAAGGGCGGACAGTCCTCCATTTGAAGGAGTCCTATGTTTGAAGGGCCGTCCAGTAAGAAGGGCAGGCACCAGCAGTTAGCAGGTGCACAGTGGACTGCGAAGGGACACACATTGGCTGGTCACCATCTCCTCCGCTAAATGAGTAATTATTTCTAAATCTGCATCTGGGGCAGGCCATGGGAACAGCTCAGCTGGTAGAGCACGAGACTCTTAATCTCAGGGCCATGGGTTCAAGCCCCACGTTGGGCAAAAGATGCCTGCATTGTGTAGGGGGTTGGATTGGATGATGCCAGTGGTTCCTTCCAACCAGGGCCGGCTCTAGGTAGACCCCTGGTGGCGCAGTGTGCCAGGGCGCCGGGTCGGTAGGCAGGGCGCCGTGCGGCTTTGCCACGCGGAAACCATGCTGCGCCCTGCGAGGGTGGGGGCGCCGGAGCGATCTCCGCCCCACAGCGCCAGGGCGGCCGGCCTGCTCGAGACTGCCCTGCTTCCAACTCTACAGTTCTATGATTCTATGATGCGAGTCTTAGCTGCAAGTATTTAAAAGCACGTGAAAACAACCCTTAAGAGATTCTGGCCGAGGACTTCCGGAATGGCGCTCTGGAGTTCGGGCGGAGATCTGCGCTTCGGCAACTTCTGAGGCAGATTGAACGCCGGCAAAGCAAAACGGGGACTAGGCGTAAGTTTCCCGACCTCAGGGGGGAATCCTGAGGGCACTAGCCCGAGGCCGCGTCAGAAGGGGAGCCCTGAAAACACCCCAGCTTTCAACCCCGAAAGGTTGAAAGTAAAGGGAAGCGGGGAACTCCGGCGCTAAAGGGCAACAACTCTTTGCCTGCGGAAACGCCCGAAAAGCCCGACAAAAGAACGCCAAGCTCTCCTAAGCTTTACAATTAATAACAGCAAATTTAAACCCCCCTCCCCGACAAAGGACTAAAATAAGGGGTGATAAAGACAAACTTGAACGCCAAGCCGCTAGAGAACTTGCGGGATACGAGAGGGGGAAGAGATACAAAAGCGTTTCAAACTAAATAAATTGCAACTGAGACGTGCGAAGGGGACCGTAGCTAAGCACAGCGTCTGAATGTCCAAATAATATACACAGACGTTTTTTTTATTGGAAAACAAGACTTGGAGGCTTGGAGGATTCGAGAAAGCAACCAAGAACGAGTGAAAGACAGGGGAAGCGAGAGTAAGTTCGTGAGACGGTACGGGAGGAGAGACGATACGAACTGAGAGATCTGTACAGTACTTTCTCTATTGAGCTCCAAAGACAGAAATTTGAAACCGTTGAAACAACAACCATTGAAATAATAACAACAACTGGGAAATTAAGAGATTGAGAATCAATTAAGAGTGCCTGGGGGAGGAGAAAAGAAAGAAAAGGAGGAGATACCTTTAAGAGCAGCAAACACTGCCAGCGACATCAGCATCAGCAGAACAATAGAACAACGAGGAAAGAGGAAAGAGAGAGAGGAGAGCAGTGAAAGAAGCGCGCAAAAAGAAACCTCCCACAACAGCGACACCAGTGGTGAGCTGAGAAACGACACCCAAGCCTAACTAAAATCTCAAAATAAATAACTAAAGACTGTCAACTCTTGCTGGAAGAACAATAAATAATTCAAAGGGAGAAACATTAACCTAGCTCAACACATTAACTTAGCTCAACACATTCAAAGCAGAATAACCATACCCTAAAGTTAGGACGGTTAAAAACTAGAATATGGATTGCTAGAGACCAACTCAAAGGGGGTTCCCAGGTGTAAAAATCGCCTAATTAACCCTTTGAAGTTAAAACCCTCTGAAATTAAATAAAAGGAAGATATAAAGAAAGAAACAAAGCTCAAGACCAGATGGGCTCAAAGAAACACCAAGCGACAAGTGGATTTGGCCCTACACAAAACCAACTGCGTAGAACCTCGATTGCGGAAGGAGAAACCAACACAGATATGAAAGAACTAATAGCATTGATGGAAAGAATGGAGAAAAATCTAGGCGATAAGATATCAAGCCTAGATGGAAATATAAAAACAATGGATGGGAAAATGGAAATTATGGGATCCAAAATTGAAAAGAACTCAAATTTAATTATAGATCTTGCGGAACAAGTTAGTCAACAAACCAAAAAATTCAAAGAGCTAGAAACATCATTTCAAGAAACTGAGATTAAATTACAGAAACAGGACGATACAGTGAAAAAAGTCCAACAGGAACAAAGAGAATTGAAAAGGCTTCAGGAAAAGCATAAAGAAGAAGTTGGCGAGTTAAAGAGAATCCAAGAAGAAATTCAAGACTCCATGGCAATGCTGGAAATGAGACAAAAAGAGATGACTCTACGCGTGAAAGGAGTGAAAGAAACACAGGGCGAGGAAATAGCAACTAAATTGATCAAAGAACTGGCAGCTTGGTTGGGGGTAGAAGAAGACGACCTGACCCTCGACATTGATAAAATATACAGAGTAAGACCAAATAAAAATAAGACAAGGAGGGGTCCGGGAGACTGCTTACTATTTCTGAACTCAAGACTGTTGAGGGACAAACTCTTACAAAAAAGCAGGACCGACCCACTAACTATAGAAGGAAGGGGGGTTGAGATAATGAAAGAGACTCCAGTTCGTATATTGAAAAAAAGGGACAATTATAAATTTTTAACGACGGCGCTGAGGAATAACAACATATTGTTTAAATGGGAACTCCCAGAGGGACTTTCGTTTACTTATAAGGAGAGGAGACGTTATTTTAAATCAGTAGAAGACACGAAGAGCTTTTGGAGGAAGTATTGTGACGAATTAGGTGGAGAAAAACTACTGGAATAAGAACTACAGTGGTTTTTGAATTAAAATAGATGATTTACACTGATAAATCCAGTCTCAGGGGGGACTAGATCACTCTGCCTTCTTCGACTTCCGTATCTTACTTTACAGTTGGTGTTTTCTTGTTTTTTGTTTTTCTTTTTGTTGTTGTTGTCTCTTGGTTAATGTTAATTTGTCTTGCATTCCTTCCCTTTTCGGCTGATGCAACTGGAGGGGGGGGCAACCAATTTTCTGTCCTTGATTTTCTGGACCTGCCTCTGAAATCCTAAGGTGAGGATTAAAGTCTGAAGAACATAAAAGTAGCCCATATTAGTATAATAATAAAGGTTCTGTAAAAGATGAAATGTTTATCGTGGAATGTGAACGGGATGAATGGGAAATTCAAAAGAAACAAAATAGAACATTTACTGAAGAAGAAAAAATGTGACATAGTGTGTTTGCAAGAAACACATATATGTAATAACCATGTGAGAGTACTAAAGAATAATAGGCTGGGCCTAGATTTTGTGACAGCAGGAAAGGAGAAAAAAAGGGGGGTGGTGTTATATATTAACCCATCACTGAAACCGCAGTTGCTATTTAGTGATGAAGAAGGGAGAATAATAGGAGTGGAGATATGCTCCAAGGCGGGGAAGGTGATTGTAATAGGGATTTATGCCCCAAATACTAGGAAAGACGAGTTTTTTCAAAATGTTGAGGAGAGGATATGGGACTACATGGGGGAAAGCATAATACTGATGGGGGATATGAACGGGGTCATTTCCATGGAAATGGATAGAACATCCAAAGATAGAACCAGTAACTCGGGTAAACTGCCTCTCTCTTTTTTTCGATTAATTGAGAACTTTGAGCTGTATGACGCCTGGAGAACTAAAAATCCCACGGTAAAAGATATCACACATTATTCCGAGGCCAATAGGTCAGGGGGAAGAATAGACTCAATTTGGTTAACGAAAAATCTAATGTTGAAGTTAGAAAAAGCAGAAATACAGAATAGATCGATATCAGATCACAACCCGGTACTGATCCAAATGAAGTTCGGGAATAACACGAGGGGAAGGTGGAGATTAAATGATGAGATCTGGAGGGATGAACAAAGAGCAAAAAAAGCAAAAGAGACTTTGAAAGAATACTTTGAAATAAATGAAAGACAGGATACAGATAGAAAAATAATTTGGGAGGCAAGTAAAGCCTACATGAGAGGGTTTAGTATTCAACAAATGACAAACATAAAAAAAGAAAAAGGAAAAAATATAATGGAAATGAATAAACAAATAAGAGATAAAGAAAAAGATTTAGTAAAAGATCCAAATAATGAGGAACTAAGACAACATGTGAAGAGATTACAAAACCACCTCTCAGAGATAGTAAACTGTGAAGTTAAAAATAAAATACTCTGGATGAAACAAAGATACTTTGAATCCGCTAACAAGCCCGGGAGAATGCTAGCTTGGTTAATAAAAGAAAAACAAAATGACAGAATAATAAACAAAATAATGGAGGAAGATCTAGAAATTACGGACTCACAACAAATTAAGGAAAGTTTCATAAACTATTATAAAAGACTCTACAAGGAGGAAGGGAAAGATGAGAAAGCAATTCGGAACTATTTGACCCAAAATAAATTACCAGAAATTAATGAGACAGAATATCAACTTCTAAATGCTGAAATTCAGGAGGAAGAAATAAAAAATATGATTAAGAAAATGAAAGAAGGGAAATCGCCAGGTCCCGACGGGATTTCCGTCAAATATTATAAGATATTAGAAGAAGTGGTGACACCGAGACTAAAAGAAATAATGAATGAAATCCTGGAAAAAGGCTCACTACCAAGGTCCTGGCAAGAAGCATTAATAACCTTGATACCTAAAGGAGACTCAAGTGTGAAATCAATTAAGAACTTCAGACCGATATCTTTATTAAATATTGATTATAAGATATTTTCCGGAATATTAGCAAATCGATTAAAGAGCGTACTAATTAGGATAATTGGTAAAGACCAAGCGGGCTTTCTCCCCGAGAGGCAAATAAAGGACAACATCAGGGTGATTATTGACTTAATGGAATACCTAGATTCTAAACCAAGCATGGAGACAGCAATGCTTTTAGTGGACGCTGAAAAAGCCTTCGATCGTGTGTCTTGGGACTTCATGATAAATACTTGTGAGAATTTAAAACTGGGACAAAGGTTTTTAAGGGGAATTAAAGCAATCTACAGAGAACAAAGAGCAAGGATAATTTTAAATAATGAAATTACCGAAGAATTTAGCATAGAGAGGGGCACAAGACAGGGCTGCCCCCTGTCCCCCCTGTTATTTATCACAACCCTGGAGACCCTACTGATAGCAATTAGGAAAAATAATGCAATCAAAGGAATAAAGTCGGGAGCTTACTGTTTTAAAACTAAAGCGTTCGCCGACGACTTAATTATCATGACTGAAAACCCGGAGGAAGGAATTGTAACAGGAATGTTTGAGATGGGGAAATTTGGAGAGGTATCAGGATTTAGGTTAAATAAAGACAAATCTAAAATGTTAACGAAAAATATGAGAGCCAAAGACCAAGAGAGATTGGAAAAAATAACAGGGATTAAAATTGAAAAAAAGTCAACTATTTAGGTATCCAGATAACGAATAAAAATACAAATTTATTGAAAGATAACTACATTGAGAAATGGAAAGAAGTAAAGAGAAAATTGGCAAAATGGAAATGTATGAATTTATCTATTTGGGGTAGGGTATCTATGATCAAGATGGTGATTCTTCCAAAAATTTTATTTCTGTTTCAAAACATCCCCATATTAATTGGAACGAAATATTTAAAAGAGTGGCAAAAAGATCTGACGGACTTCATATGGCAAGGGAGAAAGGCAAGGATGAAAGCAGAGATACTAACGAATCCTAGAGAGATCGGAGGATTTGCCCTTCCGGATTTGAAAAAATATTTTGAGGCAGCCTGCTGGACCTGGATAAAAGATTGGCTAATGTTAAAAAAATTGGATATTTTGGAACTAGAAGGTGTAAATAAGATCTTCGGATGGCATGGTTACTTGTTATATGAAAAAGGAAAGAAAAATAAAGAATTTCAAAACCATACTTTAAGGGAGGTTTGGGAGAGGACAAAAGATAAAATTATAGACAGAACTCCCTGGTGGGCATCACCTGTGGAAGCGAATGCCACATTAAGATGTTATAAAAAAGAGGTCTGGCCCACGTACAGAGAAATTACTGAAAAGGTCAATGGTAGTATAAAACTTAAAGAATACGAAGATCTCAAGACTAGAGGAATATCCTGGTTGGAATACTATCAATTAAAAGCCACATTTGATAAAGACATAAAGGAAAGAGGATTTGGAGAAATAAAAACGAGATTCGAGTCAGAAATTCTTAACAGCAAAGAAAAAACCCTCTCGAAAATGTATAGACTTCTAAATGAACAGGAATGGGAACAAGAAATAAAGAACAAATATATGGAAAAATGGGAGAAAGATCTAGGCCATCCGATTGAATATAAAAAATGGAAAGAATTCTGGAGCAAACAAATTAACTTTACAGCCTGCTATGCCTTAAAAGAGAACTTTATGAAAATACACTATAGGTGGTATTTAACGCCTGAAAGGATAGCCAAAATAAATAAAAATAGTAATAACAAATGTTGGAGGTGCCAGCAAGCTATCGGAACATTGTATCATATGTGGTGGTCATGCCCAGTAATTAAAACATTTTGGGAAATGATCCACCGGGAAATTCAAGAACTAATTAAAGTTCCGTTTAACAAAAAAGCAGAAGCCTATTTGTTAGGAATTCTTAATAATGAAATACCTCCAGATAAGACTAATGTATACCTTTATGCATCAACAGCAGCAAGGATGATTATTGCTAAAATTTGGAAGGAACCTAGGATACCAACGAGAGGAGAATGGGTTGATAAACTCTGCGAATATTTAGAGCTGGCAAAATTAACTGATCTGATTCGTAATAAATCTAGAGATAAAATTAAGGAACAGTGGGAGTGTCTAAATGACTATCTAAAGAACATAGGTATGGGCAATAGAACATGGTTGTGCTTAGAATAACTGTGTAGGAATGGGAAGACTTCTGTCGTGCTAACAGAAGTCAGTGCAACAAACATCAAGAGGACAAGATATAGAAATGTAGAAGAGTGAAATGCTGTGCAAAGCGTGGTGGAAGCGACAGAAGAAGAAAATGTAATTAAGTAAGGTATGACTGTTGAATCAGTCAATCAGGTTCTACCTCCCTCTTTCCTTTGTCTGCTCCTTTTTTTTCTTTTTTTTTCTTCTTCTTCCTTTTCTTTGTTGATTCCCTTTTTGTTTATGATAATTATCAACATTATTATTAATAATAGTATTATTACTATTACTATTATTGCTATTACTAGTCTTTTTCTTTCTTTCTCTCTTGCCCTTTTCTTCTTTCTTTCTTCTCTCTCTTCATCGCTTTTCTCCTTCTTGACACAATTGCCAAGTTTTAGTTTTTCTGGGATTTTAACCTTGGAAATTGTTATTAGGAATAATAATAATATAGATTTGTTTGTACGATGTAAATGATGGACATGTATGTATGTAAGTGTATTACTACCTTTTGACTATTTTTTGTTATTTTCTGTTATATAAATAAAATTTTAAAAAAAAAAAGTATTTAAAAGCACGCAAGACTAACGACTGAAGCACAGAGATGGGTGGAGGGGGAATAACAGTGTGAACAGTGTCAGAATCAATAAAACAATGTTTTGATGGCTCCAAACTCTCCTGTGGAGAAATATCATTAGCAGAGGCCCTTCTATATGTGTGCCAACTTTTGCAGTGAGGTGTATGGCAGCTGTCGAGAAGGTAGTCTCAGTTGTGGCACCCCATCCATGCACTTTTGTCCCCATGCATGCTTACCGGGCACCACCTTTCTTTCTTTTTTAAGCCAAGTGAAGACATTTTCTCATTTTTTCCAGCTGTGAATGGTTATTCTAGGTGGAATTTTCATTGCTTAGAACTTTTAGCCCTGTTTACTGCACTTCTATCGTTCTAATTGAAGATAATAACAAAACAATGTTTTTAGTTTATTAATTTATTTATTATTATAAAGGAAAAGGAGAGGGGAACCCACATGCAAATCAAGCAATTGTTGTCTAAAACCACGATGTGTCCTTGACCCTATGATTGTAATGGACTTAGTTTCATTTAGTTTTGCTTTATTTAGCTAAAAGGAGGACAGGTCTTGCTTACAGATTATATAGTCTTCTCGTCCCATGCTGGCATTGTTTCTGTAAGCAGCGTGAGAACTGACAGCCTGACCTCCGCCATTTCTCTTATTTGTAATGTTTCCGCTAGGCCATTAGTAGCAATTTCACACTGCTTCGGTTAAATTGTTCGCAGACATTTGTAAGAGGTGAAATATATTTTAATGCACAATTACTCACTCTGTTTCAGCCTGAGTATACATATGTATATTTGACCCTATAACTACTGCTGGCTGGCTGTGAAGGGGCCATTAAGGCCTTTCAACTCAATGAGTACTAAGGGACTCATTAATATACAGGCAAACGACATGATAGACGACAAAAGCTATTACTCTCTATCCTGTTATTGTGACACTAAATCCAGGTAACTGGAAAATTTAAGCAAAGGTTGCAGCCCACACAGTAACTCTTCCAATAGGAATAAAATGGGTGTTTGGCCCCAGATCAACTGCCTGTTTAATGCCAGTTTAAAAACAAACTGTTCCATGTATATCTCACAACCACCACTCCCTCCTTAGCCTCCTGAACCATTCCCTATATTTAGTTTGTATTTTGTACAAAAAAAGGTATCTGAGGGCTAATCCATGGGTAGGCAAACTAAGGTCCGGCAGCCGGATCCGGCCCAATCGCCTTCTAAATCTGGTCCGCTGACAGTCCAAGAATCAGTGTGTTTTTACATGAGTACAATGTGTGCTTTTATTTAAAATGCATCTCTGGGTTATTTGTGGGGCATAGGAATTTGTTCATTCCCCCCCCCTCAATATAGACCGGCCCCCCACAAGGTCTGCGGGACAGTGGCCTGGCACCCTGCTGAAAATGTTTGCTGACCCCTGGGCTAATCCAACGGATATGCATGTGCTTGGCAAATTAATATTTCAACCAACTGCCTGGTCCAAAAGCTACCGTTTGAGAAGCGACTCCCAGGTGACATTGCAATTTTGCACTGGTTCACCTGAGCTTCGTGAAGTCTTGATGCAGAACTGCGGCATCCGTTGCCAAATGCATTTAAATGTATTTAAAACTACCACCCACAGAATAAAGCAAATGCTGGAACTTAAAATAGACATCACACACAATGTCAGACATAATGCTGTCCAATGGCTTTGTGTCTGATAGTTTGAAATCCCCTTTTATACCAATGTATTCTTGCCATGTGAAAAAGAACAACAATGAATTAAGTGTTCCATCGGTTTTTAAAGTCACAGTACAAAGGGGATTAAGTGTGTATAGGCAGTCTCCAGCAAAAAAGAAAGGGGTGGGGAGACAAGTTAAATGGCATACTAAGTCAACAAAAAAGACGGGGAGAACAGAAGAAGACACATTCACCCCAGTATGGTTCCCCTTCATCACTTACACAGCCCAACAAGACAATGACAAAAACCTACCATCAGCATACAAATCAATATGGCTGACCTAATCAAAACACCCGCCCACCCCACTCACGCAAGAAACCAAAGATCACCACAGCCAACCACAAATGAACTATCACATCCTACGCCAACTCCCGACCTCTCTCACCAACAAAGGAACACAAGCAAACAACAGAAAACATGCACAAACAACGCTGACACTGAACCCCCACATGTATTAAGGAAAATAGAAACATCGGCACCCCACCCCACCCCACCCTCCTCCCCACCCACCTTCCCCCACCACCCTCTTCCCAATGTCTCAACAAGCAAGATCGATGTATAAAAATGTTACATGGAAAAAATATGAGATATTGTACTACCTTTGTAAACCACGAAAATCCTTAATAATAAAAAAAAAGACGGGGAGGAAAGCAATTTGGATTGGCCTGGAAGTGGGGCAAGACCACTAAAGATTTAGAGCAGGAGTGGGAAACCTTTAGCCCTCCGTATGTTGACTAGAATCAGGCAAGGCCCGTGGCCAGGAATGATGCAAGCTATAGTTCAGCAACATCTGGAGGGAAAAAAGTTCCCTACATCTGATTTAGGGAATGGATGCATAATTTTTTTAAAAGAGCAGTCAAATCCAGATGGTTCCCCCCCCCTTGATGAAGAAGGTTGAACTTTAACTGAGGAGGACAGATAAAGTCCATAGGAAACAAAGAGATAATTTCTCTCCATGTGAAAAAAACCAACAACACAAATTATGAATTTCAATGCCGAAAGATCTGTGTTGGGTGCTTATTAGCTATTAAGCCGAGTTCAAGGTTTTGTTGCTGAGATTTAAAGCCCTAAACTACTTACGGCCAACATACCTAGCAGGCCACCTCCTCGAGTACAAACCAAACTGAGCTTTAATATACTGTAAGGAAACCCTTATGGGTTCTCCAAAGCGGTGGATTATCATTAGTTGACAATTCAGAAGTGGGCCTTCTCAGTGACCACAGCTGCTTTTCAGAATACTCTCCTTCAGGTAATTTGGGAGACAACAACAATAACAATGGCCTCTAAACGCCTCTTAAAAACTTACATGATTACCCAAGCTTTCCTGAACTCTAACTTATTTTATTAGGCTTGCCATATTCCCAGAAGTGAAACTCCCCACCAAGTTGTTTAACAGTTTTGGGGAACTTCTCCCCCAAGAAAAATAGTTCTGGGGCTTTTTCTGCAATTTTTATGGATTTGATTATTATTATTTAATTACCCCCCTTGCCACATGTCTGGGTTTTCCTGGGCATTTTGCTGATTCGGCAAAAACCCACATGCATCCCGGTTGTGTCCAGGAAAGTCTGACTGTATGGCAGCCGTAGTTTTATTCTTTATACATGGCTCAAAGCTATGATAAATTGTTTTCTTCGGTTTTGAGGAAATTTTATTTAATGTTACTGTTTCTATTTTGTTGTTATTGTGCAAAGCACTTGGGGATTTTTATTGGTATATAAAGTGCTTGGCGAAGACCTTTTTAAAATTTCAGGGCGCATTTTAAGTAATTGTTTCTGGTTTTATGGCTAATTTTAACTGATTTTCATCCTGTTGCAACCCTGTTGCGTGCACTGCTTGGAAACAGCATGTGTATTGTTGAAGTAAGTAGGTAAATAGATCATGAATAAATAAATGAATAAGTTTATAGGTATCACAACCTAAGGCTGGCTTCAACGCTCCTTTTTCAGTTGGGGATAATTGGTGAGGGAATAGTGGTTGTGTGGCTCAGCCCTTATAGACAAGTTTGCAGGGAGGGAGGGAGATTAGCCTAGACTCGATTTAGGACATGTGGGGCCTATGGACATTAATTGTGCTGAAACACAACAACCTAATTTAAATGGTGATAGATCAAGCAGGAACCACCCAACTAACCATAGCTCTTACTAGGTTCTTGGTCAAGTAAACAGGAATAGTGTATCTGAAAAGCACGGAGGGGAGGGAGGTTTGTTTGTTTGTTTGTTTATTTATTTAGTAAGGTGCCTGACTCATATAAGCATTTCAATTAGGTTCATTAAGAAAGTTATTACTTGTTAATTGAATAGCAACAGACTGCTGAGGATCACTTATGGAGTGCTAATAAGTATGTAAGAGAGAAATCTTCTTGTGTAATTCCATCAGCAGTAAACTAGTGTAATTAGATTCTTACTAACAAACTCAAATTGCCAGAATGTTGAACCAGATAATTGGCATTTAGGAAGATACCTGGAGATATCCCTTGCAATATCAATTAACATACTTACTAAATGACATCTTAAACCCTTAACAAGTGATTTAGACCCATGGGCTTCTGGTAATCTGGATAGGTGATCATTAAGTGCTTAAACAGCACCAGGAGTGGGGGAATGCAAAAGGACAACTGCTCTGGTCACTCATATCAAGGGGGGGGGGGCAGCCAAACATGGAGCATTCCAGCTCTGAAGGGAAATGCAAGCCATGGCCTAGCCCAGTGATGGTCAAATTTGGCCCTCTAGCTGTTTTGGGACTACAATTCCCATCATCCCTAGGTTGGCCATCACTGGCCTAGCCAAACAGTCTTGCACTGGTGCTGCTATTCATTCATGCTCAAGTCCTCATTTGTAGAGTCGGAATGGTGCACTTTTACTAAGCAAATACCGGAACAATGCAGCTAAGAGAAGCAACAGCACTGTCAACGCTTCAAAAAGGGACAGTTAGAAGCATTCTCAGAAGTTATTCCAAAGCTGTGAGACCCCCTTTCTCCAGAGATTGATCTACACATGGAGCAATGAGGTGGCAGAATTTTGTGGTGTGGTAGAACGGACAGTATTGGCTGGGGAATGCTATTTTTGAGCGCTGCTCTGGGTAAATGCTTGCCTATAAGTAGAAAACTAGGGTGTCACTCTCTGATGTGATTCTGTTTTGTTTTTAAAGTTGAAATTGGGGGGGGGTGTTAAAGAAAAATAGGAGTGCGCTCAAAATGGCAGCCTCAGTGTCCATTCTACCACTTGTTCTATTGCATGTGTTCCTATGGCCTGGTAACCAATTGACTAGACTACTGAAATGCCTTATCATTAACCACTATATTCTCCTGGAGAGGCCCTGGGATGCTGTAGGCCATGCATAGGCAAACTCAGCCCTCCAGATGTTTTGGGACTACAATTCGCATCATCCCTGACCCACTGGTCCTGTTAGATAGGGATGATGCGAGTTGTAGTCCCAAAACATCTGGAGGGCCGAGTTTGCCGATGCCTGCTGTAGGCCTTAGACCACGTGGTTTACATACCCATCAGGCCACGGCTCCAATTATTGTGGTGGAAGTGGTATGCAAACCAGGGCAAATGCCTAACCCCCCCCCCTTTTTAAAAACTAGAGTCACGCAAACTAGGTCATCACAGACAGGGTTGTGTGATAAACACTCACTTCACATATAACCTAATGTGCACGGTGGAAAGAAGGGACTGGTGTCTCTCCTCTTCCATAAACATTTAAAGCATAAGAAGCGCCTGCTGGATCAGGCCTATGGGCCATCCAGTCTGGCATTCTCTTCCCACAGTGGCCAACCAGATGCTTATAGGAAGCCCACCAAGGCACAACACAGACTTGCTTGAAATGAGTTGCCTAACCAGCGGGCTTGGCCTTGCTTTTGTGTACCCTCCAAGCATTTAAAGCACACCTGATGTTGTAGTCCCACTGCCAAGCAACAACGTGCAGAGCTCCGTAAAGTGGGAGACCAGCCAACCAGAAGAGTTTCTGAGGTGTACTTGCCTGGGGGTAGAGTCAGCATCCAAAGTCAGGTCCGGTCCCAGGGTCAGGTGAACGGCAATCTACGTGGTCAGACAGTCCAGGGGTCAGGGAATCCGATGATCATGGGGTAAAGGGTCAAGACAAGCAGGAAGCAGGAAGGTAAGAGTAGGAACTAGAAGCATTGTTACCAGCATCTGACTCCTGCTGGAAGCTCTCCTTCAGAAGGCTGAAGCCAGCTGGTTCTCATCAGCACCTTCTCCTCTGTGCCCTTGAAGGCTGATCAGTTGCAGGTGGAATTATTTCTCCCCCTTCAGGCTGCTGTTCAGCAGGCAAAGCTGACTCCTGGCCCATGACTCTTGAGAACTTCATTCTTTTTTGGTTCTATTTTCCGTAAGAAAAGCCTAGCCAGTGGTGCATGAAGGAGCGTCTCCACCCCCACCATTCAGCCCGGACACTGAGATCCAGCACCGAGGGCCTTCTGGCGGTTCCCTCATTGCGAGAAGTGAGGTTACCGAGGGCCTTCTCGGTAGCGGCACCCGTCCTGTGGAACGCCCTCCCAGCAGATGTCAAGGCAATAAGTAACTATTTTACTTTTAGAAGACAACTGAAGTTTAGGGAAGTTTTTAATGTTTAATGCTGTACTGTTTTAATATTCGGTTGGAAGCCGCCCAGAGTGGCTGGGGAAACCCAGCCAGATGGGTGGGGTATAAATAATAAATTATATTATTATTATTATTATTGTTATTGTTATTGTTATTGTTATTGTTATTGTTATTATAGTTGCTAGCCAGATGTCTATGGGAAGCCTACAAGCAGGAACCCACACCTGTAGTTTGCAGCAACTGGTATTCAGAAAAATAATGTCTCCAGCAATGGAAGCAGATCCACAGCAGCAGCAGCAGCCAGTCCGGAAAACCAACTGTACATTCACAACTGTTACGTGCTACCCATTCTCCACCTCCCCTGAATGCTTTTATGTTTCAGATTTTGTTAGCAGAAACTGACAGAAGTTCTCTTTGGAGAAAACAATGCCCCCCCCCAAGAAATCAATCTACTTTTCAAAGAGACAAATTGTGGGCTATGCATTCCTAATATAGCAAGACATTACGATGCCTGTAAACTAGTTGCTATGGTGTCTCAGGTGAAAACAAGAGAGACTTTTTGCACGACAGGGAAAACAAATATGTGTTTGAAATATTCTCTCTCAAATATCTGGAGAGTGCTGCAAAGTTTTGCTGTATTCAGAAGTCACAGTTTCATCCAAATGAACCCATGAAGGTTTTTTCCAACCGAGTCAGACTTTCAGGCTGTCTATTCCAATGCAGTCTACTCTGACTGGCAGCAGCTCTGTAGTCCTAGCCCAGCTAGCTTACATACACACAACTGAACCTTTAGGTGCTTACCACAAAGCCACAGTATCTCCCCACAGGTACATCTCTCCCCAAAGGGCATAGCTGCCAAGTTATCCCTTTTTTAAAGGGATTTTCCCTTATGCTGAATAGGCTTCCTCGCGAGAAAAGGGAAAACTTGGCAGCTATGCCAAAGGGACCTCATGCACCCTGTGGAAATTAAACCCACATCTTTCTAATTCTTACCAGTTAGAAAAGGGAAACGAGGATCTGATATTCACTTGAAGTATCTCTTAATGGTTTCACGTATTATTAATGGGAGATGGGAAGGGCTCAAAAATGAGAGGAAGAGCTGGACATGTCGCCCTTGTTTCAGAAACAGATTGGATCCAATCCAGTCTCCACAGTTCCAGTGTTAGTCAAAGCAGACCCATTGATATTAATGGACACAACTAACTTATGCCCATTAATTTCAATAGGTCTACTGTGAGTAAAACCTAGGGAGTGGCATGGTACAGGAGGACCATCGATCTAACAGGCTCATCCTCTGATCCTGCCAAGCAGGACCTCCGTGGAAGATGCTCTAGGCTAGGCTTGCCAAACCTGGTGTCCTCCAGATGTTGCTGGACTGCGGATCCTTTCATTCCTAACCACTGGCTGTGCTGGCTGGGGCTGATGGGAGTTGGGAGTCAGGCAACACGTTCTTTGCATAAGGAATTACTCAGCCCTGGGCCTTTCCAGTTAAAGCTGATAGGTCTGAGAAAGGCATCTCTGTGGGATGTTGCAGAGAGGAGCTACCAATCAGGACTGAGTAATAAGTCCTGCACAGTGGGGTTATGGTGGAGCAGCAGCAGCACAGGGGAGCACAACAGGACCACTGATGTCATCTAGCTCAGTATTGCCCACACTGACTGGCAGCAACTGTTCAGGGTTTCAGACAGGAGCCTTGCATCGTCCTTACCTGGAGATGTGAAGGATTGAACCTGGCACCTTCTGCATGCAGAGCAGATGCTGTATCATGTTAGGGAACCATTCTGCAAAGAAACAAGTAGAAAGTTTCTAGAAGGTTCCAGAGTTTTTCCTTTAATTTTGGGAGGGGCACTCTGTGCTTAATTGGCATCAGCTGGAAGGGCCAATAAGAAGAAGAATCACTTGGCTTTGTTTTTTGCAGGTGCCTGGTAGCAAACGTCTGTCCGAAGAGTGTTGCTGCTGGAGATGAGACTTTTGTTTGATAGTGTACCGTTAATTGCTGTTTATGTTAACAGTTGAAAGGTTTCTTTTGCAACTGTAATGCTTGTACCCGGTCTGGGAATAAAATCTCTTGACCGAGACTTTACAGTTTGGTGAGTCATCTTTAAAACAACTTCATCATTGTTCACCACTTCCGCACACGAGAGAGAAAGAAGCTAAACTCTGGTAAAACAGTTTTAAAAAGGTTTTAGCAGTATCTGCACAGCGAAGGTGTGTGGATGGTAACCTCTAATATATCACTGAGCTAAATCTCTTCTCCTCTCCCTGTGTCCTGATTCTAATAATAATAATAAAAACCCAAGAAGCTACAGGACTCCTGTTTGTGTTTCTAAACAGTGAGAAATGCAGCATCAAATGACACATTTAACATGGCCTTAGTCCAGTCTCTAAATCCCTCCATTGGATATTGAAGGTTACATTTGCCATATGGAGAATTAACCTCGGGGCTCGCATTAAAGCCAAGGGGGCAGCGAATGGCTGCGCTTCTCTGGAAACACTTTGAAGATGTGCTTGCTCTTTATTCCGCTGGATCCATGAGGGAGGCTCATCAGAAAGGAGCCCAAGGCAGATAGTTATACACCAAGAAGAATCTGGATCATGCAGAGTTCAAAGGTGCTCAGTTTAAGCAAGTGACCTTCAGAAAGGAGTTAAAAATTCAGAAGTATCCTGGAGTTTGATTTCCTTTTTTAAAAAAAATTGCACCATGCTGATTAAAAACTTCTCTCTGCCTCTCTCAAGAGCTCCCATACCAAATACTCCATTCATTTCCCTGCACTGCTGTCCCCTGTGCTACTTAGGAGTTGAAGGACCCCAAATTTAAAAATACAGTCAGGATACTTCAAAGCTCATAATGACCAAACAGGATATATATATATACTCCTGAGTATACTCCTTACGTGTGGTTCCTGTTGCAAGAGCACCATGCAGGTAGTTAAATGGTCGATTAGCCTTTTATACTTGTGGATAAATTGGAAGCCTTTCTGAATAAGCCTTCAGCTCGAAAAAGGCTCCCAGTGCAATGAGTGGCAGCCCAAACAGCCACAATTGTGCAGAGAATGAGAGAATTGAAGTATGACAGGAATGGGCCTGAGGTGAGGAATTGCCTCTCCAAGGAAAAAATAATTGTTCAAGTAATAACAACAACACCGCCATTTTGTTTCTGTTGTTTTATTAATTGAAAATATGCATGCCTTCATCATAGACAGGCCTTTACCGTTGGGCATTTTGTTGTTTTAATGCCCCCAACACAGGGGTGGGGGAGAAATTTAGCTTGGTACGCATTTAAATATGAACCTGCCTAATTCTCACGTTCCAAAACAATACACAAACAGCAACACAGCTCTCCTTTGAAATTCACGCTTTTGTGGTGCAGCTTAAAGACAACAAGAAGTATATTGTTGCACACCACTCCAATCTCCAAGCGGTGCAAGGTTCCAGGGGTTCAAGAGTGCCAACCTGAATAAAATATTGGGGGGCCCCACATAATCGATCACAAGACACGGCGTGTGCACACCATTTGAATATCAATGCCCATCAACTTTGGGGGGCCGGGCCCCCACAAATATTTTACTTTACTCCCTCAGCTCCTAGAAGAGGGCTTCTGTATTTACTCAATTGCCAGCATGGCTTTGTCCTGTGGTTTCCCAAAGGTCTTAATTCTAGTACATCAACAGCTACTTCAGGGCTCAAGTGGCAGGTTCAGTCTTTGTGGGAGCCCCTGATTTCTCCTTGGCTTCTCCTCTGGTTGCAGATCAGAGGCTCCAAAGCCACACTCCAGTCCCAAAACAGTCTCTGCAGCTGCACACAGAGTCTCAAGACTAAGCTCCACTTCCCTTATTCCTTTAATGGAATAGACTAGACCAACTATTCCAGGAATTAGAAGGGGGCCCAGGCATGAGAAGGGTTTCAGCAGACAGCCTACCACCCCCCCCCAAAAAAAAACCTCATACAAGTATGCAAACTGGGGGGATGCACCCCGGTTTGCTCTGCTCACAACCCCCTGCAATTCCCCCTACATTAACCCCTAATGCCTCCCCTTCCTACCTCATGCAATTTCTAAGCTCCCTCTTCACCTTCCCAAAACTGTTTCTGGCCTCCTGTTTTCACTTTCACAGACACACACACACACACACTCACACACACACACACACACGGCTATGGCTCCTCCTTCCTCATTTTTTATAACCACCCTTTTACCTTCTGCATCCTCCCCCCTCCCACACATTGCAGCTGCTAAACACCCTTCTCACCCAATTCTGAAGCCACCATCCTTGCATGCCCTTACTTTGAGCTCTATTCCCATACCTCCTTAAAACAGCCCCTGTTTTCCTTTCCCTCCATTCTTGCTGTATTCATACACTGGCAGGCATTTGAGTACATTGTGGTGGAAGAAAACTGAGAAAGAAATTGCAGTTGTATACAATGGCAGAGGCTGAAGTAAAGAAGGGATGGAGGGACGTTGAGGGGTTGTCAGGTGGTTGTTTTTTGAACCAATTCTATCAAGGATAAATAACAGAGATGGGTACATCATAGAAGCTAAAACTAAGAAGCTAACCTGGGGCAGCGTGCCCAGGGGCGGGCCACTAAGCATACCTGCCAAGTTGCTGTCAGAGAAATAAGGGACCAGGCCGGAAATAGCAGACCGGAAGTAGTGCTGCCGCCATTTTGGAACTGGGCGGAGCATGCGCAGAAGTGACTTTTGATGCTACTTTGCCCAGTTCCAAAATGGCCACCGCGCCAGAAGTCGCACTGCAGCCATTTTGGAACTGGGCAGAGCAGCATCAAAAGTCGCTTCTGAGCATGCTCTGCCCAGTTCCAAAATGGCCGCCGCGCCAGAATAAACCGGGGGGGAAACAAAAAAAACTGTTTTTTCAGCTAGGAACAGCTGGAAAAACGGGGATTTCCCAGGGAAAACAGGAGACTTGGCAGCTATGCCACTGAGCTGTAGGGTGACTGAGGCATCGCTGCGGAGCACTCCATCCTATGGACGCCGCACACCCCTTGCCGTGCCGTCCATATGGGTGCCGCAGTGCATCCTGTCCCTATCGACACTGCGGCCCCATACAGGACGAGATGGGGGGCGGCGCCCATAGGGACGATGCGCACAGCGGGGCCTCAGCTGCCCTTCAACTGAGGGGGGGATGCAGCAGGCAGACAGCGCAGAGCCTGAGGGAGCCGAGATGCGTGGATCGTGTGCGCTGCAGGCCCCGCAGTGATGAGTGTCACCCGCCATTTTGTCACCCCCATCAGGGTGACATCCGGGTCAGACTGCCCCCCACACCCCCTTCATATGCCCCTGCATCCCTGCTTTACTCAGACCTCTGCTCTTTACTCTGAACGACTGAAACCTTTTGGAGCATAATGGGATGAAGACTTGAGAGAAAGTATTTCATGAGATCAACTAGTTAAAGGCTTACTGAATTCCCAGCCTAAAGATTAGCAGGCAGGAAGTTACACCTGCCAATCCAAGCAGGGACTCAAGGGACAGGCTTCTGTAGACTTAGGGGGGAAATTGAGAAACTTGAACATGGGATACAATATATAAGGTCCAGAATTGCTCAAATGGGAAATAAGTTCAGGTAAAAACATGAGTGAAATATTTAAAACTAGAATAGTGAAGTCTGAGCCTCACAAGGGAGTAAAGTAAAAAATTTTTAAAAAACCTGTACAAACTGCATTTATTCAAAACCGTTCATGAGCCAAATATCCAAGCCCCAAAAGGGCTGACTCAGCAAAAGTAGTCAAGAGCCGCTTCAAAAACTGAAGGAGTAGCAAGAAGGCATGAAGGCAAACTGGGTTCCAAGCACCTTTGAAGAAGCAACAATCTATTAGGAACACTTGGAGCTATGCAAAAATAAAGCCAAACGAGAAAGAATGCAGACTCTTTTTGATCCCAAATCTTCAGCATTCTGATTTGTCTCACCCCACTTTTTTGATCTGATCTACCTCACCCCACCACCCCGTTTCCCACCAAATTCAGTTCTGTATTGGTAAATGACAAAGCACAGGACAAAACACTTGCAAGAAATAGCTTTTCATTGTTTGGAGAGTTGGCATCATCTCAAGTCTTATCAGGGTACAGATGCATGAAGGTCTCCCAGCCCTACTGGCGACACAGAGTAACAGTTCTTATATCTTCTTCAGATTGGTTATTGTCTTAGCTCGACTAAGGCTTTGGCAGCATTTCTGCTTCTCACACTCCCGGGGGGGGGGGATATTTCTGCTCTCAGGACAGACATTCAGGTCTACTTTAATCATGACCCAACTTTCCCTTCTCTTCCATGCCACAAGCATCTGCAGGGATCACCTTCGCCACGAATGCAAACCTGCAACCACAGTTCAGCTCAGTAACAGTTTGGTCCCAATTAGCAGCATCGTGCCCTTTCCTGGCACCCGGGCACCAAACAGGACCAGGGGCTGGGCACAGAGGGTGAACAAAACTCACAGTGCCAGCCTAACCCTCGCCACTGCCTGGCGGGCGCAGGGCATGGATAATTCATGCAGCCACATTGTGCTGCGACATGCCAGCTGCCCACCCACCCATGCAGGGGGTGGGGGCTGGGCAGCCGACACGGCCCTAGTTGGGCGCATGCTCCCCACCCTGGCTGTGCGGCCATATAGCAAGGGGACTGGGGGGCAAGGCCGTATTCTGGGCCCCAGAGGCCCCTGGCAGCAGGCAGGGTGGGGATCCCTGTGGGGGGGCCGAGCCAGGAGCCCCCTCAAAATCATGCGTCTGAGGCTATCACCCCCCTGGGCCCTCCCCACGCTACGCCCCTGGTCCCAATAGGAAGTATACCTGGCAGTCAACTAGGAACGCTCTATCTCTGGATTGGACTAGAGATGGCATGCAAGGAAGGATGAGGGAGAAGCTTAATTCAGTTTGCGCTTAAATGCAAATCTACGCAATTTGCACTTCCCAAAACAATATGAAAACCAGAAGACACCCATTCTTCAAAATCCATGCGTCCCTGAATTTTGCAATGCAGTTCTCCACCCAAGCAATGTTAACAAAAAAAATGCATATATTATGCAAAAATAACATTAAAAATGCAATATATTGTGGGAAATTGCTTTGCCAAAAAAAAAGGTATATTGGGCAAAATTGCATACAAACATGTGTATTTTAGGAGAGGTTCACACTCAGGTGGTGATGAATTTTCATGAGGACTTAAAAGAAATTGCCAGCTGATGTAGAAAGAGGTAGAGAAATGAAAAGTGGAAAAATGAGAAACTGAAATGGACAGATTTGCCTGTCCTTGCATACAAGGCCCTCTACTACTATGCTTCTACTCAGAAGTAAGTCCTGCTGAGTTCAAGGAGGCTTATTCCTCAGGTTTGCAGCATCCGAGACTCAAGAGACAGGTTCAGCTTACATCTTCGATAGGAGAGCACATACTGGGAAGAAAGAAGCTATTTTCTAGGCCACATGAGCCAAACGTTCCAAAGAAAATAGCATGGTTATACAACATAAAGGAATTAGGATGTCTTTCTTGCCAGCCCACCTCAGCAGAAATATCTGCAGGAAATAGTGGGGGATCGCTTTCTCACTGGGCAAAGGCAGTACGTTCTTATTTTCTGACATGGATTAAAAGAGCAAAGGGAGAACGCAGGGTGGCGGGTGGCGGGCAGCACAGTTCATGTTAAATTCAACCAGAGCTTATCTTTAGAACACGACAATGTCGTTAAACTACTGTGCGTGGGAACGTACCTTAAGACCTTTAGATTTCAGCAGGTATTTGAAGTTTTCTGATTTCGTGGTTAGTTTTATCTCGTTGTATTTTCTTTTAACCTTGCTGCACACAGTTTAGAGTCAAAGGCTGCATTCCTGACCACAGTTCCCTGGGAGCAAACCCCACGGAATTCCGTAGGATTGAAGACCGAGTGGACAGAATTAGGATTGCACAGTAAAGGCGTTGAGCGGGACAAACATATTCAGAGTGGTTGCAAATTAGTAATTATGAGTGCAATTAAATCTTCTCACATCAAGCTCTGCTTTGAGTCGAGAGAATTTTGTTTCCCCTCAGTTTGGTACATTTAAAATAGGTATTCCCCACCACCACCACCAAGGGGGTGCACATAGGAATCCCAAGTGGTCTGCTCTCCGGGCAGCGGCCAGATCCAAACCTACTGAGCTCCAGCAAGGCAAGTACATTACGTATATGATGACATGCATGCATAGTTCACTTGCACCTTAAGTGTGTATGATGCAATTGTAGCATAAGCAAATTGTAGCCCTGCCCCAAGGACATTACTTCTTTTTTTAAAAAAAACAATTGTGTGCTTTCAGAGGCAGGTAAATGAGTGACAGGTCCAAATGATAGAATATCTGCAGCTGGCTATAATGACAGAGAGAGTTAGAGGGTATCCAATACAGAAGATACAGAAAGAATGGAAATTTTCTAAAAAGCATTTGAAAAATTATTAGAACAACAAAAATCTCCTGGCAGAACATGAATGACTCTTGTAAAATATTACTGCTGAGCATATCAAAGTCTAAACAGTGACGCATTACTGCCCCCTTTCTCTCCCTCTCCTTCTATATGTAACTGTCTAAAAACACAGAGATACCCCCAGAATGACGAAAAAGCAGCCCAAGGTCAAATTTACTGGCAATCGGCTCTTCATATCAAGGAAAGTTTTAATGATACCAACTTATCGGGGATGCTCTATATATAAAATGTTAAGGTCAGGGCAATGCTGAGCTGCTACTCATAAGAAGGTTTCTGCTAAGTCTTCGTGCTTAGGCTAGCATTAAACACTATTTCCTAATGTTTTGACATTGATGCAATGAGTAACATATTAGATTATGATGATTCAGAGGGTTTTTTTCAGCCAGAACTCAATGGAACTCAGTTCTGGCACCTCTCAAGTGGGTGACATTGCCATGATAAAAGAACAAGGGAGGCATTCATGGTGGGTTCTAGAAAAACAGCACTAATGATGATGATATACAGTGGTACCTCGACTTACAAAGACTATCCGTTCTGCGGCCATCTTCATAAGTCGAAGTCTTCGGTTCTCAAAGCTCCTGTTCTGCACATGCCGCGCCCGCGCGGCAAAAAGACTTCCGGGATTGTCGACTTCAGAAGTCGAAACCTTCGGAAGTTGAGTCGTTCGGTTGTCAAGGTACCCCTGTACAGCTACTTGCCGTACCAAACAACAGCTGTCGTTTAGTCGTTTAGTCGTTTAGTCGTGTCCGACTCTTCGTGACCCCATGGACCAGAGCACGCCAGGCACTCCTGTCTTCCACTGCCTCCCGCAGTTTGGTCAGACTCATGTTCGTAGCTTCGAGAACACTGTCCAACCATCTCGTCCTCTGTCGTCCCCTTCTCCTTGTGCCCTCCATCTTTCCCAACATCAGGGTCTTTTCCCTCATTCACCAACCTCACCAACGGCTACAAAACCTTAAAACTGGATGGCGAAATCCTGAGATACCATGCAGGCATATGAGCTCACAGGATCAGGTGGCACAGACGAAATGCAAAGCACGTCTCTCAGTAAGAGCCCCAATCCAGAAGCAGTTACCATCAGCCATCTGCCATGAGCAGATAAATCGTGAACATAAGCAGCTGGTTCATCTTGCCCAAGTGTTGTCTGCTGTGACAGACAGAAGCTTCTTTTGGCAGCAGGGCTGGAGGACACAGACAGCAGTTTCTCTCATCCTGCCACCTTTCCCTTTGGGGCTGGAGATGTCTGGGATGAATGCATGCAAAACATATGTCCTAGCAATAAGCAGTAGGATCTCATCTAATAAGTATGCGCATGAAAGCTTTGAACATAATGGAACTCCCTTATACTGGGTTCAGTACTGTCCACTCTTGACTAGACGTAGTTCTCCAGGTATGCAACCAGAGACCCTTTGAATTGGGCATATCAGGGATTGCACTATGCCTTCTGCATGCCAAGTTTCGTTTATATGGGGGACAGGGGGCAGGCAGATGTGGGGGACTCCCTGGTCCTGAATGGGGTAACTGTGCCCCTGAAGGACCAGGTGTGCAGCCTGGGAGTCATTCTGGACTCACAGCTGTCCATGGAGGCGCAGGTCAATTCTGTGTCCAGGGCAGCTGTCTACCAGCTCCATCTGGTACGCAGGCTGAGACCCTACCTGCCCGCAAACTGTATCGCCAGAGTAGTGCATGCTCTAGTTATCTCCTGCTTGGACCACTGCAATGCGCTCTATGTGGGGCTACCTTTGAAGGTGACTTGGAAACTGCAACTAATCCAGAATGCAGCAGCTAGACTGGTGACTGGGAGCGGCCGCTGAGACCATATTACACCGGTCCTGAAAGACCTACATTGGCTCCCATTACTTTTCTGAGCACAATTCAAAGTGTTGGTGCTGACCTTTAAAGCCCTCAACGGCCTCGGCCCAGTATACCTGAAGGAGCATCTCCACCCCCATCATTCAGCCTGGAGACTGAGATCCCTCTCTGAGGGCCTTCTGGTGTTTCCCTCATTGTGAGAAGTGAAGTTACAGGGAACCAGGCAGAGGGCTTTCCCAGGAATGGCGCCCGCCCTGTAGAACACCCTCCCATCAGATGTCAAGGAAATAAACAACTACAGTGGTGCCTCGCTAGACGGATTTAATTCGTTCCACGGGTCTTTTCTTATAATGAAAAATTCGTCTAGCGAATCCCATAGGAATGCATTGAATTTTTTTTCGATTCCCCCCCCATAGGAACACATTAATTGAATTTCAATGCATTCCTATGGAAAACCGCGATTCGCTAGACGAATTTTTCGTAAAACGAATTCATCTAGCGAGGCAACCTCCGCTAGAAAAAAACCCTTTCGTTAAGCCGAAATTTTGTTAAGCAGGGCATTTGTTAAGCAAGGCACCACTGTATATAACTTTTAAAAGACATCTGATGGCAGCCCTGTTTAGGGAAGTTTGATGTTTTATTGTATTTTAAATATTTTGTTGGAAGCCACCCAGAGTGGCTGGGGAAGGCCAGCCAGATGGGCGGGGCATAAATTTTATTATTATTATTATTATTATTATTATTATTATTATTATTATTATTCCAGATCCACTGAGAATTTCAGAGTATTCCTCACCTCCTGCACAGCCGCAAACCATGGGGGCTGCCACCCTCAGAGCACAGAGGCAAGAAATACTGGCCATTCTCCACACACACAACCACCAGGCTGGGCCACAAAGGTGATATGAGGAATGGGGATTATCAGAATTCAAGACCACATTCCACCCAGGCAAAAACACTCAAAGTAGAACTGGTGAGAGATTTGGTCTAGGGATGGGATGTGGCCTGTAGAGAGTTTTGAGGACCAAATAAAGAGGTTCCCCATTCCTTATGTCCTTGAGCGCATGGAAGGGCTACTTGAGGTTGGATCTGAACCACTCACATTTCCCAGCTCAATCCCTAGCTGCCACATGGCGCTAGCTCTCAAAATTAATGAACAAAAGTCCGTGTGCAGTTTGCAAACAAGTTATTCTTCTTTGAAATGGTAACATTATCTGAGATACAGAAATTCACTTAGAAATCCATATAAATGAGGGTTTTTTCTCCCTAGAATGGAGAAGGAAGAAAGACTCTTCGCCTACGTGAATGTAAGATTATATTTTTCTCTGTTCACTTAACCCTGTGTACCATTCACGAAGCTTTAATCCCCATGAACATTTTCCATTTTGGCAGTATCATTCTTTTTTGTCGTGAGTGCATTTGCTCTTAATAGAAATTTTCATTTTGAGGCTCATTTATATTCAAGGAAATAGTTCTGGTCACCTCAAGAAATATTTTTGGTTCATTGGTGAAGCTATTGCCCAGAATCATGTTCACTCTCTTCTTCCCACTTCTAAAATGTCACACATGGGGTGACAGGAAAAAAAATTCATCATCTGTTATTTCACTTCTAGGGAAATAAAAACACCAAGACTTGAAGTCTGATTTGCATGAAATTATGTTCATTCCTAACTACTAATGTGGGAACAGAAAGTCTTAGAGATCTCCAGGTTTTACACTCGAGGCTTTAATTCATTTTCATTTGGAAGATAGATGCACATTTATATTTCTATACCATCGTAGGTTTGTCCATCAAAAATTATATAGCCTAGTAAGAAATGTTGATTGCCACACTTTATGGATACTGTGGCTTGCTTGTTAAGACCCATTTAAAATTATTATTATTATTATTATTATTAATAATAATAATAATAATAACAATAATAATATATTTAATTTAAAGGCTCTGAGTTAGTCATGTTCCTCAATTTCAATGGGTCTACTCTGAGTATGACTAATATTGGATACAACTCTGTGCATCCCCCCCCCACTAAGGATTATGGTGTTCCCCCAGTCTCCAGATCTGACCCTGAGACAAAGGGTTTGGGGTTTACTTTCAAGGCATCAGAATAGCAGATTTAAATCTCAGGGTCATCCGTTAGCCTCTGCTTTGAATCTTGGGGCTAGGAGTTTCACACTAATGTGATTCACAGCAACATACAGGCATGGCAAAATTGTAAAACTTTGACACTTTCTCCTGTACCACTAGAGGTTAAATATGAACCGACCCGGACCTTGCAGTAGTCATCTGAGAGCCTCCCTCTCATCTGCTCAGAAGTAGTCTTAAGCCCTTCTTCCTGAGACTCCTCCACAAGAGGTCTGGAGGGTGGCAACACGAGAACGGGCCTTTTCTGTGGTGGCTCCCCATTTGTGAAATGCTCTCTTCAGGGAGGCTTGCCTGGTACCTTCCTTACATATATTTAGGCAGATTAACGTTCTATGGCTTTTTAAAGGTGTTTATGGGATGGGGGTGTTATTGTTTGGTTTGGTTTGGTTTGGTTTTTGTTTTCTCGTGTATTTTATATTCCCATTTTGTATTTTTCTGCTGTGAACTGGTCCAGGATCTTCAGATGAAGAGCAGTATACAAAGTCAATAAATAAATAAATAAACAAATAAAATAAAATAAATATCAGAGGGACATGGGCGTACCAAGGATCAAAACTAGGGGGGGATGCCAGCCATGCCCCCCACCCCAGCCATGACATAGCCGGGATCCCCCCAGGAGGCATGGTCAATGTCCACGCCCCCCAGAGGGGAGGGGACCGTTTCCAGCCATTGTTGAGGCGGCCGCTTGCACTTCTGCCTTGCCCGCTCCTTTACCGGCACCAGTGACTAAAATGAGGCAGCAGCAGCGAAGCTGCCTCCATCGAGGGAAACTTCAACCCACACTGCTTCAAGTCACAGCGAGCAAATGAAGTGCCGTGGAGCATTGTGGGGCAGCACTTTCTGTGCTGTGCTCACTGTGACTTGAAGGAGTGTGGGCTGAAGTTAGCCCAGGTCCAGGTTTCCCTCGACGGGGGCAGCTTTGCTGCTGCTGCTTCAGCCGAGTAGGCCGAGGTGTAGCACAGCTGGTAGCGTCCCTGCCTGTCGTGCCGTGCTCTCCTTTTTTTGCTTCTAGGGGGGCAGCTGCCCCCCCCGCCCCACGCTGGGTACGCCCATGCAGAGGGATGTGCATGTGCAACTGTCTCAAAGCACTGTGGCAGAGGAGCTGCTTTGTATTTTTCAGGTATGTAGAATTAGAAGCCATTGGTCCTTCATCCAAGCTCAATGTTGTCTATGCTGCTCTTATGTAAAAAAAACACATCTGCATATAATAAAAATATTGTCTGCATATAATGAAAATATTGAAATCCCCCCCCCCAGATTTCAGACCGCAACCTCCCACAATCCAACATGAAGATGCTATGTATTAGGGATGGGGGACAAATTTGACTCAGTACACACTTAAATCCGACTCTATCAAATTCGCATTTTACAAAACGGAAACACAGCTGCCCTTTGAAATTCACTCTTATCTGAATTTCGCAATGCAGTTCTCCAACCCATGTTTACAGAAATGCACATATTACGGGAAATTATGTATTGAAAACTAAGATATCGGCAAAAATTACATACACAAATGCATTTAATTAGGGGGAAATGCAACTATTATGGAAAATACATTTTGAAAAAAAATGCACGTTAGTCAAAAACAGCATATTAAATGTGTTTATTGGGAGAAATTTTCACCAAAATGCTGATTGGTTTTTTAAAAATCAGAAATTGCTGCAAAATGTGGAAAACTGAATTTAAGATAAATGATAAACAGAGAGAACTGAACTTTGCAGGTCCATCTTTCCCAGAGACTGAACCTGGGACCTTCTGCTCTCCTACTGAGCTGTGACCCTGGCAGGATAGCTGTCAGTCAGAGTAAGGCAACCCTAGCCCTGAAACAAATGTGCACTAGGTTGTTTTTAGAAAAAAAAAGAAGAAGAATCCAATCCAATATTAAAATACAAGAGCAAAACAAATAAATAGCAACACAGAAAGATGTTTAACCCACAGAGAAAAGAAGAAAAACCATTACACGTCAAACATTAAGAGCCCTGATTTTTAAGATTATTTAAAAGCTCTGTGTGAATAATAAACACCCCTTTCCCAAATACTGTTGTTCCAATAAAAAGGGGGAACATTTCTTCTTTAAATGGCTGCTTTACAGTTTAACCAAAAGGAAAAAGAAAGGTTAAGATATCCGATCACAGATCCCCTGTGTCAAGTCTGCTTAGGCCCTTGAGGTGGGAAGTTGGGTGTCTATAAATGTATATTTTAAAATATGGTTATTTTGATATATGGAGCTGAGCAAAGCTGTGTTATTTCAGCCTTAACTATAACATTGTTATAGTTAAGTCTGTGAGAAAAGCAGCTGTTAAGAGGGGGAGGAAACAGTCCTTTTAAGATCCTTTTTTCCTGGCCTCTTGTTCATCTTTAAAGAGCAGCTGCAGCAGGAACCGGGCCAATTTTTTAGGTCTCACTCATCAGGCTGCAGGGCTGAAACACCAATGGTTGGTTTTGAAAATACTAGAGGGGGTTTTCTTTTCAGGAGGGGAAGAGGGGAAGAGGCTGTCCCAAAGGGCAGTCAACTTTTCCTTATTTGTTCAAAGATAAATAACCCTTGCGATTCTGGAGAGTTATTTTCAGAGCCAAGTAGCCACAGACAATCATTAAAAAAAAAAGAATATCAGACACACACGAGCCTGCCAATAGTTGAAAACTATTGATGACCTCACAACACTGCCCTCAGCAGTTGTGGCAGGAGAAATAAATACTAGGGAAACGAGCATCAAACGGGAATAATGCAACAAAACACATCACAGGTGAAGCACAGGTGGGTAAGAGCAGCAAACTGTGCTGCCTTTAAACAATTCCTCCTTTAGGACTAGCACATCCCTGTCATCACTGAATAGGCATTGAGCATCCAAAAGGCACCCTCATGCCACAAATTCCATGATATTAATTTTTCAATGCAAATAGGGTTGCCAGACTCAATAGAGGACAGGACTTCTGTGCCTTTAATTGCCCTGCTCTCTTCTGAGTCTGGAAACCTTAAAGAGAAACCAGCAGACCCTTTGTTTAATTTCCAAGCAAAGGGTCTGCTGGTTTCTATTTAAGGTTTCCAGACTCAAAAGAGAGCAGGGCAATTAAAGGCACAGAAGTCCTGTCCTCTATTGAGTCTGGAAACCCTAAATGCAAACATTCCCGGCCTCATAGAATTCTTTTTATTTTTTTATTTGGTGTTATATTTCTCACCTACCCACCCTTTAACATGTTGTTTATAATAGCTTATTTATGTACTTTTGTAAACCACAGGGGAAGCTCTACATACAGTGGTACCTCGGTTTAAGTACACAATTGGTTCCGGAAGTCTGTACTTAACCTGAAGTGTACTTAACCTGAAGCGAACCTTCCCATTGAAAGTAATGGAAAGTGGATTAATCCGTTCCAGACAGGTCTGCAGAGTTCTTAAACTAAAAGTACTCAAACCAACGCGTACTTAAACTGAGGTATGACTGTATAAGCATACATTTCTACTCCAATATTGAATGGTGACAGTACAGTGGTACCTCGGTTTATGAATACAATTGGTTCCGGAAGTCTGTTCATAAACTGAAGCGTTCATAAACTGAAGCAAACTTTCCCATTGAAAGTAATGGAAAATGAATTAATCCGTTCCAGATGGGTCCGTGGCGTTCGTAAACCGAAAATTCATAAACCGAGGTGTTCATAAACGGAGGTTCCACTGTAAAGGAAAGCACTCTTTGTGAAAATTGTATTTTCTTCAAACTACCACAAGGCTCCAGTTACTTATTGTGAGGGGGGAAGCCTTCCTTCTTCCCTATGACACACCTGAAAATAAGCTTCTAGCCATTCCTATAGGCACTATAGCAATGGGACGTGGGTGGCGCTGTGGTCTAAACCACTGAGCCTTTTGGGCTTGCCAATCAGAAGGTTGGCGATGAGCTCCCCTTGCTCTGTCCCAGCTCCTGGCAACCTAGCAGTTGGAAAACATACTAGTGCAAGTAGAGAAATAGGTACCACTGTGGCAGGAAGGTAAACAACATTTACATGCACTCTGGTTTCTGTCACGGTGTGCCAGAAGTGGTTTAGTCCTGCTGGCCACATGACCTGGAAAGCCTGAAAGCAAGATGAGCGCCGCAACCCCATAGTCACCTTTGACTGGACTTAAGAGTCCAGGGGTCCTTTAGCTTTGCCTTTTACCTATAGGCACTATTGTTCGGGATTGTCTGTGAGCCATGATGGGCAGGGAGTGGCACATGAAAAAGCACAGGATGTGGTATTCAGTCAGGGGTGCAGAAATATGACAATTTCAGCCCCTCCAAGTGCCCCTGTTTTCCAGGGGCAGTCCCGGATTTACAGAAGCCGTCCCGGTTTCTGATTAGATCCCACATTGTGCTGCTTTTCTTTAAAGGTAAAGGGACCCTTGACCGTTAGGTCCAGTCGCTTACGACTCTGGGGCTGCGGCGCTCATCTCACTTTATTGGCCAAGGGAGCCAGTGTACAGCTTCTGCGTCATGTGGCCAGCATGACTAAGCCACTTCTGGCGAACCAGAGCTGTGCACGGAAACGCCGTTTACCTTCCCGCCAGAGCGGTACCTATTTATCTACTTACACTGGTATCTTTTCCAACTGCTAAGTTGGCAGGAGCTGGGACAGAGCAACGGGAGCTCACCCCTTTGCGCAGATTTGAACCTCCAACCTTCTCATTGGCAAGCCCAAGAGGGGAGCACACTTTTCTTTAGGATGTCCCTATTTTCAACAGAGAAACGCCAGAGGGTAAAGAGTTATGCAACCCCTGAGCAAAGGAGATAAGTAACTATACCGGTACAACCTTTAGCAGACATCTGAAGACAGCCCTGTATAGGGAAGTCATTTTTAAAAATGTTTAATGTTTTACTATGTTTCTATATAAGTTGGAAGAAGCTCAGGGTGGCTGGGGCAACCCAGTCAAATGGGTGGGATATAAATAATAAAATTGTTATTACTATACAATACTATTTTATTACTATACAATAAGTCACTATACAACCTTTAGAAGACACCTGAAGACAGCCCTGTATAGGGAAGTTTTTTTAAAAAAAAGTTTAATGTTTTACTATGTTTTTATAGATGTTGGAAGCTTCCCAGAATGGCTGGGGCAACCCAGTCAGATGGGCTGGGTATAGATAAGAAAACTATGATGATTATTATTATAGAATAGCATGTCCCTAATTTCAGCAGATAAATGCTAGAGGGTAAGCAGTTTTGAGTTCTCACAGGTTCTCATTCTTCCAGCCTTAAGCTCTGTTCTCTATACTTCTACATCACTTTTTAAAATCCTCATGGAAATCAATGACAATTTCAGCGTGAATTCTTCGTAATACACAAACACATTTTCATACACCTAACACAAACACTCCTGCAAAGCTATTTTCCCTGATGTAATATAGTTTTGTATGTGGTACTTACTAACATATGCATCCCTACACCATAGCTGCCAAGTTATCCCTTTTTTTTTAAGGGAAATTCCATTATGCTGAATAGGCTTCCTCGCGAGAAACGGGAAAACTTGGCAGCTATGCCCTACACACACTTTAGCCCAGTGTTTTGCATCTTTGCGTCAGTTGTTACATAGAGAACTGCATTACAAAATGCAGAAAAGTGAAAAAATTGAAGGGTGGCTAGATATTGGCTTGGGTGTTGCTTCAGAACATGGGAATCGGTCAAGATTGCCTTCAAATGCGAAGTGAGTCCCAATTTGTCTCCCACCTCTAGGCCCTGGGCTACCTTTTTCCTGTCAAGGGTCATCTTCCCTCGGAGGTAATATCTCAGGGACCGCCAGTAATTGGAGCAAAGCCACATGTGGGTGGGGACACCCCAATTTCTCTCTCTTTCTGCCCCTCCTTCCTCCCTCTCACCCTTTTTTCCATGCCACCCTTTCCCTACTTCATTCCCCCCCTTGCCACCCACATGAACATAGGGGCAAGGACATAAAATTACACTGAGGGCTAGGCGCACTAACTCTAGGGGGCCAGAGGTCCTTCAGTCCCCTCAACATTTGTTTTCAGGAGACCAGGGACCCTTAATCTTGAGGCAGTCCTGTGTGCAAAGTGTGCAAGTGACGTCACATGTGCACCGTGCGCTGTGCATCACAGGTCCAGTGGCTGGCTCCTCCAGAGTGCTTGGCCTCTTCTGTCAAGCATATATCGCAGGTGCAACACCACAAACACACTACACACTGGGACCCTGAATCTTGGGGACAAGATGGTGCCCATAGCTGCCAAGTCTCCCATTTTCCCCGGGAAATCTCCATTTTTCCAGCTGTTCCTAGCTGAAAAAAATGGATTTTTTTGTTTTTCCCCGGTTTATTCTGGCGCAGCGGCCATTTGGGAACTGGGCGGAGCATGCTCAGAAGCAACTTTTGATGCTACTCTGCCCAGTTCCAAAATGGCTGCAGTGTGACTTCTGGTGTGGTGGCCATTTTGGAACTGGGCAAAGCAGCATCAAAAGTCACTTCTGAGCATCCTCCGCCCAGTTCCAAAATGGCGGCAGCGCTACTTCCGGTCTGCTATTTCCGGCCCGGTCCCTTATTTCTCTGACAGCAACTTGGCAGGTATGATGGTGTCTCTGCTGAGGGATGTAGGTAGGGCTCTTGGTTGTCCATCCTTGTACTAGCTGAAAAATTCAGGGCTCAGCATTCTCCCACCCATCTGCATTTTCTTTTTTAAGGTTCGTTTCAGATCCAAAAAGGAAAATCCTTACACAAAACCTTTAAAACACTGTCCAAAATGTTTACAGCTTAAAATATAATTGTACCTTGAAGTGCTTTTTTAAAAAAAACCTTCCCAGAAACATGTTGAGCAATGGTTGTTTCCAGACTGTTGGCAATAGCTCTGGTTAGTTAGTTTAGCAAGAGGCATTTGAGGCGAGGCTTTGTATGTGCAAGAGCCTCTACAACCCACATAAACACTCTTGCAGTGTTTTCCCGGCATGCTTCCAATTTTAATTATCCCCTGCCTACAATAAACTCCCACTGCAAGCTCTGTCTACACTTGCCTGCCGATGACCGCCTGACCTTGCAATTTATGCCTTAAGTCAGTCCGTGTGGAATCTGGTCAAAGTCAACTTTTATCCCTACAGATTCGAAGGTCACTTAGACCTCGTTCCAGGGAAATACTTCCCATGATTCCCTTGAGTTGCTCCACGTCTCGTGGACCAACGTCAATCTCTTAATGAAGCTCTGTGGTTTAATCTTGGCAGAATATTTATTTATTCATTACAATTTTCATCTCACCCTTCTTCTTCTGGTGTGCTTGGTTCCCTGCTGCCTAATTCTTTTTGATCCTTACAACAACCCTGTGAGCTAGAGAACAATTGTGACAGAAGTTGAGAGTCTCCCAGGTAGGCAGCAAACAACACTGGCTTTTCTGTGTCCTGGATTTCATTTTTGAGACATTTGTACCGCACAGTCTACTCCTCTAAATCAATCTCCCCCAACCTCAAACCACCATAATTCTCAGTCATTGGCCATGCAGGGGCCAATGGGAGTTAGAATCCAACAGCATCTCGAAGGCACCAATTCAGGGAAGACTGCTCCAAATAATAAGATATGGTAGCATTTTCTGGATTCCCAGAAAATAGTAGTATGAGTAGTAGGTACCGATATCTCAAAGGAGCAGAAAAGACTTTTTATGTATGCGACAACAGCTGCACAGATGCTACTAGCCCAGAGATGAAAAGAAGACAACGACCCTACCAGAGAGGAATGGAAACCAAGCTGATGGGCTATGCCAAAATGGCAAAATTGACTGGAAAGCTCAGGAACCAAGTAGACAAAAACTTCAAGAAATAATGGGAAAAAATTATAATTTATTTCGGTGACCACTGTAAGCAGATGAAAACATTAGCAGGATTTTAATAACACTTGTAATGTAACAATAACTATGGACAAATATAAAATATGGATCATGAAATAATATGCAGTTGAATATAACTTTACGCTTGTAAAATCAAATAAAAATTATTTTCAAACAACTGAAGGGTTATCATCCCCATGGATGGGGCTGATTATAGGGTATTATTTCAACAACAAATAAGGGAAAGAGCCATAACAATATGGTGGAGCTTTGCATGCCAAACATCCTGGATTCAATCTCCAGGTAGGGCTGGAAGATATCCTTGTACTAAGCTTTGTGGACCAATGGTTTGACCTTGTATTAGTAGCTTCCTATGTTCCTAAGCAACAAGGGGAAAGGAAAATTGCCATTAATATAGATACTGTCCTACTGAAAACAGCCAGGGTTGGCAGATCTGGGTTAGGAAAGCATAAGCCGATTCAGTGTACCAATTTGTTTCAATCTGGCAACCAACCATCCACTGGAACAACTCATTGTTTGAAATAACCCTTGGCTGCACCAAGCCACATTCCATCTGTCTACCAGATCCCAATAAATTTTCATTTCTGACCACTGCAGACTTTTGTGGGTAAGCAGGTTGCACAAGCTGGCTTCAGTGGGAACATTCTGCATGTACATATCTTTCAGGAGAAAGCCGATTCCAGCAATTCCAGTTCCAATGCCACATGGCAATGGCAACGGATTGTAAAATCTGGCGGGTGAAAGTGGGTGTAAATTAGGCAGCCAGGAGTAACAAAGGAAGCTGCCTTCTACCAAGTCAAACCATCGGTCCATGGAGCTGAGTACTGCCTACATTGGTTGAAAGCAGCTCCCAGGTTTCAGATGGAGTTCCTTTGGTCCTACCTGCAGATCCAGGGATTCAACCTGCGACCTTTGGCATCCGAAGCAGATGCTCTACCACTGAGCTATGGCCTTCCCCCCAAAATTGAGAAGAAATCAAGGATTTGGAAAGATTTGTGGTCTGTTACAGAAAGGCTATGCAGAATGACATTCTTGATATCAGTTAGCAGGCATTGCTAAGGGGAAGTCAGCAATGAGGCCAACTCCTGGGACGGCCAGCTCTTAAGGGCAGGCTGAGGACAGATGGAAAGCAAACTCTGCTGCAGACCAGGCCTGTAGCTACATGACTTTGCTTCAAGCAAATTCCAGCTATATCCCCATCTAGTCACTCACACCAAAGTCTTTCGAGGTGTACAAGTTAGTTAAAACACATCTGAAATGTGTGTGTGCTTCAAATAATAAGAATAAAAAAATCATTGGTTTTCCAATAAACCAAAAGAGGAAGCAAACCATCCTAAATATATGATTGCTTCTTCTTTAAAAAGAAAAGAAAAAAGCAGTGCTGCTCCTTAGGCACATAATGAGCAAAAACAGTCAAGATCTACTTGATACTCCCAGCCTGTGCGAAAGACAGAGAAAATGAGAGAGGCAAAGGGAGGGTTGTTAATCTTTCTCTAGTGCTACATCCTGCTTCTAGTGGGTCACATTCAGCCTTTGAAAAAGTGCCGCATGTTCAGATTTCTCACATTTTCCCAGCTGGAGAGAGCACTGCTTGACTCAAGAAATCTTATATCTCTATCTTTCTGTTTAGTTTGGTATTGCTATGAAGGTGATTTCCAGCACAAGTACTGAAAGAGCCTCTCAGAAAACCTTCTCACTTTAGGGGTATAACAAAAGAACATGGCTCCTTCTCCCTACAAGCCAACACACATACACACCACGTGCATTTGAAATCAACCTCTAAAGAAAACACAGGAAACAGAAGGCTAGCCAAACCGTGAATGGGAACAGGTCTATCCCTATGTGGTCACACAGGCCAATGAAGCGCTGCATCCCTCAGCCTCTCTTGTTCAGATTGATTTACTAGCCGCGCTCGTAATCCAGCTCCGCCGCCAGAAGAGCAAAAGGGAGTCAAACATCTGGCAAATTTGCTCCAATCGTCTTGTGAAATATCTCTGGTTCTGGTTTCATTGAACAGTAAACAAGTCATTGTCTCTGAAAAGTGATTTGCTCGGCTGTCAGAAGGAAACCCTTACAATCAACAATAGATGTCAAGCATTTGTTGTTGTTGTTGCTGCTGCTGCTGCTGCTGCTGCTGCTGCATTCTTCTCACTCTCCTGCCACCCACCCTCACCGCCGCCACCTCTCCTCCTTTGGGTTTGTTGGCATTTCAAGGCAGACAAATGAGTGCCGTTTCTGTGGCCGGTGATGGATGGGAGGCGGTCATGTGACTCTGCTGGGTCCGTGAAAAATGCACTGGGCTTGCATCAAATTTAGCCCAGTCTCCACAGCATTACACACATCCCTGCATACCCAGAGGAGACGTAGGAAACAGACTTGACAAAGTATGCGCCCTGAATGAAGCCCTTTTCATGCATTCCACACTGAGAGCCTCGCTCCTACTTCAACATGAGCTGTACATACATGTAACATGGTGGAGCTTTTGGCTTCCACCTCCCCATTGTTGGTGCATACAACATCATTTTCTTTGGCTATGCATGTGTGTGAGTTTGTGTGCATGAGTTCAGAATTTGGAGTGGAATAGGGGGGGCCCTGCAGTCCGCCAGCCAAGGCCCCATCATGGCCTTAATCAGACAATTCTAAGCAGGGCCGGCCCACTCATGAGGCAAAGTGAGGTGACTGCCTCAGGCGGCACAATCCACAAGGGTAGCAAATCTGGCCTCCAAAGAATCCATCTCCTCCTCCTACTGCTACTGCCACCGCCATTGCTACAGGATCAGCGACGGCTGTGGCACACTCCTTGGAGGCTGGATCTTCTGCCTCTTCTGGAGCTCCCCACTCCATGCCACCTCTACAACAGCCTCTTGCCTGCTGGTCTCCTCCCACCCTTGTTCTTTATGTAGATATTTTCTCCGTGTTCCAATTCACCCCTTTTTCTCTGGTGGGTGGTGCCAAAATGTCTTGGGCTACTTGTGCTGTAAGTGACAACAGGTCATGTCAGATGTGTATCCCTGAAGGAGTGTCTCCACCCCCATCGTCCAGCCCGGACACTGAGGTCCAGCTCCGAGGGCTTCTGGCAGTTCCCTCCCTATGAGGTTACAGGGAACCAGGCAGTGGCGCCCGCCCTGTGGAATGCCCTCCCATCAGATGTCAAGGAAATGAACAACTACTGTAACTGACTTTTAGAAGACATCTGATGGCAGCCCTGTTTAGAGAAGTTTTTAATGTTTGATCTTTTATCATATTTTTAATGTTTTAATGTTCTGTTGGGAGCCGCCCAGAGTGGCTGGGGAAGCCCAGCCAGATGGGCGGGGTATAAATTTGTTGTTGTTGTTGTTGTTGTTGTTGTTGTTGTTGTTGTTGTTGTTGTGTTTTATCTAGCTATCTCTCATCAAGAATTATACACCACTTAGTCAGAAAAACCTCTAACAAGTTTATATAAAAATAATATAAAATATCAATTAAAATACTGATAAAGTACTTATAATTAAATGTATCAGATGCAGGTAGGATCAACTGCATTTATACATATTAAACGTGTCTGGGTAGGCTTTCCTAAACAAAAGGGTTTTTAGCAAGGTGTCAAAAAGCGTACAGTGGAGATGCCTGCCTAATATCAATTGTGGTAATTTCAAATCTAGATCAATAAGGAAGGTGCCAGAGGCTGTGGCTCTATTTGCAGATAAACTCCTGTTTTTGAGCTTTTCTTTTCTTTTCTCTTTTTTGCTAGATGCTGTTTTTACACTATTAGCAACTGCAGGTACATCTCAATCACTTATATAGAAAACAGTTTTAGGCGTCCCCACACAGGGTAGCAATAGAGGGCCTGGATGCTGAACCCAGGGACTCTCTGCTATCTTTGGCCCTTTGGCCATGCTTGTCAATTCTAGCAATGCAGGGGATTGGAATCACCTGTGCCTCCAGGTCCCTTTCAACTCTACGATTGCACAAATCTTTAGAGGCTCATAGCACGGCACATTGCGTCCTCTCTCCATTAAATTGATTCCACAGGCACCCAGCACAAGAGGGCAAGACCTTTATTGGAAGGGGTCTGGTTCCAGCCCCTGCTGGGACAAAACTAAATCTGTTTATGTACATGCATTCAATTCAAGACTTATGTACATGCATTCAGTTCAAGACATGCATTCAATTCAAGATGGGCTCGCCACCTTTATTTTTTAAAAGCACTAAAGTTATTCGCATGCAATCTGCTGTGTTTTAAAGAAAAATGCAGAAACGTTTTAAAAAGAGAGACGTTTCAATAAGGATCTGACATAGGATGCTGCCTTTGACCAACAGCCAAGGACACAGGAACGAGCCAGACCATGTTTCTCAAGCAATACCTTCGCTATACATGGCTGCCTTCAAATGGCTTGGGGGTCAGGTAACTCCATACCCTCTAATGTTTCTCCGATGAAAATAGGGATGTCCTACCAAACCCTCTCACATTTCTCCAATGAAAATAGGGGCATCCTAAGGAAAAGTGGGACATTCTGGGATCAAATCAGAACCTGGGTTGGCTTTTGTAAATGCATCATGTTAGGGGGAATTGCATACAAACATATTTATATCAGGGGGGAATTGCACAAAAAAGCTGGTGAATCTTCACAAGGATTTTTTTTTTAAGCAAACTGATGTGGAAATGTGCAGAACTGAATTTAAGATGGGACATATGAGAGGACCCAAAATTGGCTGGTCCCTACTTATGGGTGTACACATCACTAAGACCATCAAAGAACAATAGAAAGAAAGGGAAAGTGTCAGAGTTGAGCCAGATGGGGAAGAAAAGAATAAAAGCATAAAGGTGTCAAAATTGAAGGACGTGAAAATGGCACAAAGAATGAAGGGGAAATTGCGCAGAGAACAAAATCAAGATGAATCTTCATTCCACCACCACCACCCTAAGCATACAAGTATCAAAAGGTCAGCCAAGCTGCAGCTGGATTTCAAGGGTATTTTGTGACCAAAGGGAGGGAAAAAGGAGAGATTGCAGATAATTGAAACAAAATCTTTTCCCGAGTGTCTCTAAGAAAGAACGGTGCCTGGGTTGTGAGGGGCAGTGGAGGGAGAATTTTGGAGAAAGGATTACATTTTCCACCAGAGTGAATAATAAAATACTAAAGAGACCTAGGGAGTCACATGAGAGCAGGAAATAAAGAATTCCCCAGTGACTGCAGCTGTGCCAAGTAGAGATAAACCCCTTTCATAGAATTATAAAGCAGCCGAGAGGATCCTTGACTGCGATGCTGAAAAGGGTTAAAGAAAAACAGGGAAAGAGAAGAATCCATTCAGATCAAATCCTTCCATGGAGTCCTTGTTGATGGTCAAAAAGCCAAGGAAGCCATGTTGGCCAATTAAACGGGGTGTGAGGGATTGTGTTAAGGCAATACCTTTATCAAGTAAAATGTCACAAAATAGCAAGCCAGCTTTCAGATCCCCATAGCCCTTCATCCTACCGGAAATTTAAAAAAACTGGGGAAAGAGGGAGAAAGAGCTGGGGTCATGTAGTTGCTCCTCAAGTCTACAGTTTATTGCCACCTCTCACTGGAACGCAGGAGGAATTGTGCAGACATTATTGGGCTGGCTTCTCTAGGCGAGAGGGAGGATTGCAGAAAGCCTCCAGGGAGGAGGACTATTGAGGGAAAGCTACAAAAATGGGTGTGGAGGGTGTGGCCATTCTTGGTACTACTGACGTTCAAAGCTGATAGAAGATGAAGGGCTGAGACTTGGGAGATGAGAGGCCTGTGATACGGGGAAAGAGCAAACATCACTGGAAGAGCTTGTTCAGATCAATGGCGAAGTTTGGGCTTTCAAATTTCAATGGCACCCTGTGTGATGCTAAAATTTGGCATCCTCCTCCTCTGTTCTGCAGCATTAATTTGGCGCTCCCTGCAGTGTGGCGCCCAGTGCGACTGCACCAGTGGCAGCACCCTAAAATTGTGTCTGTTATTTGGTGCCTACCTAGGTCATTTGAATCTTTAAACATCAATGTAAATACCATGAATTGGGCCTGGAAACAACCTGACAACCAGAGCCATTTTTTTAAAGCCGCAGTTGCATGAGTTCTAAATGGAAACCCAAACAGGAATCCAGCTGTTGCATTTTGGACCAGTTGAATTTTTTGAATATGTTTCGGATGGAAATCTTAATGTACTATTATTTCTCTTTGGGGAATCTAACATGTGGGATGAAGCTTGTCCTCCTCATCAACAGAAGCATCCTGCAGCCAATCGGAGGACGTGCCGGACATTCGGCTTCTGAAAATCGTTCGAAAACTGGAACACTCACTTCCAGTTTTTGATCGTTCGAGAGCCGAAACATACAAGTACCAAGGTGTTCGGCAGCCAAGGTACGACTGTAACTCAATCGCTCAATTAACAAGGAATATGCTTAGTCTGTCTCTGCCCCGCATGTTGCAGATGATGAGCAGTGGTTATTGAATGACTGGACCGGCGCTATGCATTTCCCAGGCACTAAAATGCTCCAGGCAAAGAAGTAATTAGATCTCTGTTTTTGGAAACTGAACAGGGCAGTGCTTAAAACACACACACACACTTTGATTCCCACACAGCTCCCAATGGTGCTATTTGCTGTTCATTCAGAGCGAGTAAAACAAAATGCATGAGCATAATAAAAGAATCGATATATTTTAGCATCTTGGGGAAACAAGATGACAAGGAAGTCAAAATGGAGATGTTTGCCTCCCTGATTGCCTTTTTGTTTACCATGAAGCCCCTCTTAGCCAGCTTCCCACGTTTGCGACTAGTGTACAAGGTGACCTTTCTTGTGCATAATTACCCAGCCACAACTCCCAGAAAATTAATGCTAAAAATGGCCATTTTCTGTATGCCGGTTGTTGCCATTCAAAATACACTTTGGTGCTATTTGGGGCATTGCTGCTTAGAAATAAAAGTACAAACAAGCAAGAAGAAGAAGAAAATGTAGCAGAAGTGGGGCCACTGTTCAAAATGTACACACCATTTGGCACTGATCAAGCACTAATTACTTGCATCTAGTCATGCATAATAACTAAAGGATTCTCACAGAGGTGCACATTCCACAACCATAACAAAGATGCACCCAGCCGGTTCAATGCAAAGTGGATGCCAGTGTGAATCTGCATCAGCCTCCTTGCTAAATCGAGGTGAACGCCTACAAGAATCTTGCCCACAACTCAACTGCTCACACCAGGAGTAGCCAGTGTGGTGCCCTCTGAATGTTGCTGGACTAAAACTCCCATCATTCCCTTCCATTGGCCATGTTGGTTGGGACTGATGGGAACTGGGGTCCATCAACATCTGGGAAGCACCACGTTGGCCACCCATGGGTTGAATGATGAAACCCCATCTTTTTTCAACAAGTAAACTCCATGCAGCTTAGAAAACATAACCTCCTAATAACATGGAAGCCATGAGCCATCTTAGCCCAGCGGTTCCATCGACTAAAGCATTGCTTAGATCCTCTAATGGTTTCCAGCGGTTTGACACCCGCGGGCGCTGCCTGGCTTTAAAACAACAACAACAACAACATGGAAGTCATCAAAATGCAAAAACAAAGAGAACAGCATTAAAATAATAGTTGGAGAAACTTTTGGACAAATGTCCTTTTTTGGCGGGGAAGCATGCCACAATCATAGCTGCAACTGCTGCCACTTGTGGGGTTGGGAAACAAAAAAGTTATGTTGCCCCAACCCCAAGCAACTGTTGGATAATTTATCCTCCCAACATTTAGTAAAATGGTCCCCTCTGCAATTTCTCTACCCACAAATAAAGCAGCCACTTGCTTACAGCTCCTCCCCATTCCATCACATTCCTGAAAGCCTAGCCCTACAGCCCTCCAAAGAGCTCAGTGGTTCTACCTGCTTTTACCCTCTCAAGGGTCATCCAGCAAGCTGAGTGAGGATTTGAACGTGGGTCTCTCTACGCCTAGACCAACAGGCACAGGAATGTACAGTAGGACTTATATCAAATTGGACCATTGGTCTATCTAGCCCAGTATCATCTAAAGAGGCAGAGGCTCTCCGAGTTTTCTGACCAGAAGTCTTCCCCAGCCCTACTTGGGGAACCTGGGACCTTCTGCATGCAGAACAGATGTCCTGCCACAGAGCTATTGCTCATCCCCTTTGCTCAAATCAATGGCATTTTTAAAACCACAACTGTGCAGCCCGGTGGTGAACAATGGAAAAGAAGGCGGCATCTTTACAGCCACGATTTAGGCGAACTAAGTGGAGTTAAAAGGTTAAAAATCAGCCACCTCCATGTTGACGCACTTAAATAGTTCTGCCAATTAGACTGCTTGATTGGCTGACATTCCTAGAACCATCATTTTGAACACAAGGGTGCCTTTCGCATGAATGGGCACGGCTGTGGTTTGGAGGCTTCGCTCATCCACAGTCTTGTGAGCGTCGTCGCCCCCCCCCCCCCCCGGCTCTGAAATGAGCATGCAATATTCATTTCACTAACATTGTTCCATTTCTATCATAAGTGCTTGAGGCATCTAATAAATAAAATTAGGCTCCCTCCATTTAGTTACTCTTCAGTTACTTTAGTGCTTTGCAATAAACATACAAAGTGGACTGGATGAACTCCTTCCTTGAGTTATAAAGACTTCTCATTTGCAGTTTAGTTGGGATGGAACAGTTGGAGTTCCATTTCACATGGGCCAATCAACTTGGTTCAAATGGATATCCTTCCCAGGGGGCCCATCTGCACTTTGCAGGGCACAACTGAAAATGAGAGGGACGTTTAATAGAGTAATTCCTTTATATCAAGAATGTGCAAAGCATTTGGGATCTTCCCAATAAATCCAGCTTAGAATGTAAACATGTATGCTGTGTGCATCCCCAGATACCTTAACACATGACCCACTTTCCAGTCATTCTCACGCATGTAAATTCAGTAACTTGAATTCCAATGCACTTGTTTTGGCCGTCTTCTCTGTTGCATATCTGGACCCCTACAAATTCAGGCTGAGCCCATGCAGTGGGAAGTCTTGTTTAAGTTCCTTCCGCAGTTTAGAACCTGGCTACCTTTGAAGGTGACCTGGAAACTGCAACTAATCCAGAATGCAGCAGCTAGACTGGGGACTGGGAGTGGCCGCCAAGACCACATAACTCCGGTCCTGAAAGACCTACATTGGCTCCCAGTACGTTTCCCAGCACAATTCAATGTGCTGGTGCTGGTGCTGACCTTTAAAGCCCTAAATGGCCTTGGCCCAGAATACCTGAAGGAGCATCTCCACCCCCATCGTTAAGCCCAGACACTGAGGTCCAGCACTGAGGGCCTTCTGGCGGTTCCCTCCCTGCAAGAAGTGAGGTTACAGGGAACCAGGCAGAGGGCCTTCCACCTGCCTTGTGGAATGCCACCCATCAGATGTCAAGGAAATAAACAACTACCTGACTTTTAGAAGACATCTGAAGGCAGCCCTGTTTAGGGAAGTTTTCAATGTTTGATGTTTTATCATGTTTTTAATATTCTGTTGGGAGCTGCCCAGAGTGGCTGGGGAAACCCAGCCATCCCTGGTATCTCCAGGTAATGCTAGGATAGACCTAGATGTGCCCTTGTACCAGGAGCCTACTCAGGGACAGTAGATTCCCTGTTGCCAAAGTTCAGCTGAAACACACGAAGAGCAACAAGAATGGGCCGTATGGAATGCAACAGTGGGGTCAAGACCATGAGATGCATCTCCACACTCCTCACCTCAGCCCTGTCATGTAACTGGAATGTGTTGGAGGAAATGAGCGAATAGAGATTTTATGGATCCACTTCTTTTTTCCCCTGGGGAGGGAAATTTGAAGAAAAGACAATTTTGCCTTTTGCCTTAATGAGAGATATAATATGATGACAGGGAAATCTAATAAGCATGGGAAATTACTGAAAAGTCTAGATATTGGAATAAGTCATAAACACCTCTGCCAATTACAAAGCAATCACCTTCTGCACACCAGTCGGTTCAATCTAAAAAACACATTCTTCCTCAATTCCATCCTATCCCCAGAAAATTTCTTCCCTGAGAAAATGTCCCTTGGATAGTGACATTTTATAGTCAAATCAAATCGGGCACAACAAACTTCGTCTCATTAAGCTGTACTGTTCCCATGATGGGTGAATCTGTTCATTTTGGTTTCTCTCAATTTCTAGTTATTCCCATCTCTTGGGCCAGCTTCTGCACTGGTTGGCCCACATGGAAATTTGTACATGTTTCCATCCACATGCCTCCCATGTTATTTTCATGAATTTTACATTTTTATCTGAACTTTCCTTAACATGCACATTTTGTAGTCTTTTTCCTTTCAGGCTGTGCCTGTGCAGGCAAGGACTCTATTGCTTGTTGTTGTTTTTAATTGATCTAATATAATTCACCCTGGAAGTCTTATTGGTTGAAAACTGAGGTGAATTAATCAAATAAATAAAACATGCATAAAAGCATGTGAAGTTTGCTCCTTGGACCTAGATATCTGGTAGAGTCCTCCTTCCCCTTCCTCTTGATAATCAGAGACTGCAAGTCAGCCACCCATTTCAACGCAGTTATATCAGCATACATTAGGAATCATAGAATGAAATCCTCTCCCAATGGATGGCAATGGAAATAAATTTCTCTCATTAGGAGTAGGGTTCAGATTCCACCCAAAGAGGTTTGCACCAGTAGAAAACAGCAGCCATAGACTAGATCAAGGGTTTGTGTCCTTTGTTTTCGGTTGCTGTTGTTGTTTCCAACAAAGCCCTTGATTGAAGTCATATGCTTGCTAATATCTCACAGAATGGATTTCTCTTTGCAGACTGCAGAGGACTAATTACAAGAGCGCTTTCCAGCCACTCAGTGATTGTAGGCTAATTTTCTGTTGTGAATCAGAAGCCGGGGTTAATGAGGCTAATTGTGTTTACTAGTGCTTCGAACAAAAAGGAAGCCAACTCAATTTTGAAAAGACTTCTTTGTCAGCGACAAATTGGTAGAAATTGTATCACCGTTTGCTGAAATGGCTGGAGTCCTCCAGCCTGGGAAGCCAGTGTGTGCAGAATACGAGAGCCTGCAATACGGAAAATAAAACCTATAAGACAGGAGTTTTATTCAGAACTGGATCATGTGCTGTTGGGAGCTGTGGCAAGAGCCAAGTTGGTCACAGAAGTGCAATGGCGAGCTGTTAATAAATACCAAAAACTGTACAGTATTAGATAGCTACTAAACCCCTGACTGTTTCAGAAGGTTTTTACATAGCTGTCCTCTTTTATGATTGTTGTATATTGAGCATTCATCATGATCTACTGGCAGAGAGCTTACACAGAGGTTAGACTACATCCTGTCTTTTTAAAGCATTCATTTTGGTTTGCTTGTGGGGTGTTGAGACCTCCTCCCGTTGATCATTCATTCATCCCACACTTTCCAGTGCAATTCACTGTCATTTTCCTAACTGCAAAAAACATCTTTTAAAAAAAGTGATTGGATCCACTTTGGTTGTGCAAAACAGCGAAAGTCTGGAAGGAGCCCATATGGGAAAAACATGGCTGCCTCCATGGGATTTTCAACCTGTGTAGCAGGAAGGAAGGAAGGAAGGAAGGAAATCACCCTTTAATTTAACATTTTTTAAAAGTACTAAATCCATGCAGAAACTCTCTCCCAGCATGGAAACAGGACAGAACTGACTTATCTTTGAATGAATGCAAAATAGGTGTGTGTGGGGGGGACCCCGATGTGCGTCTTTCCCGCCATCTCCTAGCAATGCACCCCCTTCCGTGAAAACTTCTTTCTGGATTTGCACATTTCCCCTGCTTCATCTCTTTGAAGGTTCATGGGAGTTGTAAATCTCAGGAGCTAGCAGCATGGCCATCGTTAATGATGAGCGCCGCAACCCCAGAGTCGGACACGACTGGACCTGATGGTCAGGGGCCCCTTTACCTTTACCTTTACTACACTGACTGGCAGCCATTCTCCAGGTTTTCAGACAGCTCCAGCCCTACCTGGAGATTGAAAACAGGACCTTTTGTGTGCAAAGCAGGGCTCTACAACTGAGCCACAGCTCTTGCCCAAGAGGACTGGAGGAAGCAGTGCAATATGTAGGAAAGAAAGAAGCGATGTCATGAATACAGTACGATTAAAAAATCTCAGAGGAAAGTGCAATAAATAAATAAAAAATGATGAAGTAGAGCAGAGCAGGATGAAGGATGCAACCCTTTTTAGAAGAGTAAAATGGGATGGAGATGGAAAGGAGGGGGGTGCCCAGATTTAATGCACATCGTTAAGGTCAGAACGGGTTGCATAACAGCATCATGTTTCCTTGAAGGGAAGTTGGTAGATAAATGATTTTTTGCAGGGAGAGGGGAGCAGCTTGAATTCCTGGAGCAAACCAACACCTGCAGATCTGACCCAGGCTCGGATCTGAACCCAGGTGGTAAAAGCTTATTTGATCTCTTGCTGTTTAAAGTGATAGCTGGCGGCTCTCCAAATCCATCAGCACTGCTGATCTGGGGCCTTTTTGCAAGCTCTGCTCTGTTCTCTTGAAACACAAAGCTTTTCCCTTCAGGGGGGAAAACATACACACACACACACCCTGAAATCCACAGGTCTTCTGGCTCTCTCTGACTCTGTCTCTATATACACAGTATGTAAATAACAGAGCACTGCCTTGGTTGAATCTACAGCCCCAAGGTATGAACATCACCTATTCATCTTAATGGGATGTTGAACCCAAAGACTCATTGTGATAGACTGAATGCTAATGCTATAATCAAACATGTTTTCTCACACAGATGCCCAGGCTCAGATCTCTACCTTTTTTTACTTCCTAAGGGAGGGTCAAAGATGGGTTGGGTTTTTTGCACCTGAAGATCCATTCAAAAACCCAATTGAAATGCAGAGAGAGAGAGAGAGAGAGAGAGAGGCCCCAAGTTGATCTTTGCCACCTTTAATTCCACTTAAAATGAAAAGCTATAACCAATGTTTATTATAACTGAACCACTACACCTAACTAGTTTGCATACAAAGCAGTGGGTTTCGGGTACAGGTGTCCAATGCTCACAAGATTCAGTTCAAAACCTGCTTTGGGACTTCAGATGTCCCAATTTTGCACTTCAGGAAACAGCCTGCCTTGGTCTGTGGAATATTGTAGACTATCTGATTCATCCAGGTTCACTTTGTCCCCCACCCATAATTCACCATAGTGATTATAACTCTCCCACCCACCCTGCAACACGTTTGTCTTTTTGTTTTAAATAAAAACAGTTGGGTAATCATCACATGTAGGAAACTAGAATTTAATGGTCTAGATTTCTTTCTAACATGCTAGTTTTCTATGTGATATTTAAAAAAATAGCAGAGCATTATGTCACATGCAGCCTGAAATGGTGGCAGCCCAGAGACAGGTTTCCCAATTCACATGACCCGGTTCTACTTATTTTAAGGAGACTTTGGTACAACTAGTTTTTCTGCACTGCAACTATCTCTGAAATCAAGCTTTTGGACAAGATCAGGCAAAGATGTTAATGGGTTCTTTAAAACTATATGAGTCAGGGACTCTTTCTAACAACAACAACAACAACAACAACAACAACAACAACAACAACAACAACAAAATGGTCTGTGCAAATTTACTGTTATTATGTTGTACTGGTTTTCAAATACTCAAGGTAGTTGGGGAGGACAACAATATGTACAGTGGTACCTCGCAAGACGAATGCCTTGCTCAACGAAAAATTTGCAAGACGAAAGCGTTTTGCGATCTTTTTGTTGACCCGCAAGACTAATTTTTCTATGGCTGTGCTTCGCAAGATGAATTTTTTTGCATTGTTGTTGCTATTATTATTATTATTATTTGTTTAAATTGGAAAACCGCAAGACGAAATTTTCGCAATACAAAACGACTCGCGGAACAAATTAATTTCGTCTTGCGAGGCATCACTGTATAATGAACAGTTATTTATCCCTCTCTAATATTCTTCACACGTTCTGGCCGTCACGATCAGTTTCTTGAAAACAACAGCTTTCTCCCTTAAGAGCAGAAATGGGGAACCTGTTTCAGCCTAAGGGATGCAGGCTCTTCTGAGCAACTTTCTGTGGGCCATTGGTGGGCAGGGCCAAAGACAAACAGCATATTGTTGGCATCCAAGTGTCTCAAAAGACGATGGAGCGCGCCTCCAGCGGTGAAGTCAAGCCACTGGAGAATCACAGCACCTGTGGCTGCAGAGGCCAGTAACATGTAATTGCTACCTCCCCACATTCTTTTTGCTGCAATAGCAGCACTGAAGTGACCTCCCTGGGGTGCAAGCCTGGGCAATGTGTATGAAGGTCCTGGGCTGCCCAGACAACAAGACCCCCCTCTCAGCCTCACTGATGTGGTCCAAAGGAAAGGAACACAAGACTTTTGGCACCAGCTTGGCTACAAGAGCTGGAGGCAAAATTAGATGGACTTTCACATCCATCCCTGCCCTCCATCCAGACATGCAGAAGCATTCAGGGAAGATGTGGAGCAGCACCAGCGATTGTGGCCTGGGAAGAGTCTCCTCAGGACCACATAGAGATGTTGGGAGCAAGGGGACACTTTTGACCCCAGAGTCTGAGGTTCCCCACCTCTGGCATGGAATACTGTTATTGGCTTGCCAGCCTTTTGCTGCCGTTTTTTCTGACATACAAAATATTAAGCAGGTAAAACGTTTGCTGTTACGGTGGCAGTTTGCGGGGAAGTTTTGACTATTTCTGTGTGCTGGGGTGCCCAGACGCTTCATCTCAGGTTCATGGGTTTGAGCCCCACATTGGGCAAAAAGTTTCCTGCATTTAAACACCACCGTACGGTCTCTGGACTCTTCATTCAACTCTGCCTCAATACTTTTGCATGGGAACTTTTGCTGTAAACACATCCTCAGACTTTCAAAAGCTAGTGTGCAGAGAGAGAAGATCAAAAGGCGGGGGGGGAGAGAGAGAGAGAGAGCAATGAAATGGGACCATCACCCCAGATATCATACTTACACGGAAACATATGAGGGAGGTTGACAGAAAAGAGGGGGAAGATCTGAAGAAATACCTATAAGAAGATTAAATAAGCATGATACAGTGTAAGAAGAGAACACAATGAAAGGGAAAACCCATGCAGATGGATCAAGTGAAAGCAAGCCTCATTATTAATTACAGGATAGATCACTCGCTCTTGTGTATAATTAGAAGCTCACATGCACACAAAGAGATAAAAGTGACCAGGAAACCCAGCTGAATCCAGCAAGAAGATAGCATCGTCTGTTTTGTTTTATTTTTTAGAGAGCAAAAACATCCAACACACTCCAAAAAGAAAAAAGGGGGGGAAACACCAGGAATAAAAGGGTTCATTAATAGAGTCTTCATTTGAACTAGACAAGTTCCCTTTTATTAACATGTTCATTTTTCTTCCTTTGGCTGAGCCAAGAGAAAATCCTCCACAGACATCTCATCATAAGTTCTGGCTCCTTCCCACCCCCAATCATTGCCTATTAGGCAGAGTTAAGCTTGGGGCAGCAGCAACTGGGCTATCCTGAGAAGATAGCTCGGATTTCAAAGGCCTTTGTGCTTTGCCTTCTCTCCAGTGTAGGGCACTCAGGCTGCTGGTGGAAATACTGGGCAGGGAAGAATGGGGGTACTCATTTGCAGCATCTCTGATCTGTATTCAACACATTCCTTATCACAGATTTGGAAATACATATTACAGATGGAGTATGCCCAGAACAGAGGGACCATGCAGAGGAAAAGGACGAGGGAATAAAATAAAATTTCAAAACTGGACCAACTTCCTTCTAATTTATATTTTACTAAATGACTTTTTAGTTGGTGATGTGTTCCTGCTTCCACTACATCACAACTCCTTTTCTCTGTCCTTTTCACCAATGGGTAGGGCTGCCATATATGTCTGGGATTTCCCAGACATATCCGGGATTCATCTGTCGGAAATAGCATCTGGGCAGAATTTTTGAAAATTGGTTAAAATGCCCGGGAAAACATGGAAATACGGCAACCCATGTTGGAAGTGCTGATTTTTTTTGGTGAATTTCCCTTTTTTTAAAAAAAAATAGCTCAAAAATGTCTTCTTCTTCTTTGGAGATTTTGCAAAAGAAGCTCAACAACTTTGCCCCTGGATTGTCACTTTTTGAAATATAGCAACCCTGCAACCCTACCAATGGGGGAAGTGGAAGGGCTGGTTCCTTGTCAACTGCATTTTCACCAATGGGGAGAGTCATTGGGCTGCTTCTCTTCCATACATAGGCAGTCCTCTTGACCAGTCCAAGTTATGCATACAGTCATACCTCGGTTTAAGTACGCCTCAGTTTGAGTATTTTCAGTTTAAGTACTCCGCGGACCTGTCTGGAACGGAATAATCCACTTTCCATTACTTTCAATGGGAAAGTTCGCTTCAGGTTAAGTACAGACTTCCGGAACCAATTGTGTTTGTAAACCGAGGTACCACTATAATGTAAAAGGTAAAGGATGCTCATCTCGCTTTCAGGCTGAGGGAGCCAGCATTTGTCCACAGACAGCTTTCCGGGTCATGTGACCAGCATGAGCATGACTAAACCGCTTCTGGCACAATGGAACACCGTGACGGAAACCAGAGCACACAGAAACGCCCTTTACCTTCCTGCCTCAGCAGTACCTGTTTATCTACTCACACTGGCATGCTTTCGAACTGCTAGGTTGGCAGGAGCTGGGACAGAGCAACGCGAGCTCACTCCGTTGTGGGGATTCGAACTGCTGACCTTCTGATCGACAAGCCCAAGAGGCTCAGTGGTTTAGACCACAGCGCCATCCGTGAGGATGATCCGTATCTTGTATATACACGCTTTGTACAACCAGTATTGCAGTATATCCCTACTAGTGGGATGCCTTCTGGGTAAGAAAGACTTGTGTGATCTACCTCATCCACAGTTGGGAGTATTTAATTTACCAAAGACGTAAGATGCTCCCATGTGGGTTGGCATGTGGGGCAGCTGAGAGAAAGAGCCACTTGACAGTGATGAGCAGGGAACAGCTAAGCTGGAAAACTTTACTAAACCTGTAGTCCTGCTTCAGGCTTCCGGGAAACTGTTTCAATTCATACCATGGTTTGTACGAACCACTGTTTAGAGCCCAAGCTGTGGTTTGAGCACCCAAATATTCTGCAAGCAAACCAGGGGTGAGGTAAGTAATTTTCATAGGCTTACGGGGATGGAAGCTCTTGTGTTAGGAATTTGTATCGCTTCAAAATGTGGCAAGCCAACCTTGTTGTGTTTGGGGACCCACCTGCTCATTCCACTGAGTGAAGCCGTGAACTTCTGCCCCAAGTCCTAGTCTGACAGTGCCAATGAGGTGAACTGCCATTTTAGATCTGCTGGCCTGCTTTTACACCCCCTCGCCTCTGCTATCAGCTTCCTACATTTCTAAGCAGTGGTGGCTATTAGGGCAGAAGAAGACAAGGGAGACCAACAGTAGGAAGAGTCAGAGAGCCAACGATGGGTCAAGTTTTGTCCCTATCCCGCACCATGCTGAGTCTTACAACCAGCAACACTGGTTGTACAAAGCTGACAAAGGCAATGTCAATGCCTGGGCTGGTTATAAGGAAGAGGATTAGCCTGTAGGGGCTGTCTGAAAGAAGAGGTCGATGGGGCAGTACCCCATTTGCCCTCATGAATCAGCCTCCAAGGCTCTGGAGGTAAAACAACAGTTGTAACTGGTCTCTCTTGAGAGGTTGTGAACCTTCCTTGGAGGCTTTTAATCAGAGGTTGGTTGGATGGCCATTGGGTTAGGATGCTTTATTTATTTTTTTAATATATTTTTATTAATTTTTCCAATTAAAACCAATTATATCACATTCATTATTTCAAATTATACACATATATATCAATCAAACCGAATGTTATGCCAAATCATCTAGAAAATTTTTTTTTTTGGTTCCCATGCTTCAAGAAATTGGGGATTCCTCGCAACCGTCCACTGCCGTCTTTTTTCTAAAGTTCAAATCGTCTCTCCGAGTTCATAATAATCCAGATCTTTCCCTTACAGTCACATAGATGTTTTCCTCTTTCAACCGATTATTTCCCAGCTGCTGAGATAAATGTCAAACAAAGTTTCACAAATGTTCTTTCTCCTGTGTGAATTAATCAGTCCAGCCTCCCCATAAATCTTCTTGGTCTGGAGCGTCCCTATTGCGTCGACTCTCAACACGAAGCAGCGCCATCTTAAAAAAACTCAAATCACTTTCGTTTTCTCTCATAGATTAACGATCTTTATAAAATTTACAGCTTTTCCAGGCAGAAGAACCAGACCTCACACCATGCATAGACTCTTGGTAAATTAATGGATCTCCTTGCCCTATAGCTGAACTTAGCTTCAGGTCGCTGCTCCAATTCAAAGTGCGTCACAACTCATAAATCCTCCGAACGCGTCCAGGCACTCCTCCCATCCAACTAGAGGGGGGCTTTTCTCGTCAGCAACTCCTCATCTTCAAAAAATATGCTCAATAACAACAGTTTATAAAGTTCAACTCACACAGTCTTTTGCTTCTCTTTCACTCCAAACAAGCCAGGACATCACGTCTGGGAAGGTACGAAGTAACTCATATGAAAAAAAATAAAAAAGACTCGCTTCCCTTATCGCTCCGTCCCCATCAATTCTTCTTCCAGATGAAATACAGCCTTTAACTCCTCACCCTCAGCAGCATAGATTTCTCGGCAGTAAACAGCGCTTCTGCCCCTCCTTCTGAAGTATGTCCATAGATTTAAGCCTAATTATCTTCTTTAATCATGGAAATCCCCGCCATGCAGATTAGCGTCCGGGAGTCCTGGCCCTCGTAAGTGCTTCAGCCCAAGCTCCCCCCACTCCATAAACAGTCGGAGTGGGTCTGGGGGCATCGCGGGCCAGCGGCCCCTCTCCGTAACCCCCGGAGAGGGTAGGGGGTTGCCATTTACTCCCCTAGCAACCGCCAAATTCCTTACGAAGGTCAGAGGGATGGAAAACAGGTCCGCCATTCCTGCAGGCGGAAACCGGAACTCCATTGGGTTAGGATGCTTTAGTTGAGATTCTTGCCTTGCAGGGGTTTGGACTAGATGAGCCTTGGGGTCCCTTGCAACTCTACAATTTTACGATTCAGGAATTGATCATGATTCCTGTTGATCCAGGAATTACAGCAAACTCCCTGTGCCATAGTCCTAATCTAGACCGCCCCCCCCCCCCGGCATCATTTCCTTTTCTAAAGACAGGATCCAGGTCTAAGCACACATTAAACAAACAAACAAAAATGTGCTCAGAGACAGTTTCCTCATCTCCCCCCCCCACACACACACCTGTTAAAGAAAAGAAATGTTACTGCTTAGCTGAAGAGCACAATTCAGGCTGAGTACATATAGTAATGACCACTGATGGAAACAAAGCCCGCTTGAGTCAGATTTTTATATTTCATGCCGTATTCCCAAAGGAGACATTTTTTTTTAGATCTCTTTGTGTTCCACGGGAGAACAACTGGGAGCTAAGCATCAGGACTTAAATTATTGATGACTAATTTTCCGAGCGAGATTTGCTTTTTGAAAGTGAAAAATTCCTGCTGTCCGATGATTAATGGGGAGTTGGTTAACTGAGCTTTAGTTAGAAGAGAGAGAGAGTGGGGGGGGGTTAAACCAGAGTAGTGCATTCCAGGCAGGTAAAAGCACTTGGGATGCCAAGCGCACAGCCAGTGGGAAGTGCAGCCTCGAGAGCGAGGATGCAGCTGGGTGAGGAATATAGTGCAGGGAGAGTCCTGAGGGCCAAATAGGGGGGGGGTTTCAGGGCCACATTTGGCCCCCTGGCCTGACATTTCCAACCCCTGTAGGAGGGAAGATTCAGTGCCTCTCTCCCTTCCATTCCTGTGCAGGAACAGAGGAAGCTGCCTTATCACAAGTTGAACTATTGGTCCATCTAGCTCAGTATTGTCTGCACTGACCTGCAGTGCAGCAGCCCTGTGGGGCTTCAGAGAGGGAGTCTCTCCCATCCCTACCTGGAGATGCAAGGGATTGATCCAGGGACCCATTGCACGCAAAGCAGATTATCCACCCCAGTGGATAATCGCTCTCCAAGTGACTGAATTTTGCGTGACTCGGGTACAATTTTGCCATGCAGGGCTGCAGGAGTAGCTGCTCACTTCCTCAAAATCACATGTACCGTGAAGCCAAATAAAACATTTGCTGCGACAGGCAGAAGGCAATGAGCTGTTCATCTTGAAGGCTTACTCTAACTACACGCCTAGGGTTGTAAACATTGCAGAACACGCAGAAAGCGGGCGTTCCTCATCCTCGAAAGGTGTTGCTCACAAGAGATCTGTTTGAGATCCTCCTCTTAACATTTTGCTTCCTCTTGCCATTTACACCATGAAAGCATCTCTTTGTGGGATCTGCGTGCGTCCGTGCAAAGATAAGTTCTAATTGGCATGTGATCAATTACCAAAGATGTCAAGTGCATCATCGAAATTAATCGAGTGTGAAATACTACGGAAAGAAGGGGGGGGAATCTTTCAAAGCAGCTCTAAACTGACCTACTTTCACAGCCTATTGTTCCAGATAATCAGGATTTCGCTAACGATTATATTTGTTTCATCTCGACAGGCCAACTTGCAGTTTATGAAATCCATTGATCTACAGGCAAGAATTAATTGTGGAACTCAGTGACTTCTGTCAAAGTAATATTCTTGGTGGAGCCAGTCTATCTGTGTGTGTGTGTGTGTGTGTGTGTGTGTGTGTTGATGTCTCCCAATTTAAAATTCTGAAACTCAGCAAAGCAGTGCAAACTCCCAGGGAATATTTCAAGTGTCAGCTTGAACTTTTTAATGCTTTTCTCTCTTATTTTGCATTCCACGCTGAGCCCAAGGTCAGCTCTCAAAAATATATTCTGCAAATAAAGGCATAATTACTGAAGTAATTTGCAGCATAAATGAAAGGAAATTACGACAGTATAATTAACACCACATATGTCAGGAATCCAGTATTGGGGAGAGGAAACAAAAATAAAATCAAAGGCGCGATAGCAGGGGAGATTTTCTTTCTTAAAAAAAAGCCCTTCTCCCCACTCCCGACAAACAAAAGCCAGAAACACTGACTGTTCCCCAAATTATTTATTAAAATGATCTATTCTAAATTTTGGGTGACTTCTTAAAAAGAAGAATCACAGGGAAGCCGATTGCGCCAAAGGAAAAAAAAGGAATTTAATTAATCATTTTTTTCGTTTCATGTTCCTTGAAGCTACATTTACTTTTAAGAAGAAGAAGAAGGCAGAAGGAAAAGTAATTCCTGCTTCAATTCTTAGAACAGAACTTTTATTAATATGTTTCTTGTGGAGGGTCTGGAATCTTTTCCTCCCTTGCTATTGAGGACCAAGTGTGGCATGTAAGTCAATGCACTCAAAGAACCACTGAAGAGGTTTGTATGAGTCCAGGGGAGCTTTGACTTCCTTCAAACAGCTTCACAACCACTTTGAGATGCCGCATTGCTGAGCGAAGGGGAGGAGGTTGCTGTTACAGAAAAGCTATTCTATTTGCAACTTCTGGAATCAGTTTCATTGCAGGTGCTTTTTGTGGGCATAACGGCTCATTTGTGAGTTAACCAGTACTGAGATTATTCTCCTGCTTTACATTTGGGACTGCAAGGCTCTGTTTCGAAGTCAAAATCTTTTTTTTTTCCTAATGCAAAGTCATCGTGGCACAGTGGCTTGAGCAGGGCCAGCCCTAACATTAGGCAGAAGAAAGCGGTTGCCTCAAGCAGCAGATGCTGGTGAGCAGTTGGAAGGAAAGAGCTTTGTGTGCCTTGGTAGGTTTTTGTTTACAGAATGGGGAGGATACCATCTTGTTTGTCACCTGAGGCAGCAAAATGTCTAGACCTAGTGCCCTTATTTTTCAGGGACAGTCCCGGATTTGCAAAAACCTTCCTGGTTTCTGATTTGATCCTGAAATATCATTGGAGAAATATTGGAGGGCAGTGTTTTTTCTATATAAAAAAATGTTTAGGGATACTCTCATTTTCCTACTCATATTGAAATACTGCCCCCCAATGAGGCCAAACTTAAGATTCACAAAATGTTGAGTGGTATGCGTCCCCCCAGAAAACAAGCACTGTTGGGGAGTATGGAGCTATGCAACCCCCGAGCCAAGGAGATAACTACACAACCCTCAGAAGACATCTGCAGGCAGCCCTAATCTAGGGAAATTTTTAATGTTTGATGTTTTAAAGTGGTTTCATGAATTGTTGGAAGCCACCCAATGTGGCTGGGGCAACCCAGCCAGATGGGCAGCATATAAATAACAAATAATTACAGACCCTCCAAGTGTCCCTATTTTCCAGGGACGGTCCTGTATTGACAGAAGCTGTCCTGGTTTCTGATTTGATCCTGAAATGTCCTGCTTTTCCTTAAAGGTAAAGGGACCCCTAACCTTTAGGTCCAGTCTTGACCGACTCTGGGGTTTCAGCGCTCATCTCGCGTTATTGGCCGAGGCAGCCGGCGTACAGCTTCCAGGTCATGTGGCCAGCATGACTAAGCCACTTCTGGCGAACCAGAGCAGCGCACAGAAACGCCGTTTACCTTCCCGCCGGAGCGGTACCTATTTATCTACTTGCACCTTGATGTGCTTCCGAACTGCTAGGTTGGCAGGAGTTGGGACCGAGCAACAGGAGCTCACCCCATCGCAGGGATTTGAACCGCCAACCTTCTGATTGGCAAGCCCTACGCTCTGTGGTTTTCTGCTTTTCTTTTGGATGCCCCTATTTTCATCGGAGAAATATTGGAGGGTATGGATTTATGCAACCCCCAAGCCAAGGAAATAAGTAATTTTGTTTTATTATGTTTTTTATATATGTTGGAAGCCACCCAGAGTGGCTGGGCAACCCAGTCAAGATGAGCAGGGTATAAATAACATTATTCATATGGAATAGGATCTCCCTATTTTTATCGGAGAAATGTTGGAGGGTATGCTAGACTATTTGTTTTTGATTTGGAAGGCCCAGTTTGGAATACGACAATACTATATATGTATATTAGTAAAGGCTTTCTGGGAAATGATACATAATGAATGAAAGAAAATGTTTTAAAATACATTTGTTTAAAAACCAGAAGCCTTCTTATTAGGTATGATAGGTGAAGAGTTACCAAGAGAAGATAAAATACTTTTTATGTATGTAACGACGGCAGCGAAAATGCTACTAGCCCAGAAATGGAAGGAAGGAGAAGTTCCAACAAAAGAAAAATGGGAGATGAAACTGATGGGAGTATGCAGAGATGGCAAAACTGACGGGGAAGATCTGAAACCAGGAAGATCAAGTATTCTCTAAAGACTGGAGTAAATTTGTAATTTATTTAAAAGACCACTGTAGACAGTTAAAAACTTTGGCAGGGATGTAATGACACTTGCCATGTGGAATTATATGATAGTTATGGATATTTAATACAGTGGAACCTCGGTTTATGAATTTTCGGTTTACGAACGCCGCGGACCCATCTGGAACGGATTAATTCACTTTCCATTACTTTCAATGGGAAAGTTCACTTCAGTTTATGAACGCTTCAGTTATGAACAGACTTCCGGAACCAATTGTGTTCATAAACCAAGGTACCACTGTAGTTGGATAATGGTAAAAGATGCAGCAAATTTAATCTTAAACATGGAAGCCACGGAGGGAGGGAAGGAGGTCCAAAGGTTCAAAAGAACCTTGTACTTTAGTGTTTGAAATGGTTATGTTAAAATGTATACATTTATGAAAAAAACCAATTTAAATTTTTATTTTAAAAAGGAATATGACCAAACTCAGTGGATTGCCTTGAGATAGCTGTGTGCCTCAATCCAGAGGTATTCTTCTTTCCAATATACCCCACAATAATAGCCAAATTATAACAATAACAATTGATTCCCACATTATACAATTATCAAAATGCCAATCAACTTCCAATTAATACATTTTAGTTAAAGTAGCTCCCCGCATGGTGGTTTGGGTGCATTTCCAATCTTTTATCACTGTGTTCCATGACCTTAATTAATGCCAGTTACATTTCAGTTATTATAATAATCCCCTAGTCAACAGCTACATAATTAATGATTTCCATTTATGATGTTTTAATATATAAATTTATAAAGCTTCAAGTGAAGAACTCAAACTATTATCTTGATTCTGCCCTGTGTGTGAAAACTGTTATGTCCATGGAGATTCCTTCTGTCCATATACGATGTTGTCTCTTTTACTTCTCAGCTGTTGTTTTCTCCCATTGTGAATTGGGGAGGAACTGAATCTTGAAGTTTCTCAGAGATCTTATCTCTCCGTCCCTTGCTTCGATGTCTCAGAACAGGCAACAGTCTGCTAGAAACCATTCTGTCTCACTAATAAAAATATGTTGCAGATCTTCGCCATTTCCCCCTCAGCCTAGGAAAAGGTGGGCAATTTTTGAATGTGCTGAAGATTTAATATCCCTTTCCAACTCCCAGAATCTCTGCAGTGTTCTTATGACAGCCCCCCAATTCTTTTCCTTCCAACTAGAGATTTATGGCCCAATTAAACTTTCTCTTAGATTACATTCCGTCAGTAGCACACACAAATCTCAACCTCTTTTTCCTTGTCTGTTGTTTTTAAATGGAGGTGAGGGGAATTACTCTGTCTTTCTAACATAGTCATACTTGAGCTTCTCCTCCCCCTCCTTTCTTCATTTCAGATCACACACAGTTTCCATTTTTGCTTGTTAATATCAATATTATTTCATTGTCCCTTCCTCCCTTGTAAATATCTTTTTAGCTTGTATTTCGGAGAGGGTTGCCGAATCATAAATATATAAAAGAAGCTTAGAATAAGCATTCCATGCCGGAGCGAAAGCAAGATACAGGGACGAACTGAGAGTGAAGTCCCTGGGGGGAATTTGCAATGATGGTTTACCCTCTGTCATCCTTGTTTTTCATTCACCAATGATCCCCCCGCTGTTGTGGGGGCTGCCTCCAATAAGGCAGGTGGGACCGGAAGCCTGTTATCTAACTCACTTGTCACCTTGATGCTTTAGCACTGCCATGGCGATAATATGTTAGCTGGGTTTCTCTCTGGCTCATGCTAGAAAACCATTAATGCACTGCACCCCCTTCCTCCGCCAGTGGCTTCAGGGGCAGGGAACCTGTGGCCCTGCAGAAATCACTAGACTACAACTACCATCATCCTTAACCATTGGCCAGGCTGCGTGGGACTCATGGGAGTTAAGAACCTAATAATGACTTCTGCATGGCCAGAGGTTGCATTTACCCACTCTTCTACATTGTTACGGAGTGAGGGAGGGGCACTTAGATCAAAGAATCATACAGCTGGAAGGGACCCTAAGAGTCATTTAATCCAACCCCCTGCAAGGCAGGAATATGCAGCTGTCTCATATGGGGATGGAACCTGCAACCTTAGTATTATCAGCACCACGCTCTAACCAACTGAGCTATCCAGGCCGATATGATGTGGGATTGCTCTTTCGGCGGCAGCCTTGTGTTTCTTATATGTCGTTCCAGATTCTACATCAGTCTTTGCCTTCTTATAGTGGGATAAACTGACGGCATTATCGTTCACTACAGTACTGGGCATTGTTCCCCCCCCCAAAGTGAAGCAAGTTGAGTGGAGGGTTTTGTGTTGTTGTTTTTTTGCCCAGATTAGCTGCCACAATTAAGAAAGAAGCAGGGCTTCGTACTGAAACCAAGAGACAGTGTTCCATAGCTAGGGAGGGACAGGGTGCTATTTTATTCTTTTGCACAATCCCTGTATTATCTTGCACTAGCATGTTTTTATTAAGAAAGAAAAAAAGAAAGAAATGCAAGTGGGAGGCATACTCTATGTGACAGTTTAAATTTGAGCCTTAGGGCATCCTGGAATACCAAAACCAAGTGATACTAAAATCCACTGACCAGATGACCTCAGCTGTAGTCCTGAAAAAAAAGAAAAGCTTACTTCGTTGAGCAAGTGCTTCAAAAGAGAGAGAAAATCTCCCCTTTAAAAACCCATCAAGTGCCTTATTAACATATTTTAGTAATAGTCTCTTAGAAGCTTAGAATCCTTTCCTTTTTTAACTTTTCCCTGCAGCATTTTTGAAATAATATCATTTGATTTGTATTTTTTGTTTTGTTTTTTTAAAAAAGGATGTATGAGATGCACCAAAAGAATAACATGATTATATGCAGCTGTATTAATGGGTGGGGTGAACAGAAGTTAAGTGGATTTTGAGCTAAAGGATGTCATTGTGTGCTCTGCCAGCCAAGAGCATTAGGAGAAAGGGATAAGAAAGGGCTGATAGAAAGATCCGAGCATGACTACATGGTAAGGATAAAAAGAGCTGGTAATCAGAAAGTTTTAACTAGGGCTGTTGAGCTGCAATCACTTGGGAGTATTTTGGGCACATATTAAGCTGTGTTACAAAAAATATATATCATCTTAAATGCTTATGGCATGGCTTGTCAAAATAGTCACCCATTTTCTGACAATATAGTGCCCTGATCAAGGGAAGTAATAGTACTCTATCCTGCCTTGGTCAGACCACACCTGGAGCACTGTGTCCAGTTCTGGGTACCACAGTTTAAGGAGGATATCAACAAGCTGGAATGTGTCAAGAGGAGGGTAACCAAGATTACCAAGGGTCTGGAAACCAAACCTTGGAAGGAATGGTTAAAGAAGCTGGGTCTGTTTAGCCTGGAAAAGAGAAGGTCTAAAGGGCTGTTACATAGAGGATGGAGCAAATATGTTTTCTCCTGCTGGAAGATACAACTCGAACCAATGGCTTCAAGTTACAAGAAAGGAGATTCCGACTAAACATCGGAAATAATCTTCTGGCAGCAAGAGCTGTTTGGAATGGTCTTTCTTGGGAGGTTGTGGACTTACCTTCCTTGGAAGTTTTAAAGGAGAGGTTCGATGCCCATCTGTCATGGACACTTTAGTTGAGATTCCTGCATTGCAGGGGGTTGGACTAAATAACCCTCATAGAATCATAGAGTTGGAAGAGACCACAAGGGCCATCCAGTCCAACCCCCTGCCAAGCAGGAAACACCATCAAAGCATTCTTGACATAGGGCTGTCAAGCCTCTGCTTAAAGACCTCCAAAGAAGGAGACTCCACCACACTCCTTGGTAGCAAATCCCACTGCCGAACAGCTCTTACTGTCAGGAAGTTCTTCCTAATGTTTAGGTGGAATCTTCTTTCTTGTAGTTTGAATCCATTGCTCCGTGTCCGCTTCTCTGGAGCAGCAGAAAACAACCTTTCTCCCTCCTCTATATGACATCCTTTTATATATTTGAACATGGCTATCATATCACACCTTAACCTTCTCTTCTCCAGGCTAAACATACCCAGCTCCCTAAGCCGTTCCTCATAAGGCATCGTTTCCAGGCCTTTGACCATTTTGGTTGCCCTCTTCTAACACTACAGTTCTATGATTCTATTATTCCTAAACTGATCAGGCTGACCAGCAAGGCCTTAGACCTGAAAATGTACAATGAGCCTTTCCACATTGCGCCCCCCCCCCACTTTTTTGTTTTGCAAGCTCTCGCTTTCTTGTGTGGAATTCTAATCCATTTTTGAGCAAGTCGCAGATCTGGAAAGTGTCAGCTTAAATTCTACCTGGAAAAGACGCTCGGACGACTCTTTGGAATCGCAGCGATTGTTATTACAAGCACACGCAGCCCACATTGTGTATTGCCTTTCTCACTAGAAGGTTTTCTGATAGCTAACAAGCTGCAGCTGTTGCAAAGCTTTAAATAACGCTTCCAAGTGCTACTCTGAATTCTAGTGTGAATCCGTCCAGGCAGCTGGATTTTCTGCGCGGTCACCATGATTTATGACAAGCGATCCAGCTATTACAGCTTGCAAGGGGAAGCTGGGCTTTAGGAGGAATTGGGATTTCCACCTTACTCTAAGAACTGTCCTACTAAGGTAGACATGTGCTATCACTGGATAGGCTCCCTTTATTATACAAAACTCAAGAGATTTATGGCTGGCCTTCACTGGGCTTCTCTGGAGCAAATCTGAGAGAAATGAAAGAGCTTAGTGCCGGATCATAAGCTGCAAAAAGATTGCCGGTGACTTAAAACAGCACTTCACCAATGGAAGACGTATTTCCCCCACTATATATTTTGGGAAATGGTTTTTCTGCCTGTCCACCCATCTGTCTGGATGCCTCTTGAGATATCATCACCCAATTTGACACAACTGCTCTTGAGGTGGAGGAGCCAGTTTTATTTATATGCATTTGGAAGCTACCGGGTGGCATTTTGGACCAACGTTGGTAACGTGTCATTAACTGCCCTGATTTGGACACCTTTGAATATACTGGATCGTCACCCAGTTTGCCATGGCGGATCCTGAGATGCAGCAGCAGATATTGGCCTATGTTTAGAAACAGGTGGGCATTATTTTGAACCACAGTGGTGGACTGCATTCCAAACGGCATTCCTTTTTTATAAAAAAAAATTATTTGGATTTTTATAATACACAAAGAAAAAAGGAAACACCCATTACACCTTACATAAACAAATAGACTTAATACATAATACAAACTGACTCAAAGACGCAAATGACTTCCTGTCTACTCCTTAATTCAAGTACACAAACTTATTGCCGATACAAACTATTATCATAATTGAGATATTTTACTTTCTTGAGTTCCATGATCACTGCAGATGGTGACAGCAGTCACGAAATTAAAAGACGCCTGCTTTTTGGGAGAAAAACAAATACAAACCTAGACAGCATCTTAAAAAGCAGAGACATCACCTTGCCAACAAAGGTCCGTATAGTTAAAGCTATGGTTTTCCCAGTAGTGATGTATGGAAGTGAGAGCTGGACCATAAAGAAGGCTGATTGCCGAAGAATTGATGCTTTTCAATTATGGTGCTGGAGGAGACTCTTGAGAGTCCCATGGACTGCAAGAAGATCAGACCTATCCATTCTGAAGGAAATCACTGAAGCTATTTTTAAGGGGAATCGCCAAAAACAGCACTGCCGACATGGGTTGCCATAAGTCCGGATTGTCCCAGATGTTTAAGTGACTTCCCCCAGGACACTGTTTCCGACAGCTGATTGCTAGCTATATCTGGGAAATTCTGGATGTACGGCAACCCTAAAGGTAAAGGTAAAGGATGTCACGGCTAAAAATTGGCCACTGTTTCTTTAATGCTGGGGGAGCTGAGTCAGCATGAGTCAGCAGCCTGCGGTGACTCATGCAACCTCTCACCTTATTGTATTGTACCTGTATATATAGAGTGGTGTTTTGCTGGGGTGTTGGTTGGTTGGAGAAAGCTGGTGGTGTTGATGTCTGTACAGTTAGTCATTTTGCAGTTAAAGTTTTAAGAATAAAAGCAGAATACAGTATACTCTGCAAGGACACTCTTTTCGTGGAGTCTTTTGTGCCAGGCAAAGCAAGTCAGAAGCTTTGCCATATTTTTTCAAAACACTGACAAAGGACCCCTGGCAGTTAAGTCCAGTCACGGACAACTCTGGGGTTGCGGCGCTCATCTTGCTTTACTGGCCGAGGAAGCCGATGTTTGTCCGCAGACAGTTTTTCCGGGTCATTTGGCCAGCATGACTAAGCTGTTTCTGGCAAAACCAGAGCAGCGCACGGAAATGCCGTTTACCTTCCCGCTGGAGCGGTACCTATTTATCTACTTGCACTTGAGGTGCTTTCAAACTGCTAGGTGGGCAGGAGCTGGAACCAAACAATAGGAGCTTACCCTGTCGCGGGGATTTGAACCGCCAACCTACCGATCGGCAAGGCCAAGAGGCTCAGTGGTTAGACCACAGCACCACCCGCGTCCCTACGCCAATCCTACATCACCCAATTTGGCATGATGGTCCCTGTGATTGAGGAGAGGGTTTTGGTGAAGGTTTGAAAACTGTTTGATGTCCTTTTGTAAGGTGGTGGTGGAAGCCATTCCAAATTCTACTGATTTGGACACCTCTGAAGATATCATTACCATTCGGCATGATGGTTTCTGAGATGGAGGAGATGGTTGAAATGGTGGAGGAGGCAAAGCAGCCCTCCTTCCTTCCTCACTTACAACGCTGACTACTTTGTCCTAAGACCAATGGCCGTTTTGTCCTGCCGCTCACAGCAGTGAATCTCTTCTTGCCAGAAAAACAGCAACCGATGAGATTTTCTTTTGCATTAGTTTCTTGATCCCACTGAGGGTTGATTTGTGATCCTGATTTGCAAGGCAAGCACAAACCATGGTTTGCCAGTTTAGCACAGGAAAAGCCATCAAAAAGAGAAGCGGGCAAATATTTCTATACTTAGTACAATTATATTTTTTAAAAAAAAAACCAGGAAGGGAGAAAAATTATGGTAAAGAAATTATTGTGCAGAAGCAGACAAGAGTTGAGGGGGAGATTAACTGAATTAGGAGAGACAAGCACCATCAGATATCCCATCACAGCCCTATATAGTCAAAGCGAACTGGCCTGCTTTTCATATTGGCAAGTGCAATTTGCTTTTATAATGGCACCAGGACAGGAAAATGTATTGCAGCATAATTGTTGCCTGCCCACTCAGCTCATTTAAGACGTTTGCCAATTGCAGTCAGCCAATTAACTACACCTCCACGAGCTCCAAAATAACAGATCGGTTTTATTTTTATTTTTTATTTAAAGAGAGCGCAAAACGGGCAATGTTGGTGAACACATTTCCCCAGTTCTGCTTCATTTTCCTTTCCGTGGGTTGGCCCTGCCTTGCAAACAGCTCCTCCAGCGTACTGACAGAAAACGCAGGAATTCTCAAATTAGGTTTTGGAATTGAGACATGGGCCGTTTTGCTCATAATTAACTTCCTCTCGTGTGTGTGCGTGCACACAGATATATTCCTTCAACTCACAGATGGAAAAAGCAGGGAAATTTTGAACTGTAAAAGTGACAAAGGGGGAAAGAGGCCATTTTAACACCTTCCATTTAAAGCACTAATATACCACTTTAAACTATCCGCATAGCAGACAGATCCAGTGGAGGCTGCTGGAACCTAGACCTCCTGGTGAGGTTCCTAGCAGGTCACATGGGCAGCACCTAGGTGACGGGGGGGGCAGCACCAAGGAAGTTTCAGGCCCAGGGTCACTTCTCTGCTTAAATGCAGAAGGCTGTGTTAGTAACCACATACACCAGGGTCCCCAAACTAAGGCCCGGGGGCCGGATGCGGCCCAATCACCTTCTAAATCCAGCCCGCGGACAGTCTGGGAATCAGCATGTTTTTACATGAGTAGAATGTGTCCTTTTATTTTAAAATGCATCTCTGGGTTATTTGTGGGGCCTGCCTGGTGTTTTTACATGAGTAGACTGTGTCCTTTTATTTAAAATGCATCTCTGAGTTATTTGTGGGGCATAGGAATTTGTTCATATTTTTTTTCCAAAAAAAGGTCTGAGGGACGGTGGACCGGCCCCCTGCTGAAAAGGTTTACTGACCCCTGACATACGCCATCAGATCAGAAGGACCAGAAACTATGACCGATCTATTTTAAATCAGCGATAAACAAAAGTAAAAGTAGGCAGTGCTTCAACAGCCCATCTTGGCACAGTGGGAGAGAAGTACACAAATAAGCCTGGTCTTCCTGTACTCTAGCCACTACACCAAGTCAAAGATAAACTCATAATAGATCAGGCTACTTCTCAAAGCAATGAATACCAATTAAAGCTGCATTCCATGGCCAGGAAGATGGTAAAGATAGTGGGAGGTGGGACCTACAGATAGGAGGGTCTTCTCCTTTTTTAAAAATTTTTATTTATTTTATTTATTATCTCACACAAAAATGACCACATACAGTGGTACCTCGACTTAAGAATTTAATCTGTTCCGAACGGACCTTCGTAAGTCGAAAAATTTGTAAGTCGAAGCCAATGGGGGGATTTTTTTTAAAAAAAATCGTAAGTTGAAAAAATCCTATCTAAAAATCCGTAAGTCGAAAAAATCCTATCTAAACCGCATCCAAAATGGCGGACGGAACTCTGTTTGTAACTCGAAACATTCGCAAGTCGAGTCATTCATAAGTCGAGGTACCACTGTATATACAAAAAACCACAAATACACCCCTACCCTTTTGTTCATCATTGGAGGGTTTTTCACATTTTTAAACTGAAGGGGTGGCTGAGACAATTTGGTATGCTCAGAGTTTTGAAGGGATATTGTGTTCTTTGGACATGCTCAGGGTGAGGAGGATTGAGTCTGAGTGCTGTGATGTTTGTGGGGTGGAGAATGCCTGGCTTTCCACACATTGCCCCTGGGGAGCATGGTTAATATAGTGGGGAAAGGCAAAGTGTGCTTCTGTTTTACAGGGTGTTTTTTATTATCAGAGTTTCCCCCATTTATTCATACGTCTGCTGTGGTTGAAGAACCAAATGAGGCACACCAAATTTCAGTTTTCTCTTTGACGCTGAAGCACCCTAACAATTTTGATGCCTAGTCTATGAGTGTTCAATATTCTTTTGATATACAGAATAATAATTAATACTTTGTTATTCCAGAAAATCTGTAATGTTAATTTTCAGTGTGGATTTATAAATTAGTTTTATAAACTAGGGATATGAGTAGTAGTTTGATGAGATTGTGGGCTCCGGGACTGTTTTAAAAAGCCAGTTTCGGCTCTTGAATAATTCCCAAACTGCAACTAAGGCACATTAAAAGTGATGGATATTCAAGGGAAACCTTCTGCAGAGGACCATGCCACCCATTTTTCCTTGATAGCAACACTCAGCGAAAGTGGCAGCATGCAAAAGACATGACTAAAGGAAGTGTTTGCACAAGACATGCTGGGGATTGCTAATGGCAGCTGGGGTTGGCCAAGGAGAACAGAGCAAGCATAAGGAAGAAATTGCATTTCTGTGTACAGTAACCTCTGACCGGTGAGATAAATCATCACCAGTCAGAAACTATTCTGAAGCTGGCAGAACCAAGGTTGAGTTCCAGGTAGAGACTGAGATGATGATGAGATGGCGAGGAGTGTGTGTGTGTGTGTGTGTGTGTGTGTGTGTGTGTGTGTATGTGTGAAGCAAAACCTTCAAAAAAACATGAGCCAAGTCAAAGGGATTGTGTGTACATTGTGATTTTGTGGCATTAACTCCATGTCACAGTAGAGGATGTTGCTTATTTATCCTTTTGTAGGATGGAGAAAAAGCCTTGCAACCTACAATTTGACCCGGGGGCAATGACACAGGAAGAGAAGGACAGCAAAGGCAAACAGGGAGGCAATTCAATGTTGCTTTATTTGCTGGAACCTAATCTACGGGTTGATGGTACAGTAGGGCTTAGAAACTACCTGCCGGCAGCAGGGTGCTGAACCACAACATCCACAATTTCTGGAACAGCTGAGAATTGGGAGAATTGTATGCCTTTCTCAATCTGCTGTCCAGGTACTAACTATTAATGGGAAACATCAGGGCTGCTGCTCTCCATTCTTATGTTTAAACCAGACTTCATAGAACAGAATCAAGCTCATCATAGAATTGTAGAGCTGGAAGGATCCACAAGGGTCATCTAGCCAGGAATCTCTTGCCCAGCGTGGGATTCGAACCCACGACCCTGAGGTTAAGAGTCTCGTGCTCTACCAGCTGAGCTACCCCAGGCTCTTGGTTTATCTATAAACTGCTTATCTTTATCCCAGCACTTCAAATGGAGGAAACCTTCAAACAGAAGGCTGTTGTAAGTAGAGCCCTGCTGAATCAGAGCAAAGGCCCATCAGCCCAGCATCCCGTTCTCATGCTGAGCAACCTGATGTCTATGGCAAGCTCAGATGCAGGTCCCACCCCCCAGCAAATAGGGAAGGCCTATAGCTCAGTGGGAGAGCATCTGCTTTGCAAGCGGAAGGTCTCTGTCTCTGGCACCTGTAGGTTGGACTAGAAAATGTCCCTGTCTGAAACCCTGCAGCATCACTGCCGGTCAGTGTAGACCAGGCATAGGCAACCTTGGCTCTCCAGATGTTTTGGAACTACAACTCCCATGATCCCTGACCACTGGCCCTGTTAGCTAGGGATCATGGGAGTTGTAGTTCCAAAACATCTGGAGAGCCAAGGTTGCCTATGCCTGGTGTAGACAGTGCAGAGCTAGATTGGCAAAGGCCTGTCTCGGGATAAGGCAGCTTCCCACGTTGCTATTTATGTTCCTAATTGGAATTCAGAGATATACCCCCTCCGAGACTGGAGTTTGTACCCAGCCATAATGACTAGTGGCCATTGATGGGGACTGTTCTCCATGACTGGCCTCCAGCAGCCCTTCAGACAGAGATCTGTCCACTATAAATAGGACATAGGTCTGTCCACTGTAAAAAAAGGAGATGCTGTAATGTCACGACAATGCCATTTAATTAATTGCATGAGTTGAGTAACTTAACGACGTCAGCTATGCAATTTCTCAGACAGTGAGATGAATAATGTTTTGGTTTGGGTTTTTTGGGTGGAAGACAACAAACAAACAAGTAAAATATCAAGGAGGAACAGAAAATGATGCCCTAACATTCCTACTACTGACAGCATCCAATCTTTTCTCAATCACACCTTCTTCCCTCCCACACACCCCACCATTCTAGAACTGGAAAGGGGGGGGGAGAAATTGAAATTGAAATTCCACACCTTGCACCCCAGACTGTGTTACATCAAAAGACAATCACACCGCAGCTAAATAAGTGTGTGGAAACCTGTTCAGCTTACAATTTTGTGCTGTGAGAAAACTAGGCATTTTTGAAAATGTTAACTGGAGGGGGATTGCTCCTGCACAACTATAATGGAACCCCTGGTGATCAAAGTTAACATCTCGGCAGCACCGACTGAATTCTCGTGCCATAAAACCGCATGCCTGACAATGTTTGGCATGTGCTTCAGAATATTTCCTTTTCCTCGGTGCAGTTGTTTGGGTTAAGTATACTTTCCCCAGTGCTCTTATTTGTCTCCCCTCTCGATGCTTCGAAGGCTACCTTTGCATCCGCTGGTAACCGTTCCAAAGTTGCATCGCTGATTAATATTGTTGCTTGGGTCTTTTCGTTTTTGCCTAAATGGGATTGGGAGGGAGTAGGAGGGAAGGAGATGCTATTTGACGAAATTGCAAGATGAAATAAGCTTCAATTTCCACGGCAATGGCTCTCTCTCTCTCTCTCTCTCTCTCTCTCTCTCTCTCTCTCTCTCTCTCTCTCTCTCTCTCTCTCGTTCTCCAGCTTTATCCAATCTCCTGTCAGAAGTAATGAGCACAACATGTCCGCAGCCTCATTCCACAGCGTGTGGGTATACAAGCATTCGCTTGCTTTCTCCTCTGGCTTTTTTCCCCCCCAGCCTGCCCCAGCCCAGGATAACCTGCAGCAAGCCTCTCAAATCATCAAAGTTATTTTCCACTCAAGCCCTCTGATGGAGTTAAACTTGCTAGGAGGTAGGAGGGCTTGGAACACAGCTGTAGCCGACCAGGGTGAAAAAGAGAGAGCAAGGGAAAGTCAGAAACCACATGTGGTTCCTTCTCACTCTGCCAATTAAGATATTAGCACGGATAGGGAAGCTATATCTGCTCTCACTTAGCCTCCCTGCTATCTTTTATGGTTACTCCTCAGTTAGGCTTACTATTCAGTCAGGAAGGGGTCAGTGCAGGCTTTGCTAGCAGGAAGCCCCAGCCCAGGCACCTCCAGGTGAAAGCTGGCATGACTGTTAAAAGGTGGCACGACTGGGACTGTTCAGGACTCCACCTGAGACCCAGGAATGAAAGAAAACAAGGCAGAGGAATCCATTTGCTCGGTCCTTGGCACCTCCAGTTTTTAGGGAGTGGTTTGTTTGGTTTTTAAGCATATTTTTTTTAAAAAAATATGCTGCTCCATATTTCAACGGAATCTCTGCTAATTAATAAATAACAAAAAGTTCACAAACACACACAATTTTTTTAAAAAAAAACAACAACCAACAACCTGCATTTCCAAAGCAGCACAAAGGAATTACAGTTGTATCTTGGAAGTCGAACGGAATCTGTTCCGGAAGTCCGTTCGACTGCCATAACCTTCAGAAACCAAAGCACGGCTTCTGATTGGCTGCAGGAAGCTCCTGCAGCCAATCGGAAGCTGTGGAAGCCCCATCAGACATTCGGCTTCCAAAAATAGTTCACAAACCGGAGCAGTCACTTCCGGGTTTGCGGTGTTCGGGAGCCAAAACGTTTGAGAACTAAGCTGTTTGGAAACCAAGGTACGACTGTAGATAAAATACCCTCTTAAAACTTCAAAGGACCTATCCACGTCATGCTGACACAACCCCCAACACCAGTTTTTTTTCAAAGAGGGCCAGATTTGATGAAATGAAGGGCCGTGGGGGCCGACCAAAGGGCCAACAAAAGTTGTTGACCTTTTTTTAGGGTTGAAGTTTTTAAGCTTTTTACCCCAGGATTTTACCCCACGAAATAAACGGTCACAGGGGCCAGATTACACCGACCAGTGTGCTTTATTAGGCCCCCAAAACGGACTTTGGACATGTCTGCCCTACACTAACACCAGGCAATACAATGAAAGAGCAACACACACACTCACACCAATATCTCCTCTCTTTACCCCCAGTCGTACTCTTCTCCACTTATTTGTTTGCTTGGTAACACAACAAAATCCTCAATAAAAACCAATTTTTAAAAGCATCATACATTTGAAGCACATTCAAGGCACAGTTAAAGCACATTGCTTCCCACAAAGAATCCTGGGATACCGTAGTTTGTTAAGGGTGCTGGGAATTGTAGCTCAGTGGAAACTACGGTTTCCAGGATTCTCTTGGGAAAGCCATGTGCTTTAAAGGTGTGGTGTGGACGTGACCTTAAGCAAGCAACCCTCCCCAGGAATGTCTGGCTAGACTTGCCTGCTGCAGCTAATGATCCATTTCTTTTTGTCCTGCTCCAATCAAAAGGTCATAGCAAAGAGCCAATCATTTATCGGATTAGCATTTAGTGGGTGACATGTATGCCGTGGCGTTGCCTTATGCGCGCAGATGTCACATCAGGTCTCTCTGTGCGGACATTTGATGTGATGCACCAGAATCCCATCTGATACCATGTGCTGCGCTGGAGACCCATCTTAAAAATGTATTTAATGAGCTACTTTATTCATTACTGCTGCTTTCAGAATATCAGACAGCCGTGTGCCACTGTCCAGCACCTCACAAAGAAGCATGCCGCTAACTGGACCGCACAGCTCTTTGTCCCACAGCGACCACCTTGCGAGGTGGGCTAATGTGCCTTCCTTATCTGGAATGGCCTGTGACATGTCTGATAGGTAAATTACAGAAACACTTGCAGCAGCTTCCACGGTGCTCGGGATACACACGCTTCTAACCTCTAGGCAGCTCTCTACAGGGCTGAGCTCTATGGAGCAGTGGCAACAACAGGTGGAGGGCCCTCCCCTCCGCCAACTTATATACTCTCCTGTGACGGGTTGCAGGCCCGTAACCTGAGACTTCTCCTGCATGGAAGTCATCACTGCTCTTCCCTTTTCATGCCCCAGTTGGGAGGTGAGGAATCTACTGACCCATCCCCTGCTTGAACCATCACTTCTGCTTCCGCCTGTCATGAACCAGCAGGATGATAGGGAGGAGGAAGAGGAGGGAGGACTAGGTAAAGGTAAAGGACCCCTGGACAGTTAAGTCCAGTCAAAGGCGACTATGGGGTTGCAGCGCTCATCTCGCTTTCAGGCCGAGGGAGCCAGCATTTGTCCACAGAGAGCTTTCTGGGTCATGTGGCTAGCAGGACTAAACCACTTCTGCACAACGGAACAGCGTGACAGAAACCAGAGTGCATGGAGACGCCGTTTACCTTCCCACCTCAGCGGTACGTATTTATCTACTTGTGCTTTTGAACTGCTAGGTTGGCAGAAGCTGGGGCAGAGCAACAGAAGCTCACTCTGTCGCAGGGATTCAAACCACCGACCTTCTGATCAGCAAGCCCAAGATGAGGCTTAGGGGATGGGGAAGGAAGTACTCACAGGGAGACAGAGCATGGCAAGGGGATGGAGGTCAATGCACAGGAACCAGAGCAGTAAGACCCATCAACAGAGGGGACCCTGTCCCCATGAACAGGGCAGGCTCTGGGGTGTAAGAAGCAGCAGGAGTGATGCTCTAGGAGGCTGAAACCGGCCAGGGTCCACAGCCCAGCTCACTAGCTGGCCAGTCAGATGGGCGGGACATAAAGAATAAAATTATTATTAGTGTTATGGAATAGGACATCCCAGTTTTCAACAGAGAAATGTTGGAGGGTATGTGATTGCCTGTGTGTGTGTTTACATTGCTTTCTTCTTTTTCTAGAAAACCAAAGGACTGGGAATATGGCTGAAGGATGGTATAAAAATACTTACAATAAAAGCCTTCATTGTTGTTGAGCTCATTTATTTACATTTATTCTGGCTACTGTCCCCACTTTCATCTCTTCTGAAGATGTAACCGGCATTGGATACATCTTTGGGTGCCAAAAATCAACATTCGCAATGGGCGCTGTCACCTGAGTACCGGAGGAGGGATGCTGGGGTGGAATCTGCTTTGTGAAATTGCTTAAAAAAACATTTTGAAAAATGCATTGAATTTGCTATAGCTCACCGTCGCCATCTAGAGTCACAATTGTATGTTGCATTTTACAACACATTCAAAACGTTTTACTTGCAGCTGTATAGCTGAGTCCCGGTTTTTAAGAACGAGGCCTCCGGGAGCCTCAGCTGTCATTTCATACACACAAACTTGTTTTCCTCAGGATGCAGAAAACGCTGAGGTATATCAGCAAAGAGCATGGCCAAATGCTAAAATAGATTTGCTAGGGTGAAGTTGATATCTCTACCTATCAAGCTGTCAATTACAAGTTTCCATGTGGGAGAATAGAGAACAGATTTCATTGACCTCGGAGCAGCGCTGCTAAACATGCGGAATCCTTTGTGGCATTTTGCTACCCGGGTGGTCTCTCTGCATTCTCCATAGCAGCTACTTTCGACAGGCAGGCGAGAGGAAAGCCTTTTTCTTGCTTTGCATGGCTGACATACTTCCATGAAAACTTCTGTCTTCTTCATGTAATCTCATTGATAATGACTTTTCAGGCCGTATCTAGAGCATGCTCTTATTCCGAGAGCAATGGTAAGGCTCCTCTGGTCAGCAAGCGGTATTATCAGGGGTTTGCATGCTTGAGAAATTCAATTCCTGTTGCTTCTAATGTGAACTGACCACATCCACAGCTCCCGGGGTAATGTGCAGACTGGAACACACTTAATATTTGGGCTTTGCACTTCTCCAGATTTTGCAAATATAGCGCTCAGCTCAAAATGGTACCAAAATGTTTTGGTTTCCCCCCCCCCAAGAGGATAAAATATGTAACAAAATTGTGAGGCATTCTAGAGTCTGCTGCAGTCTATTAAATGGTGGGTGGGTTGCTTTTGATTGAAGTAAAATACGAATAAGCCAAAATGTAATTTTCCTAATTTTTCTATTGCTTTATATCAATGTACTGCAATTAGAAAGCTGGTTAGAAAAAGCTAGTTAGTTAAATTAGCTAAAGGAGAAGCAAAAACCCAAGTACAGTGGTACCTCGGTTTAAGTACACAATAGGTTCCAGAAGTCTGTACTTAACCTGAAGCGTACTTAACCTGAAGCAAACTTTCCCACTGAAAGTAATGGAAAGTGGATTAATCCATTCCAGACGGATCCGCGGAATACTCAACCTGAAGTGTACTTAACCCGAGGTATGACTGTAATTGGTTCCGGAAGTCCGTACTTAACCTGAAGCAAACTTTCCCATTGAAAGTAATGGAAAGTGGATTAATCCATTCCAGACGGGTCCACGGAGTACTTAAACTGAAGCGTACTTAACCTGAAGCGAACTTTCCCATTGAAAGTAATAGAAAGTGGATTAATCCATTCCAGATGGGTCCGCAGAGTACTTAAACTGAAGCGTACTTAACCTGAAGCAAACTTTCCCATTGAAAGTAATGGAAAGTGGATTAATCCATTCCAGACGGGTCCACGGAGTACTTAAACTGAAGCGTACTTAACCTGAAGCGAACTTTCCCATTGAAAGTAATAGAAAGTGGATTAATCCATTCCAGATGGGTCCGCAGAGTACTTAAACTGAAGCGTACTTAACCTGAAGCAAACTTTCCCATTGAAAGTAATGGAAAGTGGATTAATCCATTCCAGACGGGTCCACGGAGTACTTAAACTGAAGCGTACTTAACCTGAAGCGAACTTTCCCATTGAAAGTAATAGAAAGTGGATTAATCCATTCCAGATGGGTCCGCAGAGTACTTAAACTGAAGCGTACTTAACCTGAAGCAAACTTTCCCATTGAAAGTAATGGAAAGTGGATTAATCCATTCCAGACGGGTCCACGGAGTACTTAAACTGAAGCGTACTTAACCTGAAGCGAACTTTCCCATTGAAAGTAATAGAAAGTGGATTAATCCATTCCAGATGGGTCCGCAGAGTACTTAAACTGAAGCGTACTTAACCTGAAGCAAACTTTCCCATTGAAAGTAATGGAAAGTGGATTAATCCATTCCAGACGGGTCCACGGAGTACTTAAACTGAAGCGTACTTAACCTGAAGCGAACTTTCCCATTGAAAGTAATAGAAAGTGGATTAATCCATTCCAGATGGGTCCGCAGAGTACTTAAACTGAAGCGTACTTAACCTGAAGCAAACTTTCCCATTGAAAGTAATGGAAAGTGGATTAATCCATTCCAGACGGGTCCACGGAGTACTTAAACTGAAGCGTACTTAACCTGAAGCGAACTTTCCCATTGAAAGTAATAGAAAGTGGATTAATCCATTCCAGATGGGTCCGCAGAGTACTTAAACTGAAGCGTACTTAACCTGAAGCAAACTTTCCCATTGAAAGTAATGGAAAGTGGATTAATCCATTCCAGACGGGTCCACGGAGTACTTAAACTGAAGCGTACTTAACCTGAAGCGAACTTTCCCATTGAAAGTAATAGAAAGTGGATTAATCCATTCCAGATGGGTCCGCAGAGTACTTAAACTGAAGCGTACTTAACCTGAAGCAAACTTTCCCATTGAAAGTAATGGAAAGTGGATTAATCCATTCCAGACGGGTCCACGGAGTACTTAAACTGAAGCGTACTTAACCTGAAGCGAACTTTCCCATTGAAAGTAATAGAAAGTGGATTAATCCATTCCAGATGGGTCCGCAGAGTACTTAAACTGAAGCGTACTTAACCTGAAGCAAACTTTCCCATTGAAAGTAATGGAAAGTGGATTAATCCATTCCAGATGGGTCCGCAGAGTACTTAAACTGAAGCGTACTTAACCTGAAGCGAACTTTCCCATTGAAAGTAATAGAAAGTGGATTAATCCATTCCAGATGGGTCCGCAGAGTACTTAAACTGAAGCGTACTTAACCTGAAGCGAACTTTCCCATTGAAAGTAATGGAAAGTGGATTAATCCATTTCAGACGGGTCCGCGGAGTACTTAAACTGAAAATACTCAAACCGAGGCGTACTTAAACCGAGGTATGACTGTAAATGTTTAAATGCTGAAATCCCATAATAACAACAACAACTAGGTAGGCTTGGCCCACCCTTCAAAATACATAGGTAAATTAGGAACAGGGGATTTCCACCCTTCAAAATTTAATAACTAAGTTATTAAGTGTCTCCTTCAGGGATTAGGTGGAAATTCTTCCACAAATGAAGGGTGGAATTTCCAGATAGAATTTTCTCCCTTAGAAACAAAGCATTATTCAGTTCAGATCCAGTTCATAGAAAAAGCCCAAAAGTGATATTTTCCCCAGACCAATGCATAGGAATATTAGAGCTCTGCTGGATCCGACCAAAAGCTGATCTATTCCAGCAAACAGCTTATCAGAACGGCCAGCCAGATGCTTCTAAGAAGTCCACACAGATAAGGCTAAGAAGTTCACCTGTCAGGGAACTGTTCTTCAGATACCTACAGCCCCTAACAATTGAACATTCTGTTAAGCTATCATAGCCAACAGCTGATTATAAACCTACAAATTTGTCTGAACCCCTTTAAAAAAAGAAAATAATCTAAGTTGATATCACTACCACATTTTATGGACAGAGGTGTAGCGATCTGGGGGTCAAAAACCTGTTATTATTCCTGCATCAGTATCCCTGCCTCCAGCATCCTAGAGATTCACAATCACATGAAAATTGAGCTTTTTAACTACCGGTACTGAGAAGTCTTCTTACCCTTGGTGCTGATTAGGGGCAATCAGAGGGGAAGGCGGCGAGCCAGCTAGGAAAGATGGGCTCCTATGGTCACTCTGCAGAAGACACATGGGAAGAACACAGAGGAGTTGTTCTCTATGCTTCCAAGCGAAGCATTGGGTTTTTGCAAGGCAATGCCACGGAACGGCGAGAAAAGCTACTGGGCCCAGGGGGATGAATTGGTGCACAATGCAATCAAAATACGGGTCAAGCAAAAATGGTGAGATCAACACCTCAGTAGCCACATCCTGATATTTTCCAAATTAAAAGATGTGCACACAGAAAACACCAGTTCAAGCTAGCAATGTTCTAAGTTGCTCCCCAAGTCAGAGTGGGACAACTGGTACACAGGAGGGATTTTTTTAAGCCAGTTAAAGAGCAGGTTCGAAGGCAGCTTGAAATTTTTGGACAATGGCGGCCAGAAAGGACAAGGCCGATTTTGCCATACCCCCCAGTGAGACCAATAATGTTTCTGGTGGAAGATGAACTGCAGCGGAACAGAAACAGTAGGCTACTGTGTGTAGTGGATGCAGGGCAGAATGCAAAACAATGCCTTCTTCCAGCCCTACTCCTGATACTCAGTTCCTATGGGACATTAAGCTTAGAGTCCCAGTCAGCTTGGCTAGGGTCCTGCATGGGTATAGATTATTTTAAAATCACCACAAACCCTTCAGGCAAATTGGGGAAGAGGGAGCTGTTTGCAAACAATTCAATCAGCATGTTTCTTCCTCCCTGTAGTTTTGTGGTTTTGCGTGGAGGGTATCGTGTTGTTCTTTTGCACACACCCCTTCCAGTCTTTTAATATGAACATTGATTTCCAGACAAAGCCATTGCCTTAGAAAAGCTCATCTGCTCAGGACATTGCTCTGTTGGAGATGCCATAACCATCTGCAGAGGCCACCAGCTGGGATGTCATATTCAGAAGATTAGAATGGAAGGTATGGGCAGCAACATCAGGGGTAGGGCAAGCTCTTGAGGCTCAGCAAAATCTGCTGTCATGCAAGCATCCTTTGCTAATAAGGAGTAAAAATAAAGAGATTCCTATTATCCTGGCTAGCGTCAGCAAATCCTTTCCTAAAAATATATCGAGGAGTGGGTTGGGAACTGTGCAGATGAGCCAGCACTGCTTTAATGACCTTGTCTCACTGGCAAGAATATTAGTCAGATTATTAGTTTTTGGAAATAGATTTAGTTCACCAGAAGTTCTCCTTGAGGTCAGTTTGGAGGGAAATGTTGGCAGAGATATGCTTTTTTCAGTCTACTGCCTTGGAGTCTTTTTTTGCAGTATCTGGCTTTGCCTTTCAGAGCTCTCGTTTTCTGAGCACAGATACCCACTTGAGCAATATCTGATACAATGACCCTCAATTGCAACATAAGAAGCCCCTCTGATGGGTGGGGTATTAATATATTATTATTATTATTATTATTATTATTATTATTATTATTATTATTAGGCATTGCAGTCCTGAAGGAAGTCCCACAGTGTTGTTATGTCAAGAAAGCTGCCACATTGATCTCAAAGTTTTGGCTCCTCCAAATTACCTATTTCTTGAGCTTCCACCCCACTTTTCACAACAAAGCTTGCCTGGGCCTCAGTGCTTTTTTTTAATTATCTACTGGCACTCAGCGGTGGCCGGTGCCCATTGGCACAGGAAGGGTGAAAGCAATGAGCCCAGGAGAGACAATGCTAGGCAAAACCACCCCTGGTTGCTTGGAAGACAGCAGGCAGCTAGGAAGTGCTTGATGGCACACTAAGCAGGCAGGGCAGTGCCCCATTTGTCCTAATGTTGCAACCTCCACTGTTTCCCATTAATCCATGCCAGCTGTCAGGAGCTGGAGTCAAGCAGAGGTCAGCAATAAAGCAATAAAGCCAACACCCAGCTGTCTGCCTTCTTTCTTACATCCATATCCCTGGATGTCAACTCCCCACTCCTTAGCTCCAGTGACACCTTTATAGAACACAGTGGGGGGGGGGATGGGAGCAAAGCTAGAAATAGTTGCCATTGGCTCTGACTCCCACCTGCTTTGTTCTCTCCGCCTTCTGCTCTACACGAGTCTCAATGGGCACAGTGGATTAGCATTGCGACTTGCGCATTTGGGGCTGATCACAAACTCCTGAACTCAGCCGCATCTAGTTCCTTCATGCTCACCTGGGTGAACATAGACTACGGCTCTGGTTGGTGGACATCAGGTTTCTAGTAAATAAGTGAAAAAGGAGGTGCAAGCCCACCCCTCTTTTAGGTTATGTGGCCTTTGCGCTTGGGTGGCCTCAAAGCCCAGACAAATGATATGTTGGCTGTATCATCTTAGACAGCACTTATAATTACCAGTAGGTTATATTGTGCAAAAGTCTCTGGCAAAGTCAGGCACAGAGAACCCCTATGTATCAATTAAGCTGCTTAACCACAAAGCTGGCATCCATGCCAGTAAAAACAAACACTGCTCCTTGCCTCACTGAAGCTGGTGAACTTTTGCAAAGTTAAACAATAACATTTCACAGAATCAGCATGGATTATGTGGCAGCTCCATTGTGCGCAGCTTAACTGTTCGAGCCCAAGGATAAGAAGAGTCTTTGCACTTTCTTGCAGAGGTGATATAACTTTTAACTGAGAAAGGTAACAGGTTATATAAAAAGCTGTTGGGGTGACAAAAAGGACGGTGTGATGGATGATGCAGATTGAAAGCGAGCTGGTACACAGCTTCTGTGTGCCCTCTATGCAATTTGCCCAGAGAAAAAACGCACTAGTTAGCAGCATAAACAGAGGCAAAAGTAACATATCAAAAAATCTTTTGGCATCATCGAGTTTTGAAGGGTTTGCATCCTTTCCGCAGCCATGTAATAGTCTCCTTTATAGTTTGGGCTTCCACTTTGGACGTGTTACATCCACAAGACTTAATGTAAACACTATACGTTTATGGTTTTAAAAGAGAGGGGGGAAATGAACAAAAGGCCTGAACATCTACTGAAAAATAACTTCCCAATAGCTAGTGCTTCAACCTGCAAGGTCAACAATATTTACCCAGCCTAGATGCCAAGAGGCGTCCTTCACTCAATGTCACAATGACACTTGATGGCTAAAGTTGAGGGCACTCCCATTCAACATGCCCAGACCTTTGCTGATGGCAAGTTCAACCCCATTCTCCTCCACTTCCATTTGTCCCTTGGCATCATCAACAAGCTGTCCAGTCCACAGCTACAACACATTAGCAGTTATGGCTTGTATGCCAGCTATGACCTTTCTTGGAAATGGATAGTCTGGCCACAATGATTCGTGCATTCATGCACCCAAAACAAACTACAGTTCCCAGGATTTGGGGGAGGGGGGGGTATGACATGCACATTTAATCTATGGTGGGCTTGGAAACAGAAGAAGCCCCTGGTTATAAGATGCCACCTTTGCACACTTATTGCTCAACTGTAACACTCATCTAGTGGATTGCAAAAACACACTCAACTGCTGGATTGCAAAAGCACTTCTGGAAAAAGGTCTTTGTGTGGCATTTCTGTCTTTAGTCCAACAAGAACAACATTTAACAAGTTTGTTTCCAAATAAAAACCGCACGTTATTCATTCACCTCTGCCACTCCTAAGACTGTTTGCTCAGGCACAACTCCCACCAGGCAAACTAAATGCCTTCGACACGACACAGAATCCAAGAACCGGCAGATTCATGCACAGCAGCAGGGAAAGGGAAGGAGAGGGGGAAGTGCTGGTAGTAATGACTGTTCCCCATATAAAAGGGGTGCGCATTTTGCGCAGTCACGCGTAGCACCCTGGGAGCCTCAGGCAGCCCCCAGCAGTTCGGAGGCTGGCACCACCTTCCTGGGCTGGATACCTGTGATCTCCGCCCACACAGCCAGCCGTCCAATCCGGCCGGGGGAGGTGTTGCCAGGGTGGGATTGGCCAGGTAGGAGGAGATAACTATCCAGTGCTCACAGCAGAAGGAGAGACATACCTGGGAAGCAGTCGACAGCTCCAGAGCTTTCCCAATGTAAACACTATACGTTTATGGTTTTAAAAGATAGGGGGGAAATGAACAAAAGGCCTGAACATCTACTGAAAAATAACTTCCCAATGGCTAGTGCTTCAACCTGCAAGGTCAACAATATTCACCCAGCCTAGATGCCAAGAGGCGTCCTTCACTCAATGTCACAATGACACTTGATGGCTAAAGTTGAGGGCACTCCCATTCAACATGCCCAGACCTTTGCTGTTAGCAAGTTCAACCCCATTCTCCTCCACTTCCATTTGTCCCTTGGCATCATCAACAAGCTGTCCAGTCCACAGCTACAATGCATTAGCAGTTATGGCTTGTATGCCAGCTATGACCTTTCTTGGAAATGGATAGTCTGGCCACAATGATTCGTACATTCATGCACCCAAAACATACCTGGGAAGCAGTCAACGGCTCCAGAGCTTTCCCACCCTCCACTCCCAAAAAATTGATGCTTACATTGCAGATTAGCCTCTTTTATTCTGCAGGCGAACACGCACGCAGGCGCTGCTACGACAAGGCCGCTATTGAAGGACCAGAAAGGAATTTCCCTGCATTGGCAGGTTTCGCCTTTCCTGTAGCAATTCATCACAACTTTGGCGGTTGCAGGGCGGAATCCTTTAGACATTTCCCAAAATGGGGGGGGGGGGAGGTGATCCCCCCCCATTGTGGCAGCGATACCAGGATTCCCATTAAAGGGATCTAGGGGGGAGGCATTGACCATTCGCCCAGGGGCCGTCATTGCCCTCTCCCTTAGCGGCGGCGAAAAGGGCTTGAACATATGTTCTCTAGAGCTAGCCCAATCCCCATATATGCTGGATAACCCAGAAATTACCCAGACCCCCGGCTGGGGGGGCTGGGAGGATTAATGCCCAATGCCTGTGCCAAGGTCTCCCTACATCTGAATCTTAATAAAGTTGTGACCAATTTTAATCCCATAGAACATTGTCTGGTGTTGTTATTCCGCTTGGGGGCTGACTGGGGTTTTGGGGGTCTCCGCCTGTCCGCGAAAATGGTGGCAGAATCAACCTCAGACTTCAGATGAAACCCCGGCTAGTTGCCCCCCTCACATGGGATTCCCAAAGTGACTGCAGATTTCTCATCAGTGAGAGAGGGGAATTACTGGGCCCCTCCTCTGATATGTTCTGCACAACATTTTCTCTAGCAAAACCAGAATAAATTGCACAAAAGAATTTTTTAAAAAAATACTGTACAGAAAAAAATATGCAAAACAATATAAATCACATATATTTATGCTCAATCTGTATGGTATATACAGATTGCCGAACTAAACTTATTACAGAGCATGGTTTTTCAGAAAGCAGAATTTTTTCTTTACTTTTTTTTTTACATTCAGGAAGGGGCGAGTGAATCTGTCGATTTCAGTTTCTCGTTTTTCCAATCTTAAATTAAGCTCCCCACATTTCTGCATCAGTTTCCTTTTCTTTCAAGCCTCGTGGAATTGTTCAGCATTTTAGTGCATAATTCTCCTAACAAGGATTTTAGTATACAACTGTTCCTAATATAATGCCAGTATACACGCTTTCCAGTGGCATACGCATTTTTACACACATTGTTTGGTTGGAGTTCATCACAAAATTCAGGAATGGCATATCTGCATATTGTTTGGGGAACTGCAAATTAGGTCAGATTCACCTTTCATTATGAACGCAAGTGAGTTCCCCCCCCCCTCTCCTTGCATTAAGGCTGCATTGAGGATATACTAATGTTGTGGAATAAAAGTTGCCTAGCATCTAAAGGAGACACACAAGCTCACAGGTGGGTCACCCCTTTACAACCTGAGCACTACTTTGTATTTTAGCCAGAACAATTTCCTGTGGCCACAAAATAAACAGGCTTTTCAAATTGAAAAGTGCCTTGGCTCTTTGGCTCAGGAAACAGCCATGGTAGGAAGAAAAAAAAACAGCAAGGAAAGATCTGTTGTTGTGGTGCTGAAAATCCATTCCTTGGATCCTGGACAGCATTAATAGATCACCACAGCATTTTTCCTCAGTTTTACAATCAGGGGTGTGTTGTGTGTCAGAACTGATTACTGGCAACTATTCATCTATACATTTTTCAGTGAGGTTTTCCCCCACCCCCTTTTTAAGCACTATATGGCTCCTGGTATAAAGAAAACTCAAAAACTAAACCAGAGTTTTTGCTCAATAAGCGATCATATTGACTACATCAATCAACTGATTCAGCTGTTTTCAGACTCATTGCCAATGAACTTGTAATTTCATGGGAATCATTTTAGAGTTTCATTAGTGGCTATATTCATTATCTTCCTAGAAACAAGGAATTCATCCTAATTTGTTACACCTAGAAAATTCAATTAAGTTAGTGCAATGCCACTAACACATGCCCAGCATATCTGGCAACCTTCTGGAGGCAGCAAAATGGACTTCAGCAGACATGAACACTAATGAGCAGTGAACAAAAATTTAATGAAAGATAAATGGTGGTTGGACGTTAACTGTATAGCTCGTGTTAAGAGTTGCTCAGAGGAATCCCTGAACTTGACCTCATGCAGAAATAAATGAGCTTTCCACCCCAGTAATGAGTTTCAAAGCTTTGCTGCAGAACAGTCTTAAAACTAGTTACATAAAGAAAAACATTTCAAGAACAAAACACAAAGCAACACATTGCTCTTAAGTAGCAGGCAATGCACTTCAATCTTTTAAGTCTTTTATGCAGTTCAATAAACTTTCCTCTCTCTGGTCCCAGAGAGAGATCCCCAAGTTTGTTCATCATTGTGGAGCTTAGCTTCATCTGCCACTGCAAGTACTAACCATCACAGACTTCTCAAGTTTCCTCTCTGGCTGTGAGATATCTGCAGTTCAGATTTCTGGGACAATGAGTAATTAGGTAGCCCAGTCCTGTGAAACGGTTGCCCCAGCCACTATAGGTGGCTCCCATAGGTGGCTCCCAACAAAATATTTAAAACACAATAAAACTCAAATATTTGAGACTTCCCTAAACAGGGCTGTCTTCAGGTGTCTTCTAAAAGTCAGATAGTTGTTTATCTGTTTGACATCTGATGGGATGGTGTTCCACAGGGTGGGTGCCATTACCGAGAAGGCCCTCTGCCTGGTTCCCTGTAACTTCACTTCTCACAGTGAGGGAACTGCCAGAAGGCCCTTGGCGCTGGATCTCAGTGTCTGGGCTGAACGATGGGGGTGGAGACGCTCCTTCAGGTATACTGGGCTGAGGCTGTTTAGGGCTTTAAAAGTCAGCACCAGCACTTTGAATTATGCACACCAGTTCTATGCCACAAAGTAAATAAACCACAAAGCTGAGTGGAGAAGAAAGCCTGATTCTCACATTGAAGGGTGATCATGAGCTAGGTTACCTCCTCAATAGGGTGGGTCTGAGAACAGCCCTCTCCTTTGTGCTCTGTTGCAAAGCATTAAGCATGCGGAAAAGGCTGCTGGGGAGCCTGAGCAGCTCTCTGAAGACCTGCTGGTCCATGGATTTGTGAGCAGAGAAATTTGTATTTCATCACAAGGTTGGGAGCCAGAATGGTGTAGTGGTTAGGAGCAGTGGACCTCACAATCTGATGAACCGGGTTCGCATCCCCTCTCCTCCACATGCAGCTGCTGGGTGACCTTGGGCTAGTCACACTTCTCTGAAGTCTCTCAGCCCCACTCACCTCACAGAGTGTTTGTTGTGGGGGAGGAAGGGAAAGGAGATTGTTAGCCACTTTGAGACTCCTTAAGGGGAGTGAAAGGCAGGATATCAAGTCCATAGTACTACTGTACTACTACTACTACTACTACTCCTTGCAAAACACAGGCCCTCTACACAGGAGGAAGTGCCATGGATCAGTGTCAGAGCATCTGTTTTGCATATGAAAGGTCCTAAATTCAAACCCTGACATCTCCAAGAAGGGCTGGAAATGCCCCACCCACCTCCTAAAACCCTGAAGAGCCACTGCCAGTCAGTGAGCTAGATGGGCCAACGCTCTCTGTACAAGACAGCTTCCTATGTTCCGTGCACACCAAATGATTAAGGATGTTACCAGTCAATTACATCTAGAAATAATTACAAACCAATACATTGCTTCCAACGGGGACGGGGGAGTAACAGTGAGTTGCAACACACGACAGAACCACTAATGTTTCTTCAGCACAGTACCTGGCTCTTAACCTGAAAGGTAATCTACCATGACCACAGTTGCCCAAAGCTTCTTTGAGTAAGCTTTATTGACCTCCTGTCACGAAGTTACTGAAAATTGCTTATCCCATAAATACCCCAGCTCAGTTCTGTTGGGCGCGAATTAATGCCAAAGTTATCTTCATGCCAGTCCTGGTCTTCCCCCAAAGTTTTAGTTTAATCTGTGATGGGGGTTGGGGAGTTGTGCATTCCAGCCTTTAATGATTCAGAGTACTTTAAAACATGCTTTATTTATTCATTCATTTTTTAAAAATAATAAAAAAGCCTGAGATCCCAACTTTTTTCCCAGGAGCGAATCAAAGTTATTATCAGTTTTAAAAAGAGTAATACAGTGGTACCTCTACTTACAAATAACTCTACTTACAAATGTTTCTACTTACGAATGGAGCTCCGTCCGCCATCTTGGATGTGGTTTAGATAGGATTTTTTGTACTTACGAATTTTTAGATAGGGTTGCTTCTACTTACGAATTTTTTCTCCCAATGAGGGATCCGACTTACAATTTTTTTCGACTTACGAATGTGCGTTCGGAACGCATTAAATTCGTAAGCAGAGGTACCACTGTAAAAACAATCCACAGCTGAACCAAAGAATAAATCAGAATATTAGCATAAGAACCCAGAGTACAATAGGAATTTTCAAGGCAGCCACCAGAATTAAACCATCAAATATATATCATCTATTTATGGAACTTGCCATTATGAATGCCCAGTATTTACAAAGGAGCCCCTCCACACTTCTAATTCACTAACCTTCTATGTGGGAAACTCTTTCTCCCCGCCACCCCCAATTGACAGAGACGTTTAAACTCACTGGGATATTTTGCACTGATTGAAAGCAGAGGCACCAAAAACTGACACAGATGCTTACAGCGTTAACTAAATCAGTTTCTTAACACCGTTGAATAGACGGCTTAGACTGTCAGGTGTGATCATTGCTGTGTTAGTGGCACTCACAGTGCTAAATACTGAGTTAAAAATGAACACCAAAAAATAAAAGCCAGCAGGAATAGAGACTCAAAGACAGAAATGTTTACAATACAGCTTTTTAGATCTGGTAGCAGAAGAATCGAGTAACAGAAAGAGTAATAAATTAAATGTATTGGTAGGATCAAAGGAAATTGCATTAGACTGTTTATTTAACATAGGGTAACGTTAAGGACATGGGTGGCACTGTGAGTTAAACCACAGAGCCTAGGGCTTGCTGATCGGAAGGTCGGTGGTTCGAATCCCCACGACGGGGTGAGTTCCCGTTCCTCGGTCCCTGCTCCTGCCAGTTTGAAAGCACGCAATGCAATGGGAAGGTAAACAGCATTTCCATGGCTGCTCTGGTTCACCAAAAGTGGCTTAGTCATGCTGGCCACATGACCCAGAAGCTGCATGCTGGCTCCCTCGGGCAGTAAAGCAAGATGAGTGCCACAACCCCAGAGTCGTCCGCGACTAGACCTAACGGTCAGGGGTCCCTTTACCTTTAAGGTTACCAGACGTCCCCATTTCCCATGGACAGTCCCCAGATTTACAAATCAGTCCCCATACAAAATCCATCTATTTAGTAGGAAGTTGAAAAGTGTCCCTGGATTCATTTTTTAAAAAATCTGGTAACCTTAACACAGGGGGGTTCCAGCACTGTGTCTGTGGGGTCCAATACACTCACTGGTACATCCTATGGCATCCACAAAAGGGCAGTCATTAGGAGTTTGGGACCAAAGTGTCCCTGGTTTGCTGATGACACCCAACTCTACTAAACTAGGAAATGCTGTAAAAGCCTGGATTGGTGTTTGAAGGCAGTAGTGGAGACTCTTGGGTAGGTGGCTTCCGTGTCTGGGAGATAGATAAATTACATATTCTGGAAGGGGTAGTGTATGGACAGATAATTGTATATCGACGAATCAGTGATCTGACATGGTTGCCCTCTTCCTGCCTTTGTTCCTTCCTTTTGTCTCTTAAGTTCTTTGATGGCAGGAGAACAGCCTAGAATGTCCTAATCAGTTAGAAGGAAGTGATAGTGATGAGTACCTTCTTTGATGTTGGACATTGGAGAAAGTGATGCATTGGAAGGGGGTGGCTAATGAATAATCTGCAAGTAGCCAGTCGGGCAAGCCACATAGGCTAGCCATCAAGCTATCTATAAATTGGGGTGATTTGGGGCTACCTAGGGGAGTCACTTCACCACTTCTTGAGGGCTTCCAAGTGGCAGATTGAGCTGTTTGCTTGGTATGTATATATTGATTGCTGTTTAGATTAAAACCTTTTATCTCCTTACTCACTTGTGTTTTGTATTACTTCTGAATCTCATTTCTAAAAGAACCACCTTGCATTTGGCAAGATAGGTGGCACCCCCTCTGAAGGGATACATGTGTCGTCTGGGAATACTCTTGAGACACCTTTATCGCTCAAGACCCAAGTGTCCTCTGTGCCTAAAAAGATAAAGGTAAAGGACCCCTGACAGTAAGTCCAGTCACGAATGACTCTGGGCTTGTGGTGCTCATCTCGCTTTACAGGCTGAGGGAGCTGGTGTTTGTCCGCTCCGCAGACAGTTTTTCCGGCTCATGTGGCCAGCATGACTAAGCCGCTTCTGGCGCAACGGGACACCGAAACCAGAGCAGTGCACGAAAATGCTGTTTACCTTCCTGCCGGAGCGGAACCTATTTATCTACTTGCCCTTTTTGGGGTGCTAGGTTGCTAGGTTGAGAGGAGCTGGGACTGAGCAACGGGAGCTCACCCCCTCGCGGGGATTCGAAACCACCAACTTCCTGATCGGCAAGCCCAAGAGGCTCAGTGGTTTAGACTACAGCGCCACCCGCGCCCCCATGTCTCCTCTGTGGCTTGGAGTACCGTTTACAAGCTTCATCTGGTTCACCAGCTACAGCTGTTCCTGCATAGGGCTAGCCTAACCACTGTAGTCGATGCGTTGGTAACCTCACAGCTAGATTAATGTAATGCGCTCTAGACATGTCCACTGTTGGCATGTGGCACCTGAATGGTTGATTAGAGGTGAATGTAGCCTTTGGACTGAAAAAAGGTTTTCCACCCCTGCTTCTAGACTCCTCCACCCAATGTGCTACTTCATCCATTTAAACTGAAAGCACCAGGGACTGAATCCAGAACCTTCTGCATTCAAAGCAGGTGTTCTACCACTGAGCCATGAACCTCCTTAGCCAAAATGTAGCCCAAAGGCTTTATCTGGCCCTGTAAAATCAAACTGCATTGCTACCTCGTACAGTTGTACCATGAAAGTCAAACGGAACCCGTTCCGCAAGTACGTTCGACTTCCAAAACACTCAAAAACCAAGTCACGGCTTCTGATTGGCTGCCGGAAGCTCCTGCAGCCAATCAGAAGCCCCGTCAGACGTTTGGCTTCCAAAAATAGTTCGGAAACCGGAACAGTCTCTTCTGGGTTTGCGATGTTTGGGAACTAAGCTGTTCAAAAGCCAAGGTATGACTACTTACTTGGAAAAGGGAATGGGGAAACGTCAGCCTACCTCTTGCGGGGAGGATTTTTCAAGAATGCAAATTGCAGGCACATGCTTGCAATGGGGACAAGGAGTGAAAGCCCCCTACCAGAATGGGTGCTTCTCATTGGTTATCCCCCCCCCCGGCCTGCCAAGGAAAAAATTCCTGCACTAAAGGGTGGAGCTATGCGATTTATGTCCTGCTGCATGTTTTGGCAAACACACACCACTGTGCAATTGATGCCTTTCTACTGCCTTATTGCACATGCCCCATGCTGGCAAAGCTTTTACTGCTAAGCAATGATGCAAGCCAACCCCACAGTCGACTAACAGCCTTATTCATTTTTGAGATCAAAATGCTTTTGCAGGAAATTCAGTAAATGCAGCTATTCTATATTTAAAGTGTGCCATGTCACAGTGATTTTTACTTTTTTGACGGGGTCAACCAGCCACATGGCATGCCTCCAGCAAAGTGAAGAGACTGAACTGATCTTTCTTTCAATTTCATCCCCCAATCACTATTCATAACTATCTCTGTGCAATGTTGTTTTTTTAAAAAGCCTTGCTAGGAACAGAGGAGTATCACTGAGATACATGACTCATATCAGCTTACATGACAGTGGCTTGATGACATTCAAAACTCTGCTTGCTTTGAGTCAAGAAGCTGAACACCAGAGGCATGGGGCTAAGAAACATTAGGTAAATTTGGAGAATTCGAAGAGACTAGAACCCTGTCTCCGGGCGCCTGCAGACTGTCAAGCCAGAGGTGGCCCAATCCGTTCCACCACCTGAGGTGAAACAATGAGGTGCCACGGCACCGTCAGAGCCGGGGTCTTGCAGCAACGGCTCGCAAAATCTTGACGAAAGCTGCCAGTGCTCCTCATGTCTCCGGTGGAAGGGCAGGGCCTAGCAGGGCTCTCAGTGGGTGCCGCTCCACAAGATTCTACCACCTGAGGCAGCTGCCTCAGACTGCCTCATAGGCAGGCTGGACTTGCTGTCAGCATTTTGTCAGAAGGATTCAACCACATTCCAGCTCAACAAATCCAGAAAGAAAGAAAGAAAGAAAGAAAGAAAGAAAGAAAGAAAGAAAGAAAGAAAGAAAGAAAGAAAGAAAGAAAGAAAGAAAGAAAGAAAGAAACTTCTTGTAGTTCGGAAAGGGACGGGGAAATGAATTGAAAAGTGTGGAATGAAGGAATGATATATGAGAAGGTGTCTAAACACCCCACAAACACATCAGGATGAATGCTCCTTGTCATATTACCTCCCCCCAAACAAACCAGAACAAATGCTCAATGCAGGCATTTGACGTCTATGCAACTTTTCCGCAAGGATGGACGCTCAATAAATAAATCGGGATAAATACTCAATAAATAGGTCATCTGGAGAAGTTCTCTCTCTCTTTAGTTGAGACATTTTCAAATGCTGAATTCCTACACATATTCCAGTTCCCTTAATAACCCACAAATTGATTTCCAAGAGAGGTTAAAAGCCAACGGAAATTGTATCGGTCATATATAGTCCAACTGAGGTGGTCATGTATCCAACTTTCCAGAGTGGGCATCATAGAACCATATTTTCTCCCCAGGTTTATGGAAAACAACATGGTATAGAAATGAAAGTTTAAGGTTTAAATATTGTAAACTCCTAGGTCCGTATTCCTACTGATTTATTCCTACTGAATTTGAATACTGAATATGGAAGTACTTCTGACTTGTTTGATGCTTCATGTATAATTTTGCAAAGGTGTGAGTTGCTGGTAAGGATGGATGAATCCGTCAATTTTAGTTTAGCTCAGCTTCTTATTTTTTCCCAATCTTTAATTGAGTTCTCAACATTTCTCCAAAAGCTTGTAATTTATCCGCATGGATTTTTTTTTAGTGTGACGTCCTTATAATATATACACATCTTTGCAAGCAATTTCCCCAATAAAATGCATTTCTGTATGGTTCCCCACACACACAACGGATGCATGTATTTTTATGTACACTGCCTCCTAATATACACATTATCTGTGCAAATTTCAAAGGTTTCAGAAATGCTAATGATACAGCTCCTTACTAAAATGTAAATAGATTTGGTAGGTTTGCGGTGAGGCCGTTCTTGTCTTGTAGCAAGGAATAGTTTTATTACACGACCTCTTTGACCCCCTCTTGGCTCTGTGATTAAATCACTTTCCATGCCTATCTTGTCTGCCTAGCTCAGGGGTGGAGAGCCTTTCCCCATCCCCCAGGGGTGAAATTCCAAGGACCACACGCCAGTGGTGGGTGGACAAAAGAAGGGATAAAGGGGGGGGCAATGAATGTAAAAGTTTACTTTTGTACAGTATTATTATTATTATGTATTCAAATTATAACTTGTCCTTCCAGAAGGAAGATAATATTATTTATTAAATTTGTAGACCACCTTTCATCTGAACTCTGATAGTTTCTACACACAGTCACCCACCCCTCACTGTCCTCCCCATCCAGGCAAGCAAAAAGCATTATCAGAGTTCTACCTGCTCCATCTGGTATGCAGAATGCTGCCCGCAGAGTGTCTCGCCAGAGTGGTGCATGCTCTGGTTATCTCCCGCTTGGACTACAGCAATGCACTCTATGTGGGGCTACCTTTGAAGGTGACTTGGAAACTGCAACTAATCCAGAATGCAGCAGCTAGACTGGTGACTGGGAGCGGCCACCAAGACCATATAACACCAGTCCTGAAAGACCTACATTGGCTCCCAGTACCTTTCCGAGCACATTTCAAAGTGTTGGTGCTGACCTTTAAAGCCCTCAACGGCCTCGGCCCAGTATACCTAATGGAGCGTCTCCACCCCCATCGTTCAGCCTGGACACTGAGGTCCAGATCCAAGGGCCTTCTGGTGGTTCCCTCCCTGCGAGAAGTGAGGTTACAGGGAACCAGGCAGAGGGCTTTCTCGGTGGTGGCACCTGCCCGGTGGAATGCCCTCCCATCAGATGTCAAGGAAATAGGCAACTATCTGACTTTTAGAAGGCATCTGAAGGCAGCCCTGTTTAGGGAAGTTTTCAATGTTTGATGTTTTACCATGTTTTTAATATTCTGTTGGGAGCCACCCAGAGTGGCTGGGGAAACCCAGCCAGATGGGCGGGGTATAAATAATAAATTATTATTATATTATCAAGGACATATTCAAGCCAAGCAAAAACACTCTGCGGGTGAAGCAGGACCAATGATGGCTGTGGCCTGGGGAAACTTTCTGGAGGGCTGCCATCACCCCCCAGGTTGAAGGTTCCCCACCATTGGCCTATCCAAACTCCCGTTCCAATTTTTTACCTTCACTTAACTAGATGTAGTCTAAGCAGTTAAATAAATACAGTGTTGTTGTTTTTTAAAAGAATCCCTCCATGACCAGCATCATTTGTTTACGCTACCAGGAGAAGGTTCCTTGCCCTGTGCAGCAGATGCTGCTGCTTTTAAAGGGAGGAATTGGGAAAACAAATATCTCCTCTAGGTTTCTAACTACGCTACCTGAGTAGCATTATTAAAAGAGGAGCATATGACCTTATTGTAATGCGCTTTGCTAGCAATTCAGATACGGAAGGGGGGTGGGGGGGAGCACTCAGGCACAGTAAAACCACATGCTGCTTCAAGTTCAAACATGTGTGTTTTTGTTTAATGCCTATCAACGTGTCTTTAAAAATCCTTTAAACCAAAATGTTAGTATTCCAAGAGAGGAAGTCCATTATTGCACAACAGATGCTATAAAGGCCAGACATGTGAAGGCATGTAAACAAAGAGTTTTGAAAAACAAACGTCTGGGTAGCTTAATCGCTCTGGCATGCTGCCACCCCATTGCCAGAGTTACTACAGTGGATGTTGTATCTATCTCCCACCCCTTGCCATTGACAATAAACTTCAGTACCTTGTGGCAAAGGATTCTTCATTCCCACAGAAAGAGCAGTTCAAGGACCACTTTCTGCCTTACATTTTATTAACACCAAGACTGGATTCAGCCAACAGAAAATATCACCAGAATTATTTTGCCACCTCACCCACTCAGGTCTCAAGTAAATGATATCTGGCAATTCAGCAAGCTTCCAGAATTCTTCCAAACATGCATCTGTGCATCAAATGCTTGTTGGGAAGGGAATATATCAGGACATGTTAATATTTACAGCATTTCTCTCTTTGAAAAACCCAGATGTCACTCCACATTCACTTTTATTTGTCAGTGCAATATGTCATGCTATTTCAAACCCCCCAAGTGTCCCTATTTTCCAGGGATGTATCTGATTTAGAGAAGCCATCCCAGTTTCTAATTTGATCCTGGAATGTCCCACTTTTCCTTAGGATGTTCCTAATTCATTGGAGAAATGTTGGAGGGTATGGAGTTATTCGACCCCTAAGCCATCTAAAGGCAATCCTGTATAGGGAAGGGTTTTTTAAAAAATGTTAATGTTTTATTATGTTTTTATTTATTTTAGAAGCCACCCAGAGTGGCTGAGGCAACCCACCACATGTGTTTGTTTGTGCCCAAGGCACCGGCAACCAAAACTACACCACTGCCTCTATAAATTCTTAAGAAGTGAAAAAGTTGGAACTACAAGATTTAAGCTGATAGTCCTTCTTTTTTTCCCCAAATTTTGGAACCTATTGGGAGTTTCCTAAAAGAAGAGCTGCATAATTCTGAAAAATGAATAATTAATTTCAGTGTCCTCCCTGTAATATGTGTGGAATTATTGTTTTGGGGTTATGAGTAGGGTTGTTGTTGTTCGTTTATTTACTTGTGTCATTTTTCATGTTCTGTAACCTGCCCTTCTGGTGAAGGTATATCGAAAACGCCAATGTCCAAAGTGAATCCTATTATGCAGGATTAGCCTATGTATCCAGACAATTTGATATGTATTTGAAGCACATCACACACACACACCCAATGAATTTAAATCCTCCAAGTTGAAGAAGAAGAAGAAAACAATCAAATGAGACTACCCACCAATCTCCCTTACGTCAAATGCTATGTTGGACTGATTCAAAGTAATACGTTAGTGATACTGCAGTCACTCTTTTTACAGTTTATAGAAATGGAACAAAATGTAAGTGTTGTAAATGTAAGTATTTATGGCTTCTAGAGAAAGTCACTTTTTCCGCTTGATCAGGAGGGTTTTTTAAAATAATAATAATTCAAGATTAGATTAGATTCTGTAAGGATAGCTGATGCCTAGACATTACTAAGGCTGGCAATTTCCAGCCATTTACAACAATAGCTGAAACAGATTAGTCATGACTTTTATTTTTAAGATACAAACTCACCATTTTGCTTCCTAGCAATTTTAATCTCCATAGACTTGCTCAGATGGGTCCACGCTGGAGATCTCAGATGGTGTTCTTAATATTACAGGAAGCAGTTTTGTTAACCTTGCAAACTGGCCAGGATCCTGCAAGGGGTGGTGGTTGAACTGATACGCTGGCGTAATTGAATTCAGACTCAATTGCTCATCACAACCACCTGTACCTGTAAAGACATAACGAAATCATTCTTCTGTATCTGTGGGATCATTGGACTTTTCAGGCCCAAGATGATCAACAACTCCCCTTGCTGTGAAAAGTTATATTTATCTCTTCCCCCAAAAGACAGAATAAAACTACACTACCGTAATTGCAAAGTAGCTTAAGAAGCCACTAAAATGAAATAATGTCACCCACTGAAGAGTTTATCGGAGGAGAGCTGAGAGGGAATGCAAGAGCAAGGCTGGATAAGCAGAGACTCTTGATTCCAGCAGTGCACAGTCAGATGCTGCGGGATTACGCAGGTGGCGCTGTGGTCTAAACCACTGAGCCGCTTGGGCTTGCTGATCGGAAGGTTGGCGGTTTGAATCCCTGCAATGGAGTGAGCTCCTGTTGCTCTGTCCCAGCTCCTGCCAACCTAGCAGTTCGAAAGCACACCAGTGCAAGTAGATAAATAGGTAGCTCTGTGGCAGGAAGGTAAACGCTGTTTCCGTCACAGTGTTCCGTTGCGCCAGAAGCAGTTTAGTCATGCTGGCCACATGATGTGGAAAGTTGTCTGTGGAAAAACGCCAGCTCCCTAGGCCTCAAAGCGAGATGAGCACCGCAACCCCATAGTCACCTTTGACTGGACTTAACCGTCCAGGGGTCCTTTACCTTTTTTACCTTTTACCGTGCTGTAGGGAAAACCCCAAGCAGGCCACAAAGCTACCATCAATCCCTGTTGTGTTCTATCCCCAATACCCTCAGCTAGAGACAGGGGAGAAATTTGGTGTGCATTTTAATGCACACCTGCCTTTTTGCACTTACCGAAACAAAATGCAGCTATTTCCCTTCAAAATTTCCACTTTTCTGAATTTTACAATGGAGTTCTCCAACCTCAAAAATCGTATTTAAGGAAAGTCCTTAAAATGCATATATTAGTGAAATGACATTAAAATATATTAGTGAAACGACATTAAAATGCACGACACCCGGCAGAATTCCTTCCAAAAATGTGACTATGTGGGCGAAAGGCACACAAAAATGCAAGCAAATCTTTGTGAGGGCTTTTTAAAAAGGAAAAAGGAAACTGATAGAGAAATACAGAAAACTGAATGTTCGTCACAAGAGTAGACCCATTGAAATGAATGGACCTCACGTCTGTTAATTTCAGTCGGTCTGCTCAGCATGGGATTAGCACTGGATGCAACCCTCAAAGTGGGAAAATCAAGAAATGGAGAGAAAGGAAAATAAACTACAGTGGTGCCTCGCTTAACGAACGCCCTGCTTAACGAAATTTCCGCTTAACGAAAGGATTTTTCGAGCGGAGCTTGCCTCGCTAGACGATGGCGTTTTACGAAAAATTCGTCTAGCGAATCGCAGTTTCCCATAGGAATGCATTGAAATTCAATTAATGTGTTCCTATGGGCAAAAAAAAGTCGAAAAAAATTCAGTGCATTCCTATGGGGTTCGCTAGACGAATTTTTCGCTATAAGAAAAGACCCGTGGAACGAATTAATTTCGTCTAGCGAGGCACCACTGTAAATTTGTTGATTAGGAATCCTAACCCTTGGATTTCAGGGAAGTGATTTCATTTTCATGCAAATGTATTCGATATCAGTCCACACACATTGAAAAATGTTAAAACTAATCCCTCCTTCCTGACATGCTACTTTTCCACTGGCGGTGAGGCTCTCTGTCTCTCCCCCATGACTACAGGAAACGCATCATGCCTTAAAAGTGACTTAATCTATTAAGAAGGTTCCAAACAGTGCCTCAGATCATAGGCACACAAGGAACTGTCAAACATTACACTACAACTGCATTAGCATTTTCCATCGCATTAGTAACATAACTGCCTAATTATATTTTTTTTAAAAACAAAAAAGCAACACCATGTACCTTTCTAAAATTTTAAATTGGACTGTCTGTAACTTAGAACGTGATAGCAAAACTTGCAACAACAACAAGAAACCCTCTCTGAAAAAAGGAGCCGGGGCTTGTCATTAAATGTACAACTGATAAAATCAAAATGCATTTGAGTATAAAAAGAAAGTAGGTAGCTCCAGGGGGGTGAGTTGCATTAGATCTCATAATTATTCTAATAATTTTACACAGCAATTGGCGCCTTCAGAGGAATTCCCTCCGTGGAAAAGTTGATCTCCGTTATTTTGAACAGCAGTTTTGGGTGGTTGGTGGTGGAGGGAGAGGTGTGCTGGAATAATAAAATGATCAGCTCATTGTCATTACAATTAAAATTAGCAACAAATTTAAATCAAAAGTGTGTGTGTGTGTGTGTACTGGGATAGCTCAGTCAGTAGAGCGTGAGACTCTTAATCTCAGAGGAAGGAAAGGTTTGCAATTGGGAATTTGGGACTCCGCATGGCAAAGTGAGAAGCCTTGATGACTTAAGGGGTTCTGTGAAGGTCCCCGCATTTTCGTGGCAATTGGAGACTATGGAGTACCCCCCCCCCCAATTACGCAGATCCTCCAAGTGTCCCTATTTTCCAGGGGTAGTCCCAGATTTACAAAAGCCATCCCAGTTTCTGATTTGATCCCAGAATATCCTGCTTTCATAAATGTCCCTGTTTTCATTAGAGTAATGTTGGAGGGTATGCAATTATGTAACCCCTGAGCCAAGGAGATAAGTAACTATACATCTGAAGGCGGACCTGTATAGTTTTGTGTTTTTATACGTGTTGGAAGCTGCCCAGAATGGCTGGGGCAAACCAGGACTCAGCTACATTGGCGAATAAAAAGCGCTTTATATGTGTTGTATATGCATTATGACACTGTGACACCAGATGGCGCTGTGGAGTTCAGGTTTTGCCAACCCGATTTCTCACACAAAGTTCACAACGCATTTAACTGAAACATTTCTTTTATGTGTCTAGATCCAGCCCCAGTCAAATGGGCAGGTTATAAATAATAAAATTACTACTACTACTACTACTACTACTACTATGGAATAGGACATCCCTATTTTCATTGGAGAAATGTTGGAGGGTATGGATTATATTTCAGCCCAAACGTTCAAGAATGGTGGGTCAGGGACCTCCTCCATAATGGCATCCACAACTGTGGACCTCCTTTCCATTGAAAATACATATTTTAAAATGAAAATTAGCCAGCATTTTAGTGTGAATTTTTGCACATAATTTCCCCTGATATGCACATTTTTGCAAGCAGTTTCTCCAATGCATGTTCATATGCTATTTTTGTGAATAAATGTGTCCTGATCCCCATTTCACCCAAACATGCAAATAATTTTGTACACAATCTTTGGTTGGAGAACTTCATCACAAGAGAATTAAGAGCGGTGCAAGTTTGAGAGGAGTTTTTGGTCCACATATTGTCTGTATTCGCATCTTAACCAAACCAAATTTCTTCCCTATCCCTACTGGAGATGCAGGTGAACACAGGCAGTGCAAAACACACAAGAAGCAGGGCAAGGGGTCTCAAAAGATGAGTCGTGGGCACCTGCAGAGGTGTGGGCCTTAGCAAATGTTCGACAACACCTACACATGACAGCAGTTCCTATAGGCTTCAGATAAATTGACTATATTCCACACAGCAAAGCCACGTGCAGAGATCTCTAGCCAACGCACCCAAGTAAATGTAAACATGCCAAACTGAACTCAAGGGTATGTGAGCATAAGACTGGTTTAATGTCGCAAAGGCAGTTCTTTTCCAAACAGATTAGTAAGAATCAACTTTCCAGCTGCCTGACTTGCCTTTCGACTGGTGCTTTAAAGCCTGCTTTGTTAATTTTCCTGGTTAGCTTTTCATTGTTGTTGCAGCAGCGCAATGATCGTTTTGTGCAGAGATGCTTGTAGTGGCCTGCCTGTTTTGACAAAGCAGTGAAGAGTTATAGTAGCCCAGAGCTACCCTTGCCGCCCCCAGCATTACATTTCTCTTGTTGTTCCTCCTTTGCATTGTCACATCTTGGCCGGCCCGGGCAAGTTTGGGGAGCTGTGCCGTGTTAGTCCAGTAAATAATATCAGCTGCTCATGTGGCAAGACGGGACACTCACTCTTGCTTAAGAGCCTCTTCACCCCCCCCCCCATGCTGTTGCAATGGGCTGTGATTACTCACTCCAATTGCACAACGCTGATTGTTTGTGCTACTAATCGCCGAGAACAGACAGAACAAATAATATATACGAAATGGCTCGAGGCTCACAAAAAGCCTGGGCAAATATATGCCAACAAAGCATGATAAAAATTGAGAGGGCGGGGGGAAAGAATGAACTGATGAATGAATGACTCATGCCAAGCAGGTATTTTATTATTATTATTTTACAAAGTGTCAAAAAAAAAAAAGACATGGGGGAAAGCGAAGTAAAATGCCCCAATACAAAATAATAAAGCAGCATTATGAATACTTGACATCAGGGTGCCTGCCCAGGACATTTTGCTACCTGAGGCAAAGCAGGAAATACCGCCCCAAACTGGCTCCTCCTCCTCTGCAGCATCTCCACCACTGCCTCCTGCTCCATAGCCCGCCCCCCAGTGGGGGGGGGGTGGACCAAAGGGTGGACGCCACCACCGAGAAGGCCCTCTGCCTGGTTCCCTATAACCTCACTTCTCGCAGGGAGGGAACCCCCAGAAGGCCCTCAGCACTGGACCTCACTGGACCCTGCGTCCCCCCAGAAAAAAAGCACTCTTTAAGGGTATGCGTACCCCCAGGAAAAAAGCAGTGGGTATATAAATTAACAACAGCAGCACCTATAGGAGTTCCACGCCATTAGGGCCCTCAATGGCATGGGGTTCCCAATTACCAAGTGCATTCAGCTCTTTGGGCATAGGAGCCCCCTCACAGACAACCCAGGGCATACGTAGCTTGACAACATGACTTGCACCTGAGTGTCGCATGAACGGGACTATGAATTGCCAGGATTGTGCAGGCTGATACTAGGGTTGCTAACTGGGACTTTGGGGATGCAGTCAGAAGCCAGCTGCCAAGGTAACAGGTAACTCTCCTAGAACGAAAGATGACGGCAGATATAGTTGCTCCCTGGTGTCAAATATTCTGGTGGGAGCCGCCCAGAGTGGCTGGGAAGGCACAGCCAGATGATAATAATAATAATAATAATAATAATAATAATAATAATAATAATAATAATAATAGAATAGTAATATATTCGCCAAGTACTTACATACTTGGAATTTGCTTTGGCTAATTTTACAATGTAAACGTACTTTATACATAATATCTGTTCAATATCTGTGGGAGGATCGGAGTGTGTAGAACACTATTTCAAGCAAAGAGGAGCCACTCCCAGCTGAGGTGGAGGGGAGAGGTGTATGGGTGCTCCTAGCTGGCTCCCAGCTAGGGTTGTGGGGGAGAAATGGACTGGTGACATGATTAGCATAGTTTCATCCTACAAAACAAAATGTAAGCTAATGATGGCTGACCTTACAATCAAATTTTTTGATCACTTTCCTAATATGCAGGATCATCTGGGGAAAAAATCCTGACTTTGTTTTTCAAACAGAGAAGTATGTGGCTGAAATTGGTTCTGTTATTCTGGGGTTAGAAAAAAAGATTTGGCAACTTCCAAAAAATTGAATTAATTGTAGAGTACATGTCATTTCCATTCAAATCTGATTTGGACATTTAAAAAATTGCAGTCATTATCAGTGCAAATTACTCATTGTGCAAAATATCTCTTGAAAATGCAATATTAACTCTGAAAAATGATATTTTTCAAAGGGCCCGGAAGGGCCTGGAAGTTTCGAAGGGCCTGGAAGTTTGCACCCAGACAGAAATTTCTGATTTTGAGAAGATGCAGTGAAATTTTACACTCATGTTTTGGTTCTACTTATTTGTGTGAACCTGCATTTTCATATTTAAAAACGACAAAAAAATAAGCAACTTTCAAACATGACAGATGAGCACCTTAAGGATTCCCTGAAGCTGGCCCTGGCACAGTACTCGCCTGATATTGAACAGTTGCTTACCGAAATGGTGATGCAGGTGTCGCACTAACAATGGATGAAGGCATGTATTTTTTAAGAAATCTTGATAGGTAGGTTAATGGAGTGGGTAAAGGAGTTTGTGCGGCATACAGTTTTGTGAGTTCTTTTATGCAACTTTCTCCCAAGAAATCTCTAAAAGTTTCTGTTGTCCCCCGTAAGAAAAGTATTTGGGCAGTGCTCCCCCCAAAAAGGTTATCAAATCTGGTCACTCTACCTTTCCTTCTCCCTAAAAAAAGCTCAACAACTTTGAGCCGAACCCCCCAAAAAAGGGGGTAGATCACCTCCAGATTTTAATTCTGAAAGTAGATCACAGTCTCTTGGGAGTTGGCCATCCCTGCTCTAGTTGATAATGCAAATCTTGTGCCGATGGTGCAGCGGCAGCAAGAGGCTCCATTAGCAAAAGCATGCCTCTAGTTAAGAACAGTTTCAGGTTAAGAACGGACCTCCAGAACGAATTAAGTTCATAACTAGAGGTACCACTGTATTATTATTACAGTGGTACCTCGGTTTATGAACACAATTGGTTCCGGAAGTCTGTTCATAAACTGAAGCGTTCATAAACTGAAGCGAACTTTCCCATTGAAAGTAATGGAAAATGAAATAATCCGTTCCAGATGGGTCCGCGGTGTTCATAAACTGAAGCGTTCATAAACTGAAGCGAACTTTCCCATTGAAAGTAATGGAAAGTGGATTAATCCGTTCCAGATGGGTCCGCGGAGTACTTAAACTGAAGCGTTCATAAACTGAAGCATGGGTGTAATTGGTTCCGGAAGTCTGTTCATAAACTGAAGCGTTCATAAACTGAAGCGAACTTTCCCATTGAAAGTAATGGAAAATGAATTAATCCGTTCCAGATGGGTCCACGGTGTTCATAAACCGAAAATTCATAAACCGAGGTGTTCATAAACCGAGGTTCCACTGTATTTAATTCAGGTTTCTCACCCTACCCCACTGCCAATCCACATCATTATTCCAGTGGAGGCATTTGGAGCGGAATTTCCAGTGACCATCCACTGAGGAACAGTTGTGAGGATAAGCACAACAAATTCGTGGGACTAGGTCTGCCGTAGTCATTACAACCAATCAATTTATCCTAGCCATACACTCATCTACTGTGGATTTTCAGCTAGAAGTACAGCGTGAAAGAAAAGAGAAAAGGCGAGGGGAAAGAAAAATAATGTGAATGCATTTCAGCCTCCTCTAATATTATTCCGCTCGTGTTAGTAATGCCTGTAAAAAATCAAGATGTACTACACACTTGCTGCCCCTGACATATTGAGGTGTTACAGAAAATCAAAAATACTTGCTCGCTGTTCTCTGAGCGGCAAGGCTAGACCTCTGCTTCTTGGCCTATTTTCCTTGATCGGAATCTCTCGTGCCTTGATGCTCACTTTCCCTGTTTGAACTTGTCTCTTCAGAATATTTAGTAAATACATCTCATGTTTGTACCAAAAGTAAATCTGCCTTCCCTTTCATTTGGCCGGATATTAAAAGCCTTTAAAAAAAGAAAAAAGAAAAGATACACATGAAAAGAGGGTTGTGCTTCCCTCCTTTACAATCTTGCAAAGAATGCTTATGCATGAGAGGCACGGGGAACGCTGGAAAAAAAAACCCACATTAGCATTCAGTCGGCGCTGAGACTATTATTCTCCACTCTTCGCCTCCGACAGAATCTTAACATGTACCAGAGAAAGAAAGAAAAGTGGAGAGGTAAAAATAATTTGGTTGGCAAAGAGCGGTATTTTCACAGGTGGTTGTCTATCGAGACAGACAGATGACAACAACAAGGGGGTGATGTTGCAAACCCTCACCGTGATCCACTCCCGCCCGGAAACCTATGTCCCCACTGTGGAAGGATGTGTGGATCCAGAATTGGCCTCCACAGTCACTTACAGATTCACTGTTAAGACCGTGTTCAGGGAAGACAATCTTACTTGGCTGCAAGGGATCGCCAAAGAAGATGTTGCTGCATCTACTTACAGGGAAACTCAGCCCCAGAGCCCACTTGCAGCCTTTTAGGCCTCTCCCATACCCCTCAACTGACTCAGTAAAACCAGGACATCCCATTTTTTTCAGCAGCGATCTGGCCCCGAAAAAGTGCTTGTAGGGGGGGCCACAATCTCATGCGTGTCATGTGATTCGCGTGGGGGCCCAGTCCTGGAAGACATGTGTTCTGGTTGGAAGGCATGCTCTCCATCTAGCCCTTGGAACACTTCCCAGGCCACACCCCTCCCAAGGTTTACTCAGTACGCTCCTTGCCTCAGTATCCACTCAGTATCTGAAAAACTAAGTGAAACTTTGGTCCCACTTGACATGTGGGCATTCTCTCTCTCTCTCTCTCTCTCTCTCTCTCTCTCTCTCTCTCTCTCTCACACACACACACACACACACACACACACACACACACATTATCAACACATGTTGGAGTAGGACCAGGCACATGCATGTAGCAGAGAGCTTTGCTTGGTAGTGGTAGTGAAGCCCCCACCCCCAACTATCCTCCATCCAGGCAAGTAAGAAGATTTATTAGAATTCAAGGACACATTCTAACTAGTCAACAACACTCAAGGAGATGCAGTGGGAGTCTTCCATTGAGTTAAGAGCCCACCTCATTTAAAAAGAAGAGTCGTCCCATACTAAGCCAGGCCAACGAGCCCCTCACCCACAATGCCACCAGCGGCCCTTCCACATTCTGGAGATGTTTTAGAGTCTTTCTACCCTGCACTGTTAACCAGGAAATGCCAGGGATCATTTGAGATATTAGAGATGCAGATTATATTCAGCCATATTTGAGGACGTGTCTGGGTTAAGTGTGGTACAGTGGTTAGAGGGCTGGACTAGAACTGAAGAGATGAGGCTTCAAAACCCCACTTGGGCACGAAGTTCACTGAATGACCTCGGGCCAGTCACTCTAGGTCAGCCTAACCTGTACAAGCTATACATTCAGCTCCTTGGAGAAAAGGTGGGATACAACTGTAATGACAAATACAGTCAAACCTCGGTTGTCAAACATAATCCATTCTGGAAGACTGTTTGACTTCCAAAACGTTCGACAACCAAGGCACAGCTTTCAATTGGTTGCAAGAACTTCTTGCACTCAAGCGTAAGCCGCGTTGGACGTTCGGGTTCCGAAAAACATTCGAAAACCAGAGCATTTATTTCCGGGTTTTCGCCATTCAGGAGCCGATACGTATGGTAACGGAGGCATTTGGGAACCAAGAAAACAAATTATATATATGAAGAAAATGATATTACCCATTATCAAGCGTAAACACTAGTTTATCCTTCCTGTAGTTTTACCACTACAGAGAGGGGAAGGCACTTGCAGGGGTTTTCTGGTGCTAAAATAGCTTTGCTAGCTTAGTTATTGTGCACCTTGAGGGTGTTGGAAGACACCATTTGCTAGTCAGCATCGGGCGGTAAAATCTGTTGGGCCAGTCACTTACATTTCATGTAGCTTTCATAAATCAATATAAAATGCAATAATGGTGTTGGGAGATGAGTTCAGACTGTTCCTGATAACATGGCATAGAAAGTTGTCATAAGGACACTATATATCTGTTTAGCCCCGTACTGTCTACTCTGAATAGCAGCAGGTTCCCAGGATCTTTCCCCAGTACAATCATACCTTGGTTGTCAAACAGAATCTGTTCCGGAAGTCCGTTCAACTTCTGAAAACGTTCGACAACCAAGGTGCGGCTTCTGATTGGCTGCAGAAACTTCCTGTACTCAAATCGGAAGCCGCGGAAGCTGCGTTGGATGTTCAGGTTCCAAAGAAAGTTCACAAACTGGAACAATCACTTCTGGGTTTGCGGCATTTGGGAGCCAAAACGTTCAAGTCACAAGGTGTTCAGGATCCAAGGTACGACTCTACCTGCTACCTGAATCTTTGAATTGGAGATGTCAGAGAGAGGGCCCATGACCCTGTACATGCGAAGCTTGTGCTCTAACACTAAGGTATCTCATGAGAACAGCCTCTGTTCTTAATGAAAGTTCAATTAAACTCTAGATTCACTAGACAATGAAACCAAGCTAATTCCAAAATTTCCACTGGAGATTTTGAACTGTCGCTTCAGTGCACAACTGTTACACAACATTCTCCCTTGAAATTCACAGTGAAGAATTCAGTTGCTGATGAATCCAAGATATCTCCAGTCTGACCCATTATTAAACACAGTAGTTGACCATCTCTCTGTCTCCATCTCTGACTTCAAAACCATACCAAAGGGCAAGTATATCTTCTACATCAGACCACTTTTAATGTTTTTTTCCCCCAGAAAGCTTATGACACTGTTCTTTATTGTATGAAAACTCTTGCAACAGTGGAAGTTCTGCTAGCATATGAGTTTTAATAGATAAGACCTTCCAGACATACTTTATTGGTCCATTATGACTCCAAAGTTCATATTCCCAGGAGGCACCAGCTAATCAGACTGGTATTGAATTCCTCCTTAATCAAAATTATACCTTCTTTCTTTCTGAAGATAACATTTGAGTGATTGCTCATCTCTTCACTAGTGAGTTGATTACTAACATGACCTTAGAGAGTTCTGAAGCTGCCCTTCAACATCTACTGAAACAAATATCTCATACAGGTTACAAATCTTAGCAGGCCTACAATAACACAACAAGAGCCCTGCTGGATCAAATAGAAGTCTATAGTAGTCTAGCATTCTGTTCTCACAGGGGCTGACCACATAGCACTCTTACTTCCAATTATTTCCCCTCCACACTCTTAGTAGAATTTGGTTTCATCTGTTAACATCAATCTCCTTTTCTGTTCACATCCATTCCAGAACTCATGGCCTTTCATTCATAAAATGAGGAGGACTTTTGTGTTTCCATTACATTGCTCTCTGTGCGTACTTCAGTAGCTATTTCTCATTGTAATTATCACTTCGTACTTCTTCACGTCTCATTTCTGGTGGGAATCAGATAGAATTAAAGAGCTCACTTCTTATAAGTCTCCTATTTATTACTGAGGTTCTGCAGCCCCTGCTTCTGAGAGTAATTAACCTGGTTTATCACTCAGCACCAAGCTGTCATTTACATCAAACACCACCTTTGATTGGGCTTGCTCTGTCGCTAGCTTTGCTTCTCAAAAACTCAAGGTTGTAACAAGAGATATAGTACGGAAATACAATGAGAATTTTGTCTAGTTGGGTTTGGACTGTACAAAGGAGACAGTATTATTTCAACTTCTTTCACTCATCAGAATGCAAAGCTAGCATTCAGGGTTCCAGAGTTCTGGAACAAATTCAAAGTATAAAGTGGGGGATGTGCAACATTCTGAAAAATCTAAAGCAAACAGAGTTTTAAAACGAATTTCCCAATTAGTTTGCTCTTCTCACTTTTTCAATACACAGCAGTAAGATCAGCCCCTTGACATAGCCAAGGAATTGCAGAAAAACTCAGCTCGAGGTGAAGGGAAGTTTTGATTTGTGCAAAGGGACCCCTGTGAGAAAAGACTTGTGTCACAATAAAAGTGTTTTGTGAAGTTCAAACTTTTCCCTTTTCAAGAGTGATGGGGGCTTTAAAATTATTTTAGATGTGTGGCTCATTGGATCACAGTTGTGGAGTGCAAGGAGACTTTATCAGATTGCCATTTTAACTCTGTACTTAACTCAGCCCCAAGGTCAAATGTTTATTGCCGAAAGGAATAGAAAAAACAGAACCCAACATATGCGATATGTGGCTTGTTTACTGCTCTGAGGCCTACGCTTGAAAATTCAAGGCATGGGAATCAAATTTCAATCATGGAACGTCGAGACTTTATTTTTATTATTTTGACCAAGCAAGTCAGCACTTCAAGATTATTTTTGATGCATTATGTACTTAATGATGGGAAGCATTACCACTTGTGCCATTAACTCTTCTACTGGGAATCCAGTTTATGTCACGGAGCGAAAAACCGATTGCCCCCCACCCACCCACTCACCCACCCTCAGTGACATGCCATGCAGGAAAACAGGGCTAATCTCAAAATCTCCAATACACTCAGCAAATTCAAATCCAGCCCATAATGGTTAAACAATGAGGGGGGGGCAGCACATCTTAGCAAAGCAATGTGCATATAGATGCCCCCCCAAGGGCTGGAAACGACATTTGGCAGAAAGGCTACGCATCACCCACGGTTCCAGTCAAGGTAAAATGACCGAATTATTGTGACATCAGTAAACTGGTAATTAGTTTCGCGTGTTGTTGCCTGCATCCCTCGAGATCATTCATAAAGAAGCTCTCGCAAAGTATCTCTGCCCATTAATGTGTGGGTTTTTTAAAGGAAATAAGAAAGACTGGCCCATCTGACCCAATGCGACTATCTGTGATGCGCTTCCAAGCAAGCACGGATAAAATGCAATCTTGTGAGCCCTAAGACACCTGCTCCCAGCAGGAAAGCTTTTCTTATGAACTGCCAAGTCTTTTGTTACAGTACCTCGAGATGCAATGATATTTCCAGCTGGAATACACCCGCGTTAACTTGGCTGCAACCACTTGAAAGCCATCACTGAATATTTATTACCACATGCTGTGCCACACAGGTATGAGCAAATATGTGCCAAAGAGAGCATTGAGAGAATAATTTGGCGTGGGTGGGGGAAATAGAACCAGTCTCAAATTAGCCTTTATTTTATTTTATATGCCAGTATATATATATTTTTTGTAATCTGTCCTTTGCATTGGAAGAGGGGCAGATTTGAGAAAGCAGGTGTTGTTGTTTTTCTCATCAAGCAGTGATTTTGCAGCAGAATCACAGATGCTTTTATGATTCTCCAGTGAAAAGTACAGGAAACTTTTCTTAGTCAACCTACCAGGTTGTTCCAGCTGTCTGCTTCTGTATCGCCAGTGTGGCGCCATGGTTGGGCACTGAACTAAGAGTTCTAGTCCCAATTCACCCATGAAAATTGCTGGGAGATCTGGGGCCAGTCACATTCTTCAGTCCAATCTGCCTTGCAGGGTTGTTTGAAGACAAAATGGGGAAAAGGAGAACCATGTGTCTCTTCAGGTCCTCGGAGGAAAGGAGAGATAGAAAAGTAATTAACATTACATTCACTTGTACTACCTCTGCTCTCCCCTCCAGAACCGGCTCCCCATATCACCTGATCTAGCTGGGCTGGCATTGCAGTTCATCTCCCATCAGTTGTGTGGAAAGCACAGTGAAGTATCAAAGACCAGGACTCATTCGGTAGAGCAGGAGACTCTTAATTTCAGGGTCGTGGGTTCAAGCCCCATGTAGAGCAAAAGATTCCTGCATTGCAGGGGGTTGGACTAGATGATCCTCGTGGTCCCTTCCAACTCTATGATTCTCTCTGGCCCAGTGTTACAAGGAGCCTGAGATATGTGGGGCCTTCCAGTAGACACTGTGGTCTAAACCACTGAGCCTCTTGGGCTTGCCGATCGGAAGGCTGGTGGTTCAAATCCCCACGACGGGGTGAGCTCCCATTGCTCTGTCCCAGCTCCTGTCAATCCAGCAGTTCGAAAACACGTCAATCCAAGTAGATAAATAGGTAGCACTGTGGCAGGAAGGTAAACGGCATTTCCGTGTGCTCTGGCTTCTGTCACGGTGTCCCGTTGCACCAGAAGCGGTTTAGTCCTGCTGGCCACATGACCTGGAAAGCTGTCTGTGGACAAACACCGGCTCTGTCAGCCTGAAGCAAGATGAGCGCTGCAACCCCATAGTCACCTTTGACTGAACTTAACCATCCAGGGGTCCTTTATCTTTACTTTTTTTACCTTCCATTAGGTTACAAATCGTTGTGCTTGCTCATGTATTGATGAATGAACTATGAATAGGAATAATGGATAACTATCCAAAGGAATAACCCTTCCTAATTCAGGAGGGATTGACTCCAGAACAAGGATAGCCAACTTGTAAGATGGACCCGTACAACAGTGTGTTTTTCAATATGATGGTCCCATCAAATTTTAATCCAAATATCCTGCTCTCCACTTCACCAGTATTAAACCAAAACAATGCATCACCATTTTATTACAGGGCTGTGTCACATATGTTCTTGAATGGCACGGGATCTCTTCGGAAGCACGTTCATTCATCGCATGCCTCCCATAACAACCAAGCATGCATGCTGCATCTCTGCAGTGCCTTTAGTGCTATATCGGGATGTTGGAGCATTCCAATGGAAAAGGAAATGCAGTAAGAGTGGAAATTGCCAGTGTCTGCTTGTTCACTCCATGTCCAGAACAGAAGTCAACCCAGAAAATGCAATTGGTATTTGTTCTTGCTGTCTTCAGTCTGCAAATGAGGCATGGCTTGTGACTCCCCGCATCCCATTCACAATGGGAATTCCTTTGCACTGAAACGAATGCGGTGGGAGAGCATCATTTGCATAATTGCGCCACAGCAGAAAGTGAGGCGGATAATCTCGCTTTTGGCAGAAGGCAAACTGCAGTGGAAGGGAAATGGCGCCGCATGCAATAGTACAGGGTGGCACAGGAAAAATTGCCTTTGTACATCTGTGCAGCTTGGTGATGACAATGTTATGACGGACTTTGAAATAAATGAATTAGAAGACTGTGCCTCGGAGGAGGAGGAGAACAAATTCAAGAGCCACCCAGAAGATATGTGATCAGATGCCTCCATTGGTTCACTCCTGCCAGGGTTTCCTTGTGTTTTCTTATGTTTATCTAGAATTTGGATTTGGGTAGTGTTTTGATTATGCAAGCTGGTGCCTATTGGGACTGGTAGGGTAGAAAGCAAGAAGGCTCCACAGTACATGGAGCCAGAGCCACTGGCAGGCAGAACTAGAACCAACGATAGGCAGGGCTAACTGATTCTGGGTTTGTCCCTATCCTCCCTGCTGAAATCTACAGAATGGTTGTAATTGGCCTGCCATACGTACTGGGATTTCAAAGGTGGGATTGACGTCCAGGTGTCCTGGTTTTTCCTTTTGGAAATATGGCAACCCTAAGTTGTCAGTAAGGAAGCAGGCAGGCAGGCAGTGGTGGAATTTGAGCTCTCAAATTTCAGTGGTGCCCTGTGAAATGCTAAAATTTGCCCCCACACACACACACCATTCCACAACATTGTTGTGGTGTCTCCCTACAGCACGGTGCCCAGTACAGCCAAACTGGTTGCACCCAGTGGTGGAAGAAGCCTCTCAGGCACCTGGGGTGGGCTAGCAACGGGTCACGCCACACGGCACCCATAGGGACAGGCAGAGGCGGAGCTAGCGGTGGCAGCACGCATCCCAGGGGGTTTCCTCAGCAATGACACCCAGGGCAGACCACACCCACCATCCCCACCTTGCTCCACCTCTGGTCGCACCACCCTAAAACCACCTCTGAGGTGGGGGCTGGCTGAGGGCAGGCTGAGCTTGGTGCCCCATTTGCCCGAGTGTACCTGCCTCGTCTTCTGCAGTTCTGGTCTCAAATTCCACCTCACAGAGTGAAAAGGAGGCTATAATGGGGAAATCTATCTGATTAAGGTCTTTGTGTTGCTTCTCAGAGTTTGGCTTATAAGCAGTAGACTCCTTTTGGCGCCTCATTTATTGCTATCTTCTATGCCCTCCGAAGACCTCAATCAGCAAAGCCCGCTCCATGACACTTTAGCACATAATATGCAAATGTTACATTTACAATTTTGACCATTCTTTGTATCTGCTCTCCTCAAGCTGTTCCTTAAAATGGTGCTTTAAATCCACTCTGCAGTAAACATGGGGTGTGTTGTGATAACAGCCCATTTTCTTTCTGATTAGTAAATTATGGTGCTGGTCCCGGTTTTCATTCCAGCTGCTGCTTGCTTGGGAATTACACCAAAAAGAAAAAGAAAAAGGGGGGGGGGAGACGCACGCACACATGCGCATGCACACACACACAAAACGCAGAGCACTTTCAGACAAGACAAACTTTCCTTGATTTCCATCTCAGAAAGGGGAAGTCTAGATTACTTTTTTCCATTCAAGGAGGGGTGAGTGGTGGGAGGGAGGGAGGAAGCGAGAAACCATTTTCAGCTTGACAGGGTGAAAAATGTTGTTTAAAAGCTAACATATTCCACAAGAAGGAGGCTTTAATAGCAGGACTTCTAAACTAGTTACAACAGAGCCCGTGGAAGTCCTTCCAGACTTTCCACAGAGGACAGGCTATTATATTTGCAGCTCTTATGTAATTTCTATCGGGGAGCTTCACAATAATTTATGAAAATCATGACATTCTGGTGCTTTAATACAGATTAAGCCATCCTGAAAGAGAAGGAGAGGGGAAGAAATTCACAGCACCGCTGTTTGGCTACACGGCATATCAGCCCCGCTTCCAAATGGAATTCCGAAATCAGTTTCCAAACCGTAAAGTTAAATCTTCTTGCACAATTGACAGCCCATTTCTGAAACATGTATTTTGCTGTGTGTGTATGTAATTTACTGTATCTGGACAAGTTGCTATAATTGGGGCAGCCTTTCCACCAAGGAGGATAGAATGAACAAGCCACGTGCCCCAAGTGGGAGCCAATGCAAATGTTAGTATCATACAAACAGACATGATTGCCACGTTGTTCGTATTATTTTGGGAAAGTGGGCGGAGGGGTGAGAAATTGTTTTCATATTTCTTAAGAGGCTGGTTTCCATTCGCTTCAGCCTGCAGTTTGCCTACAATAGTAGTTTTTACCCAGTATTCCTATTCTTATTCTTATTGCAGGTGGTGCCTGCAACAAAATGTTGCAGCGTTGTCCTCACTTACCAAGCAGGAATGCTCCTGTTTAGGATATCAGCCAGCCACACACCCCTCCAGGATATTATAAGTTCTAAGACAGATGTGGGGAACCTCATCCCAGGCTAAAGGACATTCTTGCTGGGGGGTGGGAGTTGTAGTTCACTAATATCTGGAGAGCCAAAGGTTCCCCATGCCTGCTAAAAAGTGGACCATTTCATTAATTCCTCACCTTGTTCCCCCATTTTTCTTTTCCAACAGACTCTCAACATTTCATGCCTATTGCACATGCTCTTCATTGAGCCGTTTTTGGGTTTCAACCCTTAAATATTTTATTGTTTCGTTACTTATATATCACCAGCTCATATAAAATAGCAAGGTGGTGATGAACAGCTATATATACGAGTACAATAAAACAACTGAAAACAAAACAAAAAACCATCATTACAATGACTGACTGATGAAGGACGTTTAAATACCTGCATAGGCTTATCAGCATAAAAAAAAGTGTCAGTAGCGAGGATGCTTGATTAATATTTGCAGGAAGACTATTCCACAGTATGGATACTAAAGCCTGACATCTGGTTGAAGCCACTTGGGGCTGTGTAACATGATGGACAAACCATGGGGATGCCCTAAGCCAAGGTCAGGGATCTTTCAGCCAGTGGACCAATCTTGGCCCGCCAGGGGCTCTAAGCCATACCTGCCAAGTTGCTGTCCGATAAATAAGGGACCGGGCCGGAAGTAGCAGACCGGAAGTAGCGCTGCCGCCATTTTGGAACTGGGCGGAGCATGTTCAGAAGTGACTTTGGATGCTGCTTTGCCCAGTTCCAAAATGGCCGTCGCGCCAGGAGTCACACTGCAGCCATTTTGGAACTGGGCAGAGCAGCATCAAAAGTCACTTCTGAGCATGCTCCTCCCAGTTTCAAAATGGCCGCCGCGCCAGAATAAACCAGGGGAAAACAAAAAAATCCGTTTTTTCCAGCTAGGAACAGCTGGGAAAACGGGGATTTCCCGGGGAATACGGGAGACTTGGCAGCTATGCTCTAATCACATTATGCAAAATATATTGTCATTGTGTTCTTCCACCCCATTCATTTTAGTGGAGAGATGTGACACAGTGCAAATAGTGGGACCGGGGGGGGGGGGGAGCGTAAAGCAACAACAGGAAATACCAAGAGAATGGGCTTTTTCTATGGTGGTTCCCCAATTGTGGAATGCTCTCCCCAGAGAGGCTTGCCTGGCATCATCATTACATGCCTTTAGGCATCAGGCTAAAACATTCCTCTTTACCAACGCCTATTAAATAATCTATGGCCTGAAAGTGAAAGTGGGGGGGGGGAACACTTTTTATTATGATGACTATTTTATTATCTGCCAGTATGCTTTTTATGATGTTTTTTTATCACTGATGTTCTGTAATGTGTTTTTTACTGTTGTACACCACTCTGGGACCTTCTGATAAAAGGCAGCATATCAATTGAAATAAATAAATAAATCCTATTTGTTGGACGATTTCTTTTCCTGACATGGGACGAACAAGCAAATACAGTGGTACTGTACCTCGGTTTACAAACACAATTGGTTCCGGAAGTCTGTACTTAAACTGAAGCATACTTAACCTGAAGCGAACTTTCCCATTGAAAGTAATGGAAAGTGGATTAATCTGTTCCAGACGGGGCCGCGGAGTACTCAACCTGAAGCGTACTTAACCCGAGGTATGAGTGTAATTGGTTCCGGAAGTCCGTACCTAACCTGAAGCGTACTTAACCTGAAGTGCACTTTCCCATTGAAAGTATTGGAAAGTGGATTAATCCGTTCTAGACAGGTCCGCGGAGTACTTAAACTGAAAATCCTCAAACCGAGGCATACTTAAACCGAGGTATGACTGTACCAGGAATTCCTCCTTCCATTTCTGGTGGAATTCTCTGACAACTCTATATACTACAGAACCTGTGGGCCCTACAACCCCAAGCACTCCCTGGCTTTTACAGTCTACCTCCTTGTGATGAGCTAGAGAGCACTGAATTTCTCTGGCTCCTATTCTCTTCAAACAGAGATTCCACTTCAGGTCTCCAGTGCCATATGGAAATAGCAAGGCTCAGCTCAGTGATCATCAACGGCAAACAATCTGCTCTTGTGAGAACAGAAAATGCTCATTTTAGAAAGAAAGAAAAAAGATGATTCACAGCATACTCGCTGCATAAACAGCAGGGGATGTGAAGGCAGCCAGAAACCTCAAAATGAGAAAAGAAGCTCGCATGGCAGATGCAAGTGTACGCAGACCATTTCTATTTCCTACAAAGGTTCAGCGTAAAGGCTCGCCAGTGTGGCTGAGAGTCAAGCCACTTAACCAATGGACTGGTTATCTCCAAAGCGCTTTCCCCGTGGAAGGGCAAGACCAGGTGATATCCAGTTCCAGGCAGTGAGCAGAGCTGGATTAGGGTGCAAGGTGAAATTGGAGTGGACTCTGGTGTTGCGAGGCGCTCAAGGTTCTTCCCCGGCATCACATTGCCATAACAACGCCGTGAGCTGTGTTGAGAGGCAAGGTCATCCGAGCTTCACAGCCAAGTCGAGACTTGAAATTGGATCTCTCAAGTCCTAGTCCGACATTCCAACCACACCGGGCTTTCAAGGCTTCAATGGGAGGTGTGTTGCTTGAAGCCAATGCTCAGGACACAATGGGGTGCGCACAAGGCAAGCAAGGTGACATTTGCAAACAGCGGAGGGCTGCTCTGGACTCTAACGGCTGCTCTCTGTGTACAGAGCAATCACCATTGTATCCAGAATCTACAATAAAGCTCACCCTCTCCTGCATTATGTCTGAATGTCAGAGATTAAGTATGCTGTCAGGCCGGCGTTAAACAGTGCTGCTGGTATCATAAAGAGAGGCATTGTGTACAAATATTGTGATCGATTCAGCCCCACAAATAAATTGCTCTGATCAGCTCCTTAAATTGCGGCTCTCGCGAGCTCCAGCAACAGAGCCGTGTGTAAATCACTACTCAATCAAGCGCCCTAGATATTGTGTGCACTACAATGCAAATAGGCCCAGTGATAGTTTAGATATGATAATTAGGTGAAAGCAGGATCGTTACCTACAAGGTAACCGCAGCAGTGCTGTCACTTTCATGATTAGCAGCAGGCTCTGCGCCTCTCGCAGTTCAACCCAGAGAGAATTTGAGCCCATTAACATTTGCGGCCAATCTGGTGGCACGCAGCTGAATTTTAATCTGTTGCTCTAGATAAGAAGCAAGAAAGCATCGTTTCTCTAGCGTTGTTGTGGGCGAGGGAAAGAATCAACTGCACAAAAGGAGGAAGAAAGGTGTTTCCGTTGAGATCTGTCTCAGGCCACCCCCAGAGGCTTAGGGCAGGGGGTGGAGAACCTCTTAGAACTTGAGGGCCACAAACCCTCAGGAGCAACCTTTCAGGGGCCACACGCCAGCAAGAGGCAGAGCTAGAGGCAAAGAAAAAGTGGGCACAGAAAACAATGTGCCTGTGTACACCCACTCAAGATCCAGAGGTTGCCACACAAGCAACTCTCCAAAGAGGGATTATCACAGTCCAAGGACACATTACAGCCAGGTGTGGAAGAGGACCAGTGTGGAAGTGTGGCTTAAGGAAGTGGCATCTTCTGGGGAGAGTCCCAAGGGCCAGACAAAGAGGTCTGGAGGGCTGGATTTGCCCCTCCCAGGCCTGAGGTTTCCCACCAATGGTTTGGGGTTAGGCATAGGCAAACTTGGCCCTCCAGATGTTTTGGGACTACAACTCCCATCTTCCCTAGCTAACAGGACCAGTGGTCAGGGATGATGTGAGTTGTAGTCCCAAAACATCTGGAGGGCTGAGTTTGCCTATGCCTGGTTTACAGGTGAAACTCGGAAAATTAGAATATTGTCAAAAAGTGCATTTATTTCAGTAATGCAACTTATTATTCTCAATTTTTCTTTTAATTTTTACAAATGCTTTCTTTTGGAAATTCCACAGTAATAAAACAAATAGTTACAATAATACAAAAATAAACATTGCTATTAAATTTCATTAATTACATTCCATTTATAATTAACCCGCCTAACGACAAATAATTATACTTACAACAAATAAAGGCTTGACATATCTTGCTTTGCATGTCATGCATCTATCTCATATATTGGTTTCACCTTTTAAGTTGCATTACTGAAATAAATGCACTTTTCGACGATATTCTAATTTTCCCGAGTTTCACCTGTAGGTGAGGAGACATAGCTGCAAATACAACTATTCAATGCCCTGAACCCTTGGCCTACCTTGAAGCCAGTCGGGTTCAAAGATCAGGAAACACAGTCCAAGGTCAATCCAAGTAGCCAGGTCCAGCAGTCAAAACACAGTCCGGAGTCAAATCCGAAGCACAGAGGTCCAGGAACATCCAAGTCAAGGTCCACCAACATGGTCAGTTGAGCAGACAAAGTACCCCAGCTCTGCTTCCCTCTGATACTTTGCATGCTGATTGCGGCATCTGGGCTTCATGAGGCATGCAACCCTCACCTGTGCCAAGCCTACCCATGCTGAGGAATCACACCCTTCCTCCCACAGCTGGCGAACCCCACCTGGCCAGCTAGGGAGCTGGGCTGGGGACTCTGGCCTGCCTCAGCCTCCTAGAGCAGGCATCCCCAACCTTCAGCCCCTTGGACTACAATTTCCATCATTCCTGACCGCTGGTCCTGTTAGCTAGGGATCATGGGAGTTGTAGGCCAAAGGGGATGCCTGTCCTAGAGCATCCCTTCTGCTGCTCCCTATGCCTCAGAGCCTGCCACGTTCATGCGATCAGGGGCCCTCTGGCTCTGGGTCCTACTGCTCTGCTTCTTGTGCATTGACCTCCATCCCCTTGCCATCCCCGTCATCCTGCCAGTTCATGACATTCAAAGTTTCAGGCCAATGTCTTTGATATAATCTGCTGCCTCAGCCTTTTAGCTGGGGAGGCTGAGGATTTAACTTGGGGCCTTCAGCATGCAAAGCAGAATGACTGGCCCCGACACTGGACTTTACAGCTTCCAAGGTGACAAGAAGCATGGCGATGGAATAATAGAATGTCAGTATAAATGAGCAACAAAGACTCTGGTAATGAACAGAAAAGTCCTGTTGTTGCGGAATGCCTCTGTCCTGCTCTGTGGTGAGCCAAGGCTCTAGGAGCACAAAGATCTGATGTGGTTTCAACAAACAAACAAACAAACAAGCAAACTGAGGGCTGCATCCAACTTTCTCTGTCCACTAACACAGGGGTTCCCAACAAAAATTTATCGAGGACCCTTCATCGAGCCGCTATTGTGACAAGGACCCCCATTAAACCGTAAAACCGATTTCCAAGTAATCAGAGTTATATTTTCTAATTTTTCCAGTAAGCTTAACACTGATCTTGGAAGGGTTAGGTTCAAGGGACGCCAACGATTTAGGTTCAATGGACACTGACAAGATCGGTTCGAGAGTCACTGACTTACTTGCCTGAACATCAAATGCATTATCTTCCTCTTCATCTGTAGGCCTTTGTCGTTTTAACGAACCACTTTTTAACCAACGGTCCATTTTTAACTACGCGAACTGTAGCTTCCGCGAAAAACAACACTTTGTTTACAAACACTACTGTTTTGCAAAGAGGCAGCGCGTGCCAGGGAGGAGGGAGGGGAATGGAGAAGACAGGGTACCTGCGCAGTAGCGCACAAATGAAGCCGACGCACGCAAAGCATCTTGGGGAGGTGAGCGTTAGTAGAATGCGTGTACTGCCTCTTTGCAAAACAGTAGTGTTTGTAAAGCACCACCTAATGGCATACAGCAGAACTACTGCCTCTATCTAATTCTAGTTTTGCGCTAGACTCTGCTCATGCAGGAAGCGGCCAAAACAAAAAATCTGTTATCATACGAAATATATTTAATATATTTTTTATTCTAATAGCATCTTGCGGACCCCTCTGGCATAGCTCACGGACCCCTGGGGGGTCCGCAGACCACCTGTTGGGAACCACTGCACTAACACAAGGGCGCTTGCACTAGCAGAAAGGCGAGTTCTAACACTGGGCAACAGAAGAATTCAGTGCAAGAGGCCAGCGAGCAGAAACTCATTACATAGCAGGTTGTGTGCAAACTATTGCACCGCAGAGTTACCCTCGCCTGGCTTATGCCTTCTATTGCCCACTAATGCTTCTGGTGCAAAAGGTTTTACCAGCAGAACAGATGTACCACTAAGTGACTTTAATTGAGCACTGTGTTGGGGCACAACCCTGACACTAAGGCAGGCATCCCCAAACTTCGGCCCTCCAGATGTTTTAGACTACAATCCCCATCATCCCTGACCGCTGGTCCTGCTAGCTAGGGATCATGAGAGTTGTAGGCCAAAACATCTGGAGGGCCGCAGTTTGGGAATGCCTGCACTAAGCCATATATAGTAGCAGCAGAATCTCAATGGGGAACCGCCACTGACAAGTGCTTTAGTTAAAGGGGCCCAGCCCTCTCCAGTCATCAAGCACTAGGAAAATTAATATTAATAATAATAATAATAATAATAATAATAATAATAATAATAATAATAGTCCCCCACCCATCTGGCTGGGCCTCCCCAGACACTCTGGGCAGCTCTCAACAGAATATTAAAAACACAATAAAACATGAAACACTAAAAACTTCCCTAAACAGATCTGCCTTCAGATGCCTTCTAAAAGTCAGATAGTTGTTTATTTCCTTGACATCTGATGGGAGGGTGTTCCACAGGGCAGGCGCCACTACCAAGAAGGCCCTCTGCCTGGGTCCCTGTAACCTCACTTCTCATAGTGAGGGAACTGCCAGAAGGCCCCTCGGTGCTGGACCTCAGTGTCCAAGCTGAACGATGGGGGTGGAGACACTCCTTCAGGTATACTGGACCAATGCCGTTTAGGGCTTTAAAGGTCAGCACCAACACTTTGAATTGCACTCAGAAACATACTGGGAGCCAATGTAGGTCTTTCAGGACCGGTGTTATATGGTCTCGGCGGCACTCCCAGTCACCCGTCTAGCTGCCGCATTCTGGATTACGGTAGTTTCAGTTTCTGGGTCACCTTCAAAGGCGGCCCCATGTAGAGCACATTGCAGTAGTCCAAGCGGGAGATAACCAGAGCGTGCACCACTCTGGCGAGACAGTCTGAAGGCAGGTAGGGTCTCAGCCTGCATACCAGATGAAGCTGGTAGACAGCTGCCCTGGACACAGAATTGACCTAGGCAGATGAAGTGAGGATGCCTTTGGTCTCCCTGGGTCACCTGCAATAAAGTCCTCCAAGGATAACAGAGCCACATCCTCAGAGCGGAGGAGCGCTGTCCTCACAGGCTTATCTGGTGGTAGTGTTTCCTGGGCTGGCCCTACATTGCCTTTCCCCATCTAGTTCAGCATCCTCACCTGAAGAAGAACATTGTAACTTCTACCCCCCCCCAATCTCCTTCCATGCAAACCTTCCCAATATTGCACCGTAGACAGGGGGACAGGGTCTCCTTCTGTCTAGAAGACTATTTCTGTAAGCTTGGTTGCGCAAGCTTGCTGTGCTATTTGTTTTTATGGATTGGATCTGTATTCTTTTGTTTTTCCATTATTCCTGTTCTAATGAATACACACACACTGCTTTTCTTAATGTTTAGCTGAAAATGAGAATCTAAAAAGTGACTAATCAGTAAGTGTCAAACTTGCCCGGTGATGCGGGTAAGCACTGGACAGCTAGTGCCTGTAAAAGTAAATTGCAATAGGATGGATGGACCAAGGATCTGGCCACTCTTAATAAATACACTCTAGGAGTGTATGAAGGACAGGCATAGGCAAACTCCGGCCCTCCAGGTGTTTGAGACTACAATTCCCATCATCCCTAGCTAACAGGACCAGTGGTCAGGGATGGTGGGAATTGTAGTCGCAAACATCTGGAGGGCTGGAGTTTGCCTATGCCTGCTCTACAGCCTACAAGAGGTTCCTCACCTCTGCTTTAAGCAAAACAAATGAACAGGAAGTCTTTACAAGCCTTCCAGTTGAGGGGAGCCAATGGCCAGCCTGGGTGGGTGTAGTCACTCTTGTATCCAGGATTCCCTTACTTTCTCAAGAGATGCCCCAACCTGTAGTCCTGGCAGCTCAGCAAAGAATCTGTTTCGAGTCCCAGAAGCTCCTGACAATCATTCAGTTGACTGTTATGTTCTTGCTTAGTTTAGATCCCACTGACATTCTATTGTTCAATAGGACCACAATTAGAAGTATCACTTGTTTCCATTCTGTGACTCAGTGTTTATTTTTGGGGTAGTGCTGTGATGATTCGTGAATGGGTAAGCACACAGGAAAACTCTCCAAAGCCATGGCATGTTGCTGTCTGCAGCAGTGAGTCTGATGCTGGAGTGCCTCTCTTTAACAACTTGTCCTTTCTCGGCACCTAGTTCTTCCATTTCACTATATCAGGCTATTAAGCAAAGCTGGAGACAGAAAGCACAGTTACCTAGCAGTACAATCCTATACATTTCTACTCTGAAGTAAGCCCCACCAAGGTCAATGGGCCTTCCTCCCACGTAGGGATGTTAAGAAGGCGTGGTTTTCCATTCTGCCCTGCATTCATTGCATGCAGCTTTGTTTCCATTCCACTGCAGTTCGACATCTGCTAAAAAAAATATGTTATTTGTCTCACTGCCTGCATTTGGCAAAATTACATAAATTGCATTGTCATTCCATTATCCCGCCCCATTCATTTCAATGCAAAGGAAACACAGTGCAAAAGGCTGGGGATAAATTACATATAATTGGTGGACCGAAAGCAACTGTGGTACCTTGGTTTACAATCATAATCCATTCCAGAGGTCCGGTTGTAAACCAAAACAGGTTGTAACCCAAGGCACGCTTTCGCCAATGGGGTCTACCCCCCAAAAATTGGTTGTAATCCAAAAAAAGTGGGTGTAATCCAAAAAAAAGGGACACGCACATCCAGGTTTGACGTGATTGTAATCCAAAGTGGTTGCAAACCAAGGTACCACTGTACTGGACTGACTTCTGCTCCAGAGATGGGATGAACAAGTGAACATCAGCAATTTCCTCTCCTGTTTCTATTTTCACCAGAATTCCTCAAAATCCCTCCTCCCAGGTAACTGACAGTAGGACTGCAGCCTACGTTTATTTTTTATGTGTCGTTTCTGTGGGTGTGAGTATCACTATCTTAGGAATGGACTCCTGAACACCAGTTGTTCTTATATTTATGTCCTACCTTTCTTCCAAGGAGCTAAAGGTGGCGTATATGGTCCTCCTACTCCCAATTTTATTTCCATAACAACCCTGTGAGGTAGGTTAGGCTGAGAGAAATGGACTGGCCCATAGTCACCCAGAGAGCTTCATGGCTGAGCGGGGATTTGAACCCTGATCTCCCAGGTAAGACTTCAGTGCTCTAGCCCAAGGTTTCCCTGACTTGGGTCTCCAAGTTTTTGGACTACAATTCCCATCAGCACTGAACACTGGTCCTGCTAGCTAGGGATTATGTAGTCCCAAATCAGCCCGAGACTTAAGTTTGGGGAACCCTGCTCTAGCCACTGGGCCTCTCTTCACTATGATTTGTAAATATCCCAAGAACTTCATTCACAAAGAAGATACCACAATGTTAAGACTAGGAAAGATCATAGAGGCATTGAAGGATCTGCATTGTCATTAGCTAGTTTTTCCTTGGCTAAATATGGCAGTTCCTCTCTAGGGCTGTTCTTTTTGTAAAAATAAAAAACCAAAAAACCATGTAAGTTAGAGAGCAAAGGAAATGTCCCTAATACACTAACAAGCAAGCAGAATTCAGCAGCAGCTGAAATGACAGCTGATCAATAGAAAGGCCTATGGTAGAACACAGCGCCTCTCTGCAGTATCTGAAAATGCATTAAACATAATTAGTAATGAAGCTCATAATACAAGAAGCTCTTTGACGTTTCAGTGATTTTTATGTTTATTATTCCTACTGCCAAAATCAAAATAAGAGAGGAGGAGATCAGGTCTGCTAACTCTTAGCATTGCACACGTCCAGGCTCTCTTCTAAATGGTGTACTTAAGACTCAGATTAAGCTTTCTGCCTAAAACTTTAATGTCCCGATCAGTATTGTGCATCCAAGGTGCAGCAGGTACTATGTATGGCTGGGCAAGCTAAGGTAATCAAATGAGCAACAGGTCTCCTGGGCCCTCATTATAAAGAAGCGGTGGTGGACATAATTTTAGCATAGCAAGTGGGTTATTCCTTTGGACTGGGCAAGCGGACTGGAATTCCTTCTGGTGGGCTGGACCTGAGTTGTCTGTCGTCTCCATCTCCTACATGTTGGAGGAAGTGGCAGCGCAACCCACACCCCCCGTTTTTACTTACCTTTTCCCGGTGGTCCTCCGTATCACTTCGTCTCCCATTTTTCTCTGTTATTTTCTCCTGCCGGTGGCCATTTTTTTTCTTTCTGATTTACCCTTCTATGGGCACCAAAAATGGCCACCGCCGGCTTCGAAAGTTGCTTCTACACATGTCAGGAAGTGCATAGACACGACTTCTGGTGTCGGCGGCGGCCATTTTTGGTGCCCATAGATGGACAGAGCGACACCGGAAGTTGTGTTGACGCACTTTCTGACATGCGTAGAAGCGACTTTCGAAGCCGGTGGCGGCCATTTTTGGTGCCCATAGAAGGGCAAACAGACACCGGAAGTTACGTCACTGCAACTTCTGGTGTCACACGGCTGCCGGTCCCAGATTCTGCAGTCCGGGACTTGGAAGGTAAGCCCACAACCAGACCAGTTATCTGACATATCCTTGGAGGGCGGACTCTCATCAGCTGGTGCTGATGAAGAACAAGGCAGAGTGGGAGGAGAGAGGCAGGTCTGGCATGGAATGACTTGGAGACAGAGTTGTAGGCAAGACTGGCATGAGATGAAGTGGTGGCAACCCACTAGGTCCCTCTCCCAGGTCAGAATCCTCACCCACAGCATCAACTATCTTGAGTGTCAGGCCTCAGGGAATCGGCTTCCATGGCAGTAGATAACCAGAACAAAGGAAAAGGAGTCGTCTTACCACTTAGAAACTTTAATAATCACAGCAAGAGAACAAAGAACCCATCTCCTAGAAATGGCGGAGCTGCCAGTTAAAGGATCCCACCCCCTTCTGTCCCTATTAATCTACGTCACTTCTACATTTTGTAATCTGAGTTTGTACCATCTGTGCTTTCTGTTCTGCCACTTTGAGCTCTCCGTGACTTTAAAGAAGGGGGGTGAATGCTGTCCAGAGACTGGGAATCTTTTAACTCTCTCTCTTCCAGTGTTTCTTCTCCTAGCTCAGGTATCCCCAAACTTCGGCCCTCCAGATGTTTTGGACTATAATTCCCATCATCCCTGACCACTGGTCCTGTTAGCTAGGGATTATGGGAGTTGTAGGCCAAAACATCTGGAGGGCCGCAGTTTGGGGATGCCTGTCCTAGCTGCTCCCCATCCAGTATTTCCCAGCTTCTGCCTTCTGAACTATGTCCCTCTGCAAACCACTGTTCCAAATCTATACTGTCCTCCTGCTCCTGAGAAGATTCAGGATCCGGATTAGGAGCAGGAGGGGGGAGGAGGCTCCCACCATTCCTCCTCAGTGCAACCCTCCTCAGCACAGTCCCTGACACTGTGATGTTTAATGGGTCCTGATGCAGCCTGCCCATGGGCAGGCCCCCCCTTCCCACGTTTATCAGCTGGAAGCTCCTGGAGCTCCTTCCATTTCTCTTCTTTATCTGACCAGCCCCTCCATGACGTCTCATCCAATCAGAACAGCACAGCATCATTGGCAAGGCTGAGGCTTTTCAATGCAGAATAGTCAAGAGGGGCACAGCTCCGTTCATGACACCCACTTCTTAGGTGACCCTGGAGCTACTGGGACCAAATGTATCTCCTAACTTCACCCCTTTACGCAGCTGGCAGATCCAGTTCCCCATCCTTGACCAAGAAAGAGAGGAGAGGAAGAGGAAGGAAGACTGCAGCTTCCCCTTATACTGGGACCAAACTCCTCAGGAGACTCGGCCCCAGAAGATACAGCTATGTGACCCAATGACAGCAAAAACTGTCCATTTCAGGTCTTCTTTCTCTTTTTTTCCATCTTAAATTCAGCACTTCACATTTCTGCATCAGTTTGCAAGTAGTTAAAAAATATATGTATCATAAAAATTAGTCAGCATCTTAGTGCAGATTTTTTCCTATAATATACATTTTGGAAAGCAAATTTGACTCATGTTAAGATGATATTTTTATTGTTCATTAATATATACAGTTTTATGCACACTTTCCCCTAATTTTTAGTCCAGAAGTCCCTCCTCCATGGCAAGCCAGCCACTCCAGCATGCAACGGACCCTTCTCTGCAGTCCACTCTGCCACGTGGTAGAAACAATTACATGCACTCAACCAGTGTTCAGTCAGCTTTGGAGTGAGATTAGTGGCACTCATGCTCTGGTCTTCGTCTGGCTTGCTTCATAGCCTGAAGCCCCCCCCCCAAATACCAAGGCTCCACAATGCCAGAAAGGGCACTTGAGAACAATGATGTCAACCACCCAGGGCTGGCCCAGGATGTTTTGGTGCCAGAGGCAAAACAGAAAATGGCGACCCACCAACAACAACAACAACACTGCCTGAGGTGACTGAAGGAAGCCCAGAGAAGTCCTGTCATGCTGAAGGAGGCTGGGGAAGAGCAGGCAGTGGTTGAGGAAAGGTGGAAGAGGAAACGGCGATGGCCAACAAGCGCAGAAGGCGTCGAGCAGCACAATCCTCGGGTCCTGGATCTGCTGCTTCTTCCAGCTATCCCCAGCCTGCCGCCCGAGGCAAGTTTTCCTCACTGGCAGGCCACCACTTTTTTGCCTCTGGCCAAGAATTCAGCTCTGAAGCTCAAATATCCTCCCCACCATGGCAACAGACCCGTGCAGGATCGGAAGCGCCTCATTCTGCTGGGTTTGACAACACTCCTTCAGCTCACTGCAGCTTCTGATTCACAAGTCCTTAAATGTGCCCACAAATCATAGGCTCAAGAGAGCTTCCAACCCCAGGAGAAACAATTGTGGCAAGGGCCTCTTTATATATCCCTTGCTATTAACAGCACACAAAAGCTTCGGGGATCCGCAGCATCAGTGTTTGAGGGACTTGGCTGCTCTCAACTCAGGAGCTACATATACCAGCCTTCCTAGTGCTCAGTTCATCTCTTGAAGCGACAAGCAAGGTTGGGCTCTTGCAGTGGAAGTATAAGGAGAAGGCAGCCATCTGAGATTTGATCAGCTCTGGGCCTCGAAGCATGGAGGGGGGAACGGCCATCTTCACACAAACAAGCTACCTCCAGGGTTCTGTGCTTCACCCTGGGGCCCCGTCATGTATAATCAATGTCAGAGCAACATATCCACTTTGCCGAGTTTAAGCGATTGCTAACTTTTCTCATCACAGAAGAAATGAATCCAAGAATGCAGATAGCAGAGAAGAAACTGGACGCACTGTCAGCAATCTCACTCTCTTCCAACACCCTGCATCTTCTACACCAGCGTGGTGTAGTGGTTAAGAGCGGTAAACTTGTAATCTGGGGAACCAGGTTCGCGTCTCCACTCCTCCACATGCAGCTGCTGGGTGACCTTGGGATAGTCACACTTCTCTGAAGTCTCTCAGCCCCACTCACCTCCCAGAGTGTTTGTTGTGGGGGAGGAAGGGAAAGGAGAATGTTAGCCGCTTTGAGACTCCTTCGGGTAGTGATAAAGCGGGATATCAAATCCAAACTCTTCTTCTTCTTCTATTGCTCCAGTGCAGGCGCGGAGAATGTTTTTCAGCCCAGGGGCCATATCACCTTCTGGGAAACTTTCCAGGGGCCGAACACCAGTGGTGGGTGGGACAATGCATGTAAATGTTACCACTGTACAGTAGGCATGTTTCTACCCACCACTCACATGCACCTCACTCTGTTCTCCAGCCAGCAAGCAAGAGTCACAGTTAAGGATGCAGATGTCCCCCATCCGCTCCCACCCGGTGTGCCAGTGCCTGGCCCGGCAGCGGCAAGGGCTGGGGAGGTCAGAGGGCGAAGAGCACCCTGTCCCCTCCCCTGCTTGATGTGCGAGCGCCTGCCCAGCAGCAAGGGTGTCAGGGACAGGTCTGAAGAGGAGGGCTGGGAATTGCCCCCTCCTTCCCCGCTGCTTCTTTGGGGGAGGGAATCTCCACCCGCCCCCCATTCTCCAGTAGCTGCAAGAAGAGATGGAGACAGGACTGATTTATGACAAGACGCAGAACTGCCAAGTTACAAGGTATTAGGAGGAGGGGGGGGGAGTTGGAGAACAGATAGCAGACACATCATTAGAGAGCCTCCCCCTTCTCCAAGGACACACCAGTCAATTATAATTCAAGAGAAAAGAATGCAGCGACGTTTGACTCCTGAGACTTTTCATAGGGACACAGGGTGTTGTTGGGGAAGGAAAGGGAGGGGCTCAGGGTGAGCAACGTCACCATGGCTTGCAGTACTGGATTCTTGTCTTGCTCCACGATTGTTGAATAAAAACCATAAATACAAACTATCTTGTTTTTTCTTTGAGCTCGGGGGCTACCAGGGGAGGAGAGAATCCCTCAGTTCTGACAGAGGGCTGGGTGAATGTGCTCCGGGCACCGGTGAACAGCGCTATGCCACTGGCCTAGAGGGCTGCATTTGGTTCCTGGGTGGGAGGCTCCCCACCCTTCCTCAACCTGATGTCCCCAGATACTTGTAGACTACAACTCCCATCATCCCCAGCCAGTATGTCCAATGGTCAAGGAGTTTAGTCCCAAACTTCAAGCTAGCACCTCCATGCAGCTTGTTTCAGAAGTAGATAGGTTCACATTTAAATGTGATCCGAATCAAACTTTTCTCTCATCCCTAACTACTAGGAAACTTACTTTAGAAAGATGGTACCAAATAGGGCAAATCCCCCCCCCAAAAGACTGAATGCCCATGTTGTACTTTCTGAATGTGTGTCCGTGCGCACATGCACACAACTTTGATATCAATTGCACATGGCAGGATAGATCCCTTGGGGATTCTGGAGCTGCCAGGCTTGACCTTTAGAGAGGCCAGGAGAATTATCTTCCCCCTTAAAAAAATGAAGGATGGAAAACAGAAATCAATGCCCTTAGACAAAACAAGGGCATTACAATACAAGGTCCTCACTATGGACTATTTAGGTGGCACAACAGACCCAATGCAGCACAACTGTATGTTAACCAGACATTGAGAAGAAGAAAAAGTGCTTCATTTTCTTTATACAGCTGAAATGATTTTTTTTGCACCATGCCTTTAAACATCAGAGGGCAAGAGAAATCCTATTTTAGACATCTGCCTGGAGGACCACCCAGCTTAAAGCCATATCTCCGCTTGGCTGATAATGGTCAGCTTCTTTCTGAAGTCAGCAGTGGCTCGGGCATTGGGTCCCAACCTTTCTCTCTATTTCTATTATTTAAATAGAGAAACTGAATGAAGAGTAGTAATATAACCATAGCACGTAGGTTTGAACTTGGTGCACTTACAATAAAATAAGAGAAACATCACGAAAAAGAGGAAGGTAAGCAAACATGCAAAACAACAACATAAGATATTAGCCTGGTTTAAATTAGAATTGCCTATTTTTAGTGCAGCTAAAGCATTCATTAATTTGCCTGTTCCTTATGTTCAGATGCTTCATTACACTATTTCCATCATAAAAATGCATAACTTACATCAAGATTATGTACATTTACATGCAAAAGGCTACCCTTTTTACACATGTTTCCCCAACTAATGTGCACAGATTGATTACTCTTGCATCTTATTTATTCCAATATATTGTAAATAAACTTCACTTTTCAACCATTTTGTTCTCCAGTTTGTCTTCCTTTTCTACCCCTCATATTTATTAGTTTAACCATGGAAGGTAAATTCCAGACTTTTTTCTTTCCTCTGTAAGTGATGTCGGTTTTATCTGGGAATCGACATCCTCCTGACGGGTCCGATGCACTCGATATTTTGTCTCACCTACATAGCCAGCTCACATGTGCTATAACAGAACTGCCAAGAAACCGAAATCAGCAAACCTAACCTTTTATCATTTGGGATGGGATTGAGCAGGATGGAAGTGGGGGAAATAAAACACTGGAGTTGACTCTCTTTTCCCACTATGTTTGATGGCCCATTAGAAAAGGTAAAAGGTAAAGGACCCCTGGACGGTTAAGTGGAGTCAAAGGGGTTGCTGTGCTCATCTTGCTTTCAGGCCGAGGGAGCCGGTGTTTGTCCACAGACAGCTTTCCGGGTCATGTGGGCAGCATAGCTGCCAAGTTTTCCCTTTTCTCGCGAGGAAGCCTATTCAGCATAAGGGAAAATCTCTTAAAAATGGGATAACTTGGCAGCTATGGTGGGCAGCATGACTAAACCACTTATGGCGCAACAGAACACTGACAGAAACCAGAGCACACGGAGACGCCGTTTACCTTCCCGTCGCAGTGGTACCTTGGTTCTCAAACGCCTTGGTACTCAAACAGCTTGGAACCCAAACACTGCAAATGCAGAAGTAAGTGTTCCGGTTGTGAACTTTTTTCAGAAGCCAAATGTGCTCCATTTTGAGTGTTACACTTCCGATTTGAGTGCCACACTTCCAATTTGAGTGTTACGCTGAGGTTTGTCTGTTTTTGCTATTTATTTTGTGTTTGTTTTTGTGGCTCTTTTTTTTGTGACTGTGTGGAACCCAGTTCGGCTACTGATTGATTGTGTGACTGCAGTACATTGTTTATTGCTTTCATTTTATGGATCAATGGTCTTGTTAGATAGTAAAATTCATGTAAATTGCTGTTTTAGGGGTTGTTTTCTTAAAGTCTGGAATGGATTAATCCATTTGGCATTACTTTCTATGGGAAAGTGTGCCTTGGTTTTGGAACGCGTTGGTTTTGCAACGGACTTCTGGAATGGATTAAGGTTGAGAACCAAGGTACCACTGTAATTATCTACTTGCACTGGCGTGCTATCGAACTGCTAGGGTGGCAGGAGCTGGGACAGAGCAATGGGAGCTCAACCCATCATGGGGATTCAAACCGCCAACTTTAGGCTGCCCTCGGCCAACCCCTGCCAGCAGGCCTTCTTACTTGCAACCAGTCTGGGGTGGAAGGCACGAGCTGCCATATTCCTCCTCCTCAGTTTCAGTATTGCCCTTGCAGTGCTTACCAGAGAGGACGATGGAGACACGGCCAGAATTAGTTGGCTCTGCCTGGCTCTGGCTGCTCCTGCTGTTGATCTTCCCTGCCTTCTTCCCAACCAGTCTCAATATGCACCAGCCACCCATGCATTTTGTTGACGGAGTGAGTTAAATCATGCTTATCTCTCCCATTGAAATCAATAGGATCCTAAATGCTTAATTTGGGATGAAAGAATTAATGTAATGAGGTTGACTTTGATTAACTGATCTGACACAAAAATATCAGTGTGCGTACGTGTGTGTGTGTGTGTGTGTGTGTGTGTGTGTGTGTGTGTGTGTGCGTACCCAGTGGTACAGTACCTTGGTTCCCGAATGGCTTGGCTCCCAAAGTAATCGGCTCCAGAATGTCACAAACCCGGAAGTAAGTGTTCTGCTTTGCAAACATTTTTTTTTTGGAAGCCAAACATCCATTTTGGCTGCCGACATTGTTTGTGGGGCTAATCAGCCAATCACAAGCCGCACCTTGGTTTGCAAATGTTTTGGAATTCAAAAGGACTTCCAGAACGGATTGAGTCTGGGAAACAAGGTACCACTGTATATATATTTAAATGAAGAGATGGAAGATGCTGAACATTCCTGCTGAAATAAAATTATACTTGATGTGTTTTTGATGGAAGGGGGGATTATTTGGGTTGTTTTTTCTTTTTCTTTTTCTTATTTATTTTGCATCTTTTATAAGTGTGATTTTATGTCGTGAACCACTTTCAGATCTATGGGTATGAGGTGGTATACAAATAAATAAATTATGCCCCCATCCCAAAAGGAAGCAAAAAAGTACCTCTCTTAATGCATCATCGAAGTACACAACTCTCTCTCTCTCTTTCTCTCTCTCTCTCTCTCTCTTTTACAGTGCACACCTGGGTGCAGATCGTTTTTAAGGCATGCCTGCCTTCTGGGTGCTGGAATAATAGGAAAGTGTCTTTCTCTTGTACCTGCCAGTCACTTTATTTACTGTAATTGGAACCATAGAGAAGGGCTTCAGAAATAAAGTGCTCTCGTATATCCGGGGTGGGCCAGCTCTTCAGAATCAAGGGCTGTATTTTTGCCAGGTAAAAGCAGTCAGTCCGCGGCCACATTCCTGTGGCAGCAATTGGGGGCAAAGCAAAAGGGAGATGTGACGTCCTTTCTGTCTCCCCCCTGTATCCATCTAGCCAACCATTCTCCCTCTCTTAAACACCCTCGAACACCCACCTTCTCATCCAGCCATCATCCCTTCATTCTCTCGCTCTCTGTTTCTCAGTACATGGAAAGACAACAGAAGGTGGCATGCATCCCATAATCTGCACATTGGGCACTTGTCCTATATGAACTTTCCAAAATCAGAAGGGGGGGGGGTCTTTCTATGTTACCCAACACCATCTAAGGCATGCTTGTCAGATGCATGAGAAAGGGCTCAGTGGCTGCACCTAAGCTTTTCAACTCCGTTCTTAAGGGAGACCCTCTTCGTCTCCTCTTTGATCACCAACAAATAAAAACCATGCTTACCAAGGTAACTTGTTTTTCTGCAGCTGTCTTTCTGCTGATTGCTGTTCATCAGTTTGTTTGGCTGTTTCATCAGCTCTTGCTCAGATTTGTTGCTTTTAATTGTGGTTTGGTTCTGCTAGCGTTTGCTTATGTGTTGTATTTGTATATTACGATTGTCGGCTGTCATGTGAAGTTGGTGCATAAAGGCAAGGTATACATTTAAAGCAAGCAGTTAGAGAAAAATTCATATGGGGTCTGTTGGGGTCTGTTGTCACAAAGAAAGCAGGGATGCAAGAAGGCACCTATTTCTATCCCAACCCATGTTCATTGCACACAATGCTGTTTCTGTTCTACTGCGAGTCACCTTCCAACAAAACTACCCATTTTGCTGTCTGCTGTGGTGGGAATTTATATAATTTAATTAACTGTGCAAGTAGGTTGTTCCACACTATTTCGACGCGAGGGAGTGGGGCAGAGTAATCAATTACACATTGTTTGCAGCCTGAAAAACATAGCAAGTGAAGACAGATTGTAATCAATGGGTTGATTACTGTTCCAGGCAGAGGACAAGTGAACATCGGCAATTTCTGTCCCCATTTCTGGTCAGAATTCTCCAACATCCCTAAAAGAAAGTAATCAAAATTCCCATCCTGCCAGCACATACCGTCAGGAGAGCTTGCAGCAGCTATTTAGATCTGATTTTTAGCTTCATGTAGACCTCAAAAGCCTGAGAGGTGAGCAATGCAGAAACTAATTAACTGACGAGAGGAGAAAGCAAAATGTGAAGATCAAATCGGAGAGAACAGATCTGTTCAAAAAATGAACAAAGCCAGCTAGGTGAAAATGGGCAAGAGAGCCTTAAACAGTTCAGTCAACCTACTGCCTGCCTTGCAGAAGGCAAGACCTTAGAAAGACATTCACTGGCCTCAGCCACCAATAGTTAATTTCTTAATCAAGTCAGGAGAAGAAAGGGAGGGAGGGAAACAGTTCTTGGCCATAAAGATTTGATAGGAAGGTGCTGCCACCTACAGGGGTGATGGTCACCAAGACAGTTATCATTCCCTCTGTTCGGAGGCAAGTGTATATATCCTTCTATAAAAAAGGTAAAGGACGCCTGACAGTTAAGTGCAGTCGCAGACGACTCTGGGGTTGCAGCGCTCATCTCACTTTACAGGCCGAGGGAGCTGGTGTTTGTCCGCAGGCAGTTTTTCCGGGTCATGTGGCCAACATGACTAAGCCGCTTCTGGAAACCAGAGCAGCACACAGAACCACCACTTACCTTCCCGCCAGAGAGGTACCTATTTATCTACTTGCATTTTATTTATTTTTTTGCGTGCTTTCAAACTGCTAGGTTGGCAGGAGCTGGAGCCGAGCAACAGGAGCTCACCTCATTGCGGGGATTCGAACCACCAACCTTATGATTGGCAAGCCCAAGAGGCTCAGTGGTTTAGACCACAGCGCCACCTGCATCCCATATATCCTTCTATAGCCAAAGATAAAAGTTCAGGATGCATGTGGTGAACTCCAAGGTTTCCAGAAGTACATAATAAATGTGGGGGAGAACCTAATGTGTAGAACAAGCAAACATCAAAACAGCACAATGAGGGCTGAGCCTGTTCAGTAGCCACAGAATTCTGACTGTGGGCATAAAGTCATGTGGGAGGGAGAGTAGAATATGGTGGAGAAGAACATGGCTAACTGATTGGCAGAGTGGATAGGATAGTGCCACATGGCAATGTTATGCTGCAGATCTCAACTTATAACTTCTGATTCTCCATTGCTGTGTTGGGTGGGGCTTATTATTATTATTATTATTATTAATTATTATTATTATTTTAATTAATGAGTACTTTCCTATTCAAGCTAGTACTGTCGTACCTTGGTTCTCGAATGCACTCCGTTCCAGAAGTCCGTTCAACTTCCGAAAACTTTTTTAAAACCAAGGCGCGGCAGCTTCCAATTGGCTACAGGAACTCCCTGCACTCAATTGGAAGCTGCGGAAGCCACGTCGGACATTCGGGTTCCAAAGAATGTTCACAAACCGGAACACTCACTTCCGGGTTTGCAGCGTTCGGGAGCCAAAACGTACAAGTACCAAGGTGTTTGGGAACCAAGGTACAACTGTAAATCAAACTGGTCATAACAGCAGAAAGTTAAGCATGTCAAAACATCATCTCCAATCTTTGCTGGACGTTCTAGACCCAGATGGCATGAACACTAAGCCAAGCCATGGTTTAGCACGAATAAGCAAGCACATGGATTTCCAGAGGGATCATAGCTGCTTCACTCCTCCTTTGGTTCTGCTGCCACTGCACCAGAATTTGGTTTAGTGTATCATCCAAACCCGACCCATTCATGGTTTATCTGACTTCAGACAAACCACGAGCTGGAGTCAAGATTTGTTCTATAGCCTAATGACTCGTGGTTTGCCTGGGGGAGATAAACTGTGAGCCCGGAGGTAACACTTTGCTCAAAGCAGCAGAAACAGGAAGCAGAAACAAAGCCACTGTGATCTTCTGTCTGGTAATTCACACACTTACTTGTTTGTTGTAAGGAATGGTTGAGCTCAGCATCACACACAAGCCAGGCCACAGCTTGCCTAAAGCCGCTCCAACTTTGTGCTGAAATATCCAATATACAAAAATTATCCCCCAGTGTTGCCTGTCCTTAAAGGTATTGAATCGATACACACTACAATCACAGACAGAAAGCATGTTTCGAGCCTGGTATCAGTAATTGGGGGAGACAAGACTGGTTCTGTGGCTGTGTTGTTAGATCTAGATGTGTCTGTTTTGATTCAGGCCTAGTGGGTACAGTTTTTCCTCTCTATTCTGCATCTGTCCTGAATACAGTGGTACCTTGGTTCTCAAAAATTTTTTAAAAAATAATATATTTATTGAAAGATTTTTGAAATACAAAATGAAAAAACAACTTTACATTGCCAATATTGCAAAAAATAAAAGGAAAAAAATTCAGAAAAAAAGAATTCAGAACAAAAAAACAATTCAGAACAAAAAGGAAAAGAAAAAAGAAAAATACTCAATCTAATTAATATCCCATAATTATAACCAATTCCGACTTCCCCGTCCCATCCTTTCTGAGTCCGCTTTTATCCCAAAATGTACAGCTTCCAAATTATTATAAAAATACAACCTTTTTAAATTCATTATTCATCTCTAAGACATCAAAAATTCCAATTTTCCTTATAAAAACATATAAATCTCATTTATCTATTATATTTCCCCATTAGCCTCTAATTTCTACTCAAAAATGCTTCACTTATTTATCAAATCTCATTTTATTTCCCTCATTTTGCCTCTAGTTCCAACCACCACCCCCCCCCCGGTTTCGGTTTCCCCAGATGGCTCCTTGGAATTTCCCATTTCAAACCTATTTAATCCATCCATAAATTAATCAGAAATCATTTTCATCCAATCCCTGCTCTGACCCATTCCGATCCAGTCCGTTTCCCCCAAAACCCTTTTTCTTCATCCCATTCCTCTTTATTATAAATTCCCCAACCTTCCAGAAATTCCAGAATTTTTGGTTCTCAAACTTAATCTGTTCCAGAAGTCTGTTCCAAAACCAAAGCGTTCCAAAACCAAGGTGTGCTTTCCCATAGAAAGTAATGCAAAACAGATTAATTCAGTCCAGACTTTTAAAAACAACCCCTAAAACAGCAATTTAACATGGATTTAACTATATAACAAGACCATTGGTCCATAAAATGAAAGCAATAATCAATGTACTGTACTATAAAATAAATAAGACAGTATTGCAGATGATTTAAATAACAATAATTTGTTGCACTGCACTGATGAAAGTCATTGTTTGGATGGGTGGCTTTTATCCTTTTCCACAGTCACTCAGTCAATCAATCATTAGCTGAACTGGGTTCCACATAGTCATAAAAACAAATTAACCAAAAAAAGCCTCAAAAACAAAAGTGCAAAATAAATAGCAAAAACAAAAGTGCCAAACTTAATCCATTCCAGAAGTCCGTTTGACTTCTGAAATGTTCGAAAACCAAGGAACAGCTTCTGATTGGTACAGCTGCCCCGAAAACAATAGCCGACAGCCACTTCGGACGTTTGGCTTCTGAAAAACATTCCAGAACTGGAACACTTACTTCCGGTTTTTTGACATTTGGGAACCAAGGTGTTTGAGAACCAAGGTACCACTGTAATGGATTCAGGTGTCACACTGGTATCAATAATCTAACAGGGGTATATATATATACAGGGTCTCTCCAAGTTTAAGAGACGAAAAGGAGGGGGGAATCTGGACAATAGTCAAGGTGTGCAGTCAACAGCACCACTCACAACCGGCTCATCCTCAGCCGCACTTGGCCCACACATAGTGAGTGTGCTTTGCACAGAAAAAGGCCCCAGGTTCAGTTCATGGCACCCCCAAGAAAGGTTGGGAAAACCTCCTCTGGAATTGTGGAGCACCACTGTAGACCAGGGATGGGGACTCGCCAGATGCTGAGAGACTCCCCATCAGCCCCAGCCAGCATGATCAATAGTCAGGGATCATGGGAGCAACTTCTTGAGGGTCACAGACCCCGCATCCCTGGTGCAAACCAAGGATGGGGGACTTGTGGTCCTTTGGGTGTTGCTGGGCTCCCATTCCAATCAGCCCCAAGCAGCATGGCCAATGGGAAGCCAGAATGGCCAATGGAAGTTGGAAGCCATGATCTGGAGGCCCACAGATTCCTCGTCCCCAATGCAAACAAGGCTGAGCTAGATCTGAATCAGTTTAAAGCAGGTTTCCATTGGTTCCTGTCAGTGAAGGCTGCAACTTTGTCACCCTGGTGCGCATGATGCTCCTCTTAAGGTGTACGTGAAGCTTACACCTTGCCAAAGGAAAGGGATTCTTTGCACCAACCTACACCACACTGTCAACAAAGGCGTATACTGAGAAATAGCTCCCAAGTTTGTTTGTTTCTTTAAAAAAAACAACCCAATCTGATTTATAGTTCTTATCTCAAGTTTCTAAAGTTGATCTGAATCTCCAATACAGGGAATTTCAATGCAACAGTAAATCTTTTAAGCCGTGAAGGAAGCTCACCAAGAGAAGCAATGTCCCTTATCGGTGGAAGATATGATAAATCTGGAAATTATATATAATTCATCATGACACATATCAAGACATTACACCAAATGCTGACACAAGACCTATTTATGACATTGCTTTCCTATGCGTGTTCCCCATAGAATGTCTCTGCCTCGCATTTCCAATTTGCCACCTGCTTCGGAGAACGCCTCTCTACCTTTTTAGAAGTATATGGAGAAGGGGGGGGCAACAAAAAAACCCCAAAGCCTGAAATCTCCTCATTCAGCAAACATTTCCCAAGATAGAAACACTGGCAGCCGTCTACGAACAACGAATAAAAGCCAATGAACATTTAACTGCAGATCAAAAAGAAATGTAGGCACAATATGGCTTCATTTAAAACTGCATGCCGTCAGACAAGCAAGCCATCCATTATCTATGAACACGCTAATGCAAACGTGGAACTGTTCTTGGGTGCGGGATAAAAATGTGCTCTGGGTGGGGGGGGTTTAAGATTTATTCCTTTTGAACTAGCCATCAGTCCAGGGGGCAATGCTAGGGGAAGGAGTTCAACGCAGATTTGCCTGCTTTTAAAAGGAACCTGGCCCAATTCTTCTATTGTTTTAACAGCCTCAACAGGCAGAGTTTCAACAGGTGTTGTCTGCATGGACATTTAGGGTGAACGGGCATGAGCTCTATTACAGGAATGTCAAAATAAAGTTAAATCCACACATTAATTAAAAATATAAAACATGTCCATCCATGCATTCTCGTAGCAGGGGCAATTACAACTCTGGGTGGGCGAACTGATCACTTTGCAGTTCTCTTCAGTTTCCCCAATCTGAAGTTCAGATCCCATCATAGAATCTTAAGAGTTGCAAGGGACCCAAGGGTCATCTAGTCCAACCCCCTGCAGTGCAGGAACCTCAGCTAAAGCATTCTTGAATCCACAACAATCAGTTTGATTCTCTCTTCTTCTTTTTAAGTCCATGAAAATTCACCAGCATTTCAATGTGACTCTCTCCTAGTATACACATTATTGTATGCAATTTTGCCAAACACACACATTTTTGCAAATCGCATTTATTAATTTTCACTAATATATGCATTGTTAGGCACACTTTACCTTAGTATATGCACACGACTTGGCTGGGGAACTGCAGTGCAAAATTCGGAGAAGTAAGAATTTTGAAGGATGGCTGTGGGGTTTTTTGTCTGTTTGTTTTTGAAAGTGGGAATCAAGTGGATTTGCCTTTGAATGTGAACTGAATCAAGTCCCCCCCCCCCATTCCCAAGCCAACAGCAGGTGAGCTCCTGCCTGTCTTCTATCTGTGAACAGCACAGGTCTCCTGAGAGAGCTCTGTGCTTCCACCACCTGCTGTTTTCTCCAGCTCCTGCTTTCAGCTACTGCCCTTCATTCTTTACCCCCCCCCCTTAATACGTGGTCAGTTTCCCCTGCTCACCTGTAACTCCTCTCTCCCCCTCCTCCCTGCAGGTATTCAGCAGGGTTGGAGAACCAGTTGCCTTTCTGATTTTGTTGGACTCCAGCTCCTATCAACCCCAGTCAGCATGACCAAAAGCCATAAATGATGGGAGTTGAAGTCCAGCAACATCTAGAGGGCCACAGCTTCCCACCCCCAGTACATAGCATTTCCCATCCTAATAGCTGCGTGACTTGCTCCTACAGCTTCATTTTTCATTGGACACTTCTTCTCCTCTTCTTTCAGGTTCCTGAATCTCACTGAATTATATCCCTTTTCTTCTGTATCCTTGACACGAAACCACCTAACCCTTTGTTTCCCTATCACCAGGTGTTTCTCCCCACTCAGTTTTCCATTCCCCAATTGGTCCCATAAGGATAGCTTCTACAGTTCCATTATGTTCATCAAAGTTATAATCACAACCAAAGAAGCAACTTAGCCTTCTCTCACAAAAGAATAGAAGAAGTATCTGAAGAAGTGTGCATGCACATGAAAGCTCATACGAAGGACAAACTTCGTTGGTCTCTAAGGTACTACTGGAAGGAATTTTTGTTTTTGTTTTGTTTTTTGTTTCGACTACGTCAA